>NC_083335.1:110212821-110514688 GCF_963455315.2 Globicephala melas
TCATCCCTTTCTGTGGTCTCCGTGGGGCCCTTGGAGGCTGGCTGTAGAAGATGGCAGTAGCACATGATGGAAGGTACCTGGATCCCTGAACCACTCTTTTGAGGATAGCTGTAGGACCAGGATCATCCACTTTGGATTTTGCATAAGCAAGAGAGAAGCTTTTATTTAGTCAGGCTCCTAAGACTTGGGGGTGGGTTTTTTTTTCTTTTCTTTTCTTTTTTTTGCGTTACGCGGGCCTCTCGCTGTTGTGGCCTCTCCCGTTGCGGAGCACAGGCTCCGGACGCGCAGGCTCAGTGGCCATGGCTCACGGGCCCAGCCGCTCCGCGGCATGTGGGAACTTCCCGGACCGGGGCACGAAGCCGTGTCCCCTACATCGGCAGGCGGACTCTCAACCACTGCACCACCAGGGAAGCCCTGGGGGTGGTTTTTATAGTGGTAAGAGAGTGCAACTTGGGTTATGAAAATATAGCCCAACTGCTAGAAAGTTGTCTCCTAGGGCATGCCTTTCCAAGAGAAAGTCAGGTCATGTGTCATCTCATGTAATGGACTGTCACTGGTAAAAATATATGCCAATCGTGGGGCCCCTCACTATGCTGCTGTGGGCCAAGAAAATGGAATGGAAATGCTTGGGCCATCAGGTTCATACCAGCCATGGGAGGAGACATTCTAGCTTCTTCCCTGGTTTCACTGGTTTTGGAGGCTAGGTAATTTTTTCCTTTTGTATTAAATGACACTGGAGTGATTCTGTTAGTTTTTAGCCAACAGTAAGATTGGGATTTTTGCAACAAAAAAGGATATATAATGGTTTAAAATAAGGCCAGCTCTAGTTCCATTCTCTGCCCTTCATGTGGGTTGTGTCTCGCTTCACCTTCTATGATGTTATTCATGGATTCTTCGTTCGCTTGATGCGTTATGTGGCATAGAGCGTGCCCACCAGGCTTCCGTAGAGTCTTCCACATTGCCTAATCTCCTTTGCAGTTAGCTGGGGTTCTTTTGACGAGTGCTGGCCAATGAAATGTGAGCAGCATCAACAAGTGTCACTTTGAAAGCGACTGAGAGTTAGATGATACGCCGCCTCCATCTCTCTTTGCCTCTGTCATGGCAAACTTGAAGGTTGTGTGTTCAAGATGGCAGTTAAGCCCCTGGAATTTGGGGGATTTGTCTGATGTGGCAGCATCGCGTAGCTCATCCTGACTAAATATAGCTTGCTGTGCGTTCTGCTAGAAATGCCTGAATGTATCTCTCAGCTGACTTTAATGGGCTTAATCCACAGGTGCATTGGCTCCTGCTTAAGAAAGAGACGTAGGGTCTTCCCCGGTGGTCCAGTGGCTAAGAATCCACACTCCGAATGCAGGGGGCCCGGGTTCAGTCCCTGGTCAGGGAACTAGATCCCGCATGCTGCAACTGAAAAGGTTCCGCATGCTGCAGCTAAGACCCGGCACAGCCCAATAAATAAATAAATATTAGAAAAGAAAAGAGAGAGCGAGAGCGACTTAAAGGTGTCTTAAGACTTCTAATAATTTGGTGCATACCCTTTCCTCACCATTCTGGAAAATGCACGAAGTTCCAAGGAAGACAGTCCTGTGGACACATGGCTGTGGTGGTCGTAGAATGCACGTTTGGTGTGCCACCTATACATGGTCAGGAGACTGGCCAAATCTATCAATAGTTCCAGCAGAATGTAAGGGCAATATTAGACATTGCCTTCCCTTATGTAAGTAAACTTTGATGAGTGAAATCATCGATTTAGCAGTTCAAGTCAGAAACCTAGGAGTCATTCTTGACTCCACCCTGTCCCTCATGGCCAAATCCAGCCTGTTGCTTCCAAATGGTTTTCAAACCTGCTTCCCTTCTCTCTACCAGGGAAGTTTGCCTCTGTCATGGCAAACTTGAAGGTTGTGTGTTCAAGATGGCAGTGAAGCCCCTGAAATTTGGGGGATTTGTCTGATGTGGCAGCACAGCCTAGCTCATCCTGACTAATATAGCGTGCTGTGCATTCTGCTAGAAATGCCTGCCACCATCTTGGTCCAAGCATTGGCTTCTCTCACCCAGCTTACTGTCAGCAGCTTTGTAACTGGTCTTTCAAGGTTGGGCCAATCTCGGTGCATTCCAGTCCATGTCATCTGCTTAGAAGCCACCGTATCCTGGCACCCTCCACCACCTGGCAGTCCTCCTCTGCCCAAAGCTCCTTCAGCCTTCACATCTCAGGTCTTCACAGAAGCCTTCACGAACTTCTCCCGCCCCCCATCAGTTGTACACACACTGTGGTTTTCTTTCCTAGCAAGTAACACAATTGCGATTAAATAATTATTGATTTAATGGTTGATCTTCTGCCAGACAGTGAACTCTTCAATGGCAGGGAACCAGATGCACTTTTCTTTGCTACACTTTGAGTGTTTCCTAGGAATATGTATCCAGCTCCTTTTTAGAATAACTCTCAGTGGACACAGATGACACTTGGTTTCTCCTGTCGAGATGAAGCAAAATTTGTTGGGCACCCTCAAAAGGAAATCAGAATGTGGTTTCCTATAGAAACCAAGGTGAAAATGGTGGCCAGGCATAGTGCGATTGTGATTTTATTAAAAAATAAGGTACATCGTAACGACACATTTCTGGGTGGTACATATCTAATAGAAGAGACTAGAAGAGCTCACACCGGCCACACTGGAATGGAAACAGTGGTTTGGATTGTGTGCTGGGCAGACTGGTTCTTGTTGTTTGTCCACATGTTCTATAATGTTTATTTTCTATAATATAAATGTGATTTTATTTCAAGCAAGTGCAATAGGAGATTAAAGATGGGGCTGTAAGTCAGAAGCCTTCTCCCACTTTTCCTCTCTCCCCACCAGCCGGCTCAGGCAACAATGACTGTACACCCAGGGACCCGTGCACACGAGCCGCTGGCCGGACCTCAGCTGTCCTCTGCTGCACGTGGCTTCTGGCTTGCTCAGAGGGGCCCTTCCCGGAGCCTCCTTCCTTTTGAACCACTTTTACTGCTACTGACTCAGCATTGAGCCTGGAACTTTCCTCAACTTTTAGTCATGTGAACTGACTGATGAGAGAAGCATTGCACCTGTAGCATTGAATTGAGGCATTGCTGTTGGAGCCTTGAGTGCATACAGTGGGTAGATAGATACTTGTGGACTGGACCACTGCATTACTGGCTGTATATTATTTGTTATGCAGGAAAATGCATGTTCAGTTCCCAGTTGTCAACTTACAGACGTATTTTTGGAATACAAGCCATAAACTATCTTTTAAAGCCTTCTAAGTATCAGGCTTTGAGATAGGTGCTGTTTAAATCCTGGTCAGACAGTGTAGGCGGGAGAGGACTGAACTCTTGAAAAGCAAGCTGGAAAGCTTGTTGTTTCCCAGTCCCTTGAACAGGTTTTGAGCTATTGGGTGTGACAGGGCTTGCCAAAAATGCCTGGCGGTTATAGGGGCTTGGTTGGCGGTGGGGAGTTGTAGAGCAGAAAGGAGTCAAGCGGCAGACCTTGGCAGGAAGCAGAGTTCACTCAGGAGCTGGGGCTGCGGGAGGGCAGCCCAGCGGCCAGGCAGAACTGGACACGGAGGGGCAGGGGGAGAGCGGGAGCATTCGATGTAAATGATTTTTTTCTTCAATTTTTTTATTATGGAAAATTTCAAGCATGTGCATTACGCAGCTTCAACAATTATTAATATTCTGCCATCTTTATTTCTTCTTGACCTCTCCCCACCCCGTACTTGATTATACGTTTCAACATTGTTAGTATAAAAATGTATATACATTGAAATGCACGAATCTTAGTTGTACAACCTTGAGAAACGGCTAAACCTAGGTAAGCAAATCCTATCACAATATAGTTTCCATCTGCCCAGAAAGTTGCCTTATGTCCCCTCCCACTCGTTCCCCTTTCCACTCCCATTCCTGGCCCCGGGCGATGACTCTTATGCTTAGATTAGATTTGCCTTTTCTAGAGTTTTGTGTAAATGGACTCAGGCAGTGTGTACTCTTCAGTGTCGGGCTTCCTTCACTCAGCGTGACTTTTTTGAGATTCATCCGTACTGTTGCTGTTACCAGTAGCTTGTTCCTTTTTAATGCCAAGTACTATTCCATTGCGTGAATATATCACAGTTGGTTTAGCTATTCTCCTGTTGAAGGACGTTTGGGTTGTTCCCAGTTTGGGGCTATTATAAATCAAGCTACTGTGAACATTTGTATGTAGGTCTTTTTAATGGCAAATGTTTTTTATTCCTCTCGGGTAAATACCTCGGAGTGGAATGGCTGGATCAAAGGGTAGGTGTATGTTAAACTATTAAAGCAGCTTCCAAACTTTTTTTCAAAGTGGTACCATTTTATATTCCTAGCACCGGTACACCAAGAGTTCCCGTGGCTTCGTACCCTCACCAGCACTTTGTATTACTGGGCTTTTCTATTTTGGCCCTGCTAGTTGGGGGGTGTGGTGGTTTCTCATTATGGTTTTAAGTCACCTTTCCCTGATGATCAGTGATGTTGAGCACCTTTTCATGTGCTGTTTAGCCATGCAGACACCTTCCTTTGTGAGATGTCTGTTCAAGCCATTTACCCGTTTAGTTGGGTTGTCATCTTATTATTGAATTAGAAGAGTTCTTTATGTATTCCGGATTCAAGTGCTTTGTCGGAAGTATATTTTGTGAACATTTGCTCCCAGACTGTGGCTTGCTTATTCATCTACTTGTGACATTTGATGAGCAGAAAATTTTAACTTTGATTAAATCTAATTTAGGCTCTTTTCCTGTTAAGTTTGCCTTCTGTGTCCTGTCTAAGAAATCTTTGCCTACGTCCAGGTTGTGGTTTTGAGGCTCCTCTTCTACGTGTTCTTCTGAAAGCTTTATAGTTTTAGCTTTTACATTGAGGGCTGTGATTCATCTCAAATTCAGTTTGACACAGGTGACTTTGGATAAACCAAGCCTGACACCTTGCTTTAAACATCCGGGAGATGGGTCTTGCCCCTGGATGAGTACTCCCAGGACTTGGAGTCTAGCTGGCAGGACCATGGCTGCCTCTCTTTCATCTCACCATCCAGGAACGTGTATGAAATGCAGGTTGTCCTTTAGGCAAATTGCCTTTCTGCCTTCTGGAGTAAAAAGTGACAAAACAGATCCGTGATGAAACTTTACCAACATGTGTTCCATCGTTGTATCCCACTGCGCCCAGCAATACGAGTGGCAGAGGGGAAAGGACATTGGCTTTACGGATCAGGTTTTAATTTCTGCCCTGTCATTTATAGGCTGTGTGACCCTGGATAACTTACTTAACATCTCTGACCCCCATTTAACAAACCTTTAGGTAGAGATTCAAGCAAGTGCCCTGAACTTAGTAAGTGCTCAGTAAATGTCAGTCCCCCATGTCTTTGCCTTCCTTTTGCTCCCAGCAATAAACACACCAGAACCTCAGTATGGAAGGAAATGTGCTCTGTGAAATAGTAAAGACTGGGGGCTCACATCCTTTGGACGATCATCCTGTTGTAGGGTCGTGTTATAGTTCTGCAGTTGGTTAAAAAAAATTTTTTTTCCCTAAGTTTTGAGGTTGGAGATCCATGCTAACTCCATTCCTGGTCCTGTGCTGCAGAAAGGAGGTGAGAAGGCACAAAACCCCGCTTTGTGATGAGCTCTTGATTTTTCCTTCTAATTGAGGTATAGCATATATACAGGAAAGGGTACAGTCTTGTGTACTGCTCTGTGACTTTTCACAAACTGTACACACCATGTAACCCAGCACGTGGATCAAAAAAGACAAGTGAATGCCGACAGCACCTCAGAGTATGATCGCTTCTGTTTGCCAGCCTGGCCAGGAGTAACAACTATCTGTCTCTAGAGATTTGTTTATTCAATATAAATGGAATCGTGTAATGCTGGTTCGTTGTGACTGTCTTCTTTCACTTAATGTGTTTTCAAGATTCATCCATGTTGTGGTATGTATCGGTACTTCATTACATTTTATTGCTGAATAGTATTTTGTTGTATGGATACACCACATTGTATTTTTCCATCCTTCCGTTGATGGGCTTATTTTCAGTTTGGGCTGTTGTGAATAATGCTACAAGTTTTTGTGTGGACTTGTGTTTGCATTTCTCTTGGGTATACACCTAGCAGTGGGATTTCTGGGTCATATGGTAACTCTAATGTTCTCTTACAAGTTTTTTATTGTGATAAAGAAACACATCATAAAATTTACCATCTTAACTGTTTCTAAGTGTGCCTTTCAGTAGTGTGGTACATTCATATTGTTGTGTAACCAGTCTCCAGAACTCTTTCATCTTACAAAACGAGAACTCTGTACCCATTAAACCGCGATTCCCCACTCTGCCCTTCCCCCAGCTACCAGTAACCACCATTCTACTTTCTGTCTCTGAGTTTGACTACTCTAGGTACGTTTTGTAAGTGGAATCGTACAGTATTCTGGGTGTGTGTGTGGCTGGCTTTTTTCATTTAGCATAATGTCCTCAAAGTTCATCCATGTTGTAGCATGTGTCAGAATTTCCTTCCTTTTTAAGGCTGAATAATATTCTGCTGTATGGATAGACCACATTTGGTTTATCCATTCATCCATTGATGGACACTTGGGTTGCATCCACCTTATATTTAACCTTTTGAGGAACTCCTTTCCAGAAAAATTTTCCAAAGCAGCTGCACCATTTTACGTTCCCATCAGCAATGTGTGAGCGTTCCAATTTCACCACATCCTCACCAACACTTGTTATTTTCTGTCTTTCTTTTTAAAATTATAGCCATCCTAGTAGGTTTGAAGTGCTATCTCATTTTGGTTTTGACTTGAATTTCCTTGATGACTAAGGATGTTGAATGTCTTTTCATGTGTTTATTGACCATTTGTATATCTTTGCAGAAATGTCTATTCAAATCCTTTGTCCTTTTTTTCAGTTGGGCTATTTGACATCTTGTTGAGCTGTAAGAATCCTTTATATAATCTGGAGACATAATCCCTTGTCAGATATACGATTTGCAAATATTTCTCCCGTTCGGTGATTTATCTTTTAACTTTCTTGATGCTGTTCTTTAACGCATGAGTTTTTAATTTTGAAGTCCAATTTATCTGTTTTTATCCCATCTGTGCTGTTTCCTCTAAGTTTTTTTAGTTTCTTATTTATCCTTTCAGTGTTTCTTTATGTCCGTTGTCAGCAAGCTACAACCTGCAAGCTGGCTGCCTTTGTTTTGTAACTAAAGTTTTATTGGAACGCATCCATTCTCCTGTGGCCACTTTGGGGCTACAATGGTGGAGACTGTGTGGCCCACAGAGCCGAAAATATGTACTGTCTGGCATTCTTATTCTCCCTTTCTTACTTAAAAGGTACCAGACCAAATACAGTTTAGCCAGGACACCTTTCCAAATCAGAATATGGGAATCTTCCTTATTCTTCTTTATAGCTGAATAGTACTTCATTGGGTGGATGTATCATTGTTTATTCTACCAATACCTTTTTTACGGGACACCTGGATGTATAGTTTTTTGCTACTAAGCTGCGATGAATAACTTCATACATGGGCCATTTAATACATGCATGGGTGTATTTGTGACTAGGTAGCCCAAAGTGGTATTTGTGAATTAAAGAATAAATGCACCTGTAATTTTGGTAAACAGTGTCAGGTTCCTATCTGTGGGTTATACCATTATCTTTCTTTACAGCCTCAGTAATAAAATAGGTTGCCAATATTTTAGACTCTTGTTAACCTGATGGTTGAGGGATGATATCTCAGTTAGTTTTAGTTTGTATTTCTCTTACTCTGAGCAAAGTTGAGCATATTTCCCTTTTTTTCTGAGCGCTATCTATCTATAACCCTCCCCCCTTTTTTCCTATTGGTTTATGGGTCTTTGGGAGAGGGTCTTGATTTCTAGGAGATCTTTCTTTTTTATTTAAATAAATTTATTTATTTATTTTTGGCTGCATTGGGTATTCATTGCTGTGTGCCGGCTTTCTCTAGTTGCGGCGAGCGGGGGCTACCCTTCGTTGCAGTGCATGGGCCTCTTATTGCGGTGGCTTCTCTCATTTGCGGAGCACAGGCTCTAGAGCACAGGCTCAGTAGTTGTGGTGCACGGGCTTAGTTGCTCTGCGGCATGTGGGATCTTCCCGGACCTGGGCTCAAACCCGTGTCCCCTGCATTGGCAGGCGGATTCCTAACCACTGTGCCACCAGGGAAGTCCCTAGGAGATCTTTCTGCATTTGGGCCTAAACCCTTTGTCTTTTTTCTGTTGTTCAGACTGGATCATTTCCATTGAACCGTCTTTAATTTCACTGACCCTCTATCATCTCCATTCTTCTTGTGAGCCCCTCTAGTGAGTTTTTTCTTTTGCTTATTAAAATTTTCGTTCCTAAAAGTTGCATTTGGCTCTTTAGTTGTTAAGACTTTCTATTTTTTCCATTCTTTTCAGGAGTGTTTACCCTCACTTCTTGGAGACTTTTTATAATAACTGCTTTAAAGTCATTGTCAGATAATTCTCATGTCTGGGTCATCTTGTCATTGGAGTCTGTCCATTGTCTTTTCTCATGTGAGTTGACATTTTCCTGCGTCTTTGAATGCCAAGTAATTGAGGAGCCTATCCTGAGCATTTTGAATATTATTTTATGAGATTCTGGCCCTTGTTTATATCCTATGGAGTCTGTTGATATTTTTGCTTTAGCAGGCAGTCGGCCTAGTTGTTTCAAGTTGCCAAGGTCCGTTTCAGTTGTGTCAGTTCTGACTTCAAAGCCCTTTTAGTGCTCTTCAGCTTTGTGATTTCTCTGGTTAACTGGGGCTGCCTTTTCAGTCCTGTGGCCAGTTATTCCATTCGGCCTCACACTTCCCACAACTGGGCCCATGTCTGAGGCCAGGCATTCAGAAGGAGAAAAAAAAGCAATGGAGATTCACCGCCACCACCCTTGGGACCACAGCTCCTTCAACTAGAGCAAAAGATTCCCCTCTCGGAGTTCCAGGCACCTGTGGGCCCGCTCTGCCACTGACTGTCTCTGCTGTCACCACTGCGGGATTGCAGGGAGCCTGGGGGTACAAGAGGACAAGGAAGAGGAAGACGTAGAGAATTCCCTCACTCTCTCTGAGCATTAGGAGGCCCCTTTCCTGCCTTTTTCTAGAGGGTTTCTCCTGATGCTCTCTGTGTCCGCACCTAACGCCCAGTTCTGGGTTTCAGGCTGCCTTTAGGCCAGGCTGGGGGAGACTGGGGGAAAATGTGGAACTGGCTGTCGATTTGGTGGTTCTCTGAAATCTAGTCGTCTTCTCCAGGCTGCTTGCTACCACTTACTTTTCACACTCCTAAAATAGCTATTCCATCCACTCTGTCTAGTTTTTATAGCTGCATTCATGGAGAAGACAGGGTGGGATGTATTTATTCCATCTTAACTTGGAACCAGAACTCAAACTTGTACCATTAAATTTTGAGGTGATTTTTTCACACAGCAGTAGTAACCAGAATATGATAAAATATCTCTGCATCTTACCAAGCTTACCAGTAAGCAAAAATAGCCTCAATGCCAGCTGCATTGTATCAGACCAGTTCTGTCCATACCTGATACTCTGTGTGACTGTTAAGGTTGGGGGGCAAAAGAAATAGAAAAAATGGAACAAAAGGAGATGGTTGACATGATAAAGGTGCTTGATTGGCCTCCAGTGTATCCCTCACAATTGGTTGTGAGCTGGGAGCAAAGACCATTTTGATGTTTAGAATGACCATTGGATTGTCGTTGGATCTCACAAGGCTAAAGTTTCAAGACTTGGTGGGTGGGTTCATTAAAAAACGTGTTCTCTGTCTTGAGAATGAAAACCTTGCATCCAAAATACTTGTTCTTGCTAAGTAATTTTTGTAAAGCCTGTGGCTAGTGAGGCATGCTTGATGCAGATCATAAGGGCTGCATATTCATTCTCAAAGAACCACCTAAGAAAAAGGAAACGAGTACATGGGGGGAAAAAAGGAAATTAGAAGGCTTAAAGAGAAAGAAAAATGGCCCCATATCTAGCAACGAGTCACCACCATCACCACCACCAAATGAACTCAGTTGCCCTCCACAGGCTGTGGGGATGCACACCACTTGGGAAGCTTAGAGCGCAGAATGGGTGAAAACTCAGCAAAAGGGCCCGGCACCTAGTGATGACCTTGAAGGAGCAGTTGATTCTGTTAAAAAGAAAGAGGGTATCGTTGAAGTAGATGTAAAAGCCAAGGGTCCTCTTGTGTTGACTGGTGGTCATTTTAATGAGACGATTAAGAGAACAAATTAAGAAATTTCCTACAATTTTGCCAGTATAAACAGGAAAGCTCAGCATTACCCTCATCACAGTGTGCAGTAGCAGTACATCAAGTTCTCCTTCTCTAAAGCTGCCCACATCTTGAAGGTGATGTATGACACAGAACTTTTGGAAGAGGAGGTCATTAGCTGCTGCTTAGAAAAGCCTTTAAGAAATATGTCGCAAAAAGTTTGCCAAAGAGAGTCATGTCAAAGCAGATCCCTTTATAAAAGAGTGGAAGGAAGCTGCCGAAGGTGAAAGTATGAGGTAGTATAGTCAGAGGCTCCCAGGGAGCCCGGAGGCGAAACTGTGAAGTGTGGCATCACGGATGATGATGGCGACACTGTTGCCATTTGAAGTGACGAATGCACCCTAGTTTGCAGCATAATGCTACACAGTTTTTTTCTCTTGTTAGTGGAAGAGCAACATATACGTGACTTAAATTATGCTATACTTTATATCACAGATACTTCACTGTGAGTGGTCTGAAATTAAGCCCAGTGAATCCATTCACCTCTGTGAGTAAACATAGTTTGCTTATATATGGCATCTTTCTTTTGAAAAAACTGGTAAATGGACATATCTCAATTGTACTTATAAAGTATAAAAATGATTTATTTTTAGGTCATTCTTACCAAAAAAAAGATACTAGAAAGCAAAATATGGGGGACAGGATATAGTTTACTGACGTCCCCACTCTCCCCCAACCCCACTCCCAGTTGAAACTTAATACTCCAAGCAACTAGTACCCATCCCACATGGCACTTGGTAAGGATTTGTTGACTTCCTGACGCTGAATTCGTAGGCTGTCTCCTCCACTTCACAGATTCTTTCCATTGACCTGCCCTCAAGTATGTTGGAATTGAGCAGCAGTGGATGAAGTAAGATCTAAATTCTGGTAGGAGTTACTAGAGGTGCCTCCTGTCCAGTAAATCTAGGCTCTGTTGTTTTTAGGTGGCTTTTAGATGGCCAGTGTTGCCATAAATCCAATCAGATTTTTTTTTTTTTTTTACAATGTCTGTAGCAGGAAAATTGTTCTAAAATCTAGTTGTTTTCATTTAGGCACAGCCAACCTTACTTATATTCATTATTTCTTATTTTCCGCTGGGAGCAAGATAGGCTTACAGATAACCTGGAATATATTTAAGGACTGGCATGAGCCAGTACAGTCTCAGGATTACTATATGGTAAGTCATTTGCCATCATATCGTTTCACTGACGAATGCTTTGCTTTGGAAATCAGATACTTCTTTTTTTCTTTTTTTTTTTTTTTTTGCGGTACGCGGGCCTCTCACCGTTGTGGCCTCTCCCGTTGCGGAGCACAGGCTCCGGCGCGCCGGCTCAGCGGCCATGGCTCACGGGCCCAGCCGCTCCGCGGCATGTGGGATCTTCCCGGACTGGGGCACAGACCCGTGTCCCCTGCATCAGCAGGCGGACTCCCAACCACTGCGCCACCAGGGAAGCCCGGAAATCAGATACTTTTAAACCACAGTAGAAAGTTTACTTACTTACTAAGTAAAAGTTTACTTTACTTACTAAGTAAAACTTAGTAAGTTTTACTTACTCCTTTTAAGACATTTCAATAAAATAATGTTCAAAAGTTTTTAATGAACTAAAATCCTATACATCATCCGTCTTTCTTGTTTTATATAAACATGTAGTGAGATCATTATAATTTATTCTTAAATTGTTTGTTTGAAGGGCACTTTGCTTTTAAATTCAGATACTTTCCTGCTAAGAATAGATTTGAACCTTGGCTTTTTGCAGTCCCTGATGGCATATCGCTTCTTAAGGTTTGTTCAGCCAAGATAGGTAGAGGGTGTATGTGGGGTCCACGGTCACGGAGGATGGTTTAGTTTATGCAGGCTTTTCCCCTGAGACTGGCCTACGTCAGAGGGAACTAGAAGGTAATTAGAGCACAGGGTGCATTTGTCAATGAAAATCTGAATTTGACCTCTTCCTTTTTTTCTGTGATCTGTTTGCCTAAGATTGATAAATAAACTGTTTTGCCCCTCCCTCCCCTTGGTGGCTCAATTTCAGAAAGTGAGTCCAATAAGTAGTAAGCGTCATCTGGGCCCTGGGCAGCACAGGACTCTGCCATGCCCTAGCTGTGTGACCTTGGGCGAATCTGTTACTCTCTCTCTGCTTCATTTCCCCACCTGCAAAGTAGAGCCAGTTACCAATGCTGCCTGCCTCACAGGGTGGTTCTAAAATTCAACCAAGATGTCTATGGAAGTGTTTTGTAAATGGCAGAGCAAGTGACTGCTGTGATGATTAAAGCTTTTAGGAAATTTATAGTCCCTTTAGGGAAAAAAAACCCATCAATTCTGCATATATAATAAAAATTCCAATCTGGCATTTTATCATATTTATCATTTATAATCTACTAACTTAGTGTCTTAAAAGTTCTAAAAGTAAGCTGGTCAAATATTGTGGTAGAAATTCTGCAAGCAAACTCAGTCAGTTGGCCCGAGTGACAAATGTCGGGCAAAAAGGTCAACTTTGGGTTTGAGGTGTTTTTACAATTGAACGTGAGTTACTTGGAATTTTTTTTTTGAGTGGCAATATCAATCTGTCCTGTTTTTTAAAAAATTTTATTGAAGTATAGTTGATTTACAATGTTGTGTTAATTTTAAGTGTACAGCAAAGTGATTCAGTTATACATATATCAATTCTTTTTCAGATTCTTTTCTCACATCAGTTATCACAGAATATTGAGTAGAGTTTCCTGTGCTATACAGTAGGTCCTTGTTGGTTATCTGTTTTATAGATATAGTAGCATGTATATGTTAATCCCAATCTCTTAATTAATCATTTCCCCCATGTTTCCCCTTTTGTAACCGTAAGTTTGATTTCAAGATCTGTGAGTCTGTTTCTGTTTTGTAAAAAAGTTCATTTGTATCATTTTTAAAAATTAGATTCCACATATGAGTGATACCATATGCTGTTTGCCTTTCTCTTTCCTCACTTAGTATGATGATCTCTAGGTCCATCCATGTTGCTGCAAATGGCATTATTTCATTATTTTTCATGGCGCGGTAACATTCCATTGTATATATGTACCACATCTTTTTAATTTTTGGCTGCATTGGGTCTTCGTTGCTGTGCAAGGGCTTTCTCTAGTTGCAACGAGCAGGGCCTACTCTTTGTTGAGGTGCGTGAGCTTCTCATTGTGGTGGCTTCTCTTGTTGAGGAGCACGGACTCTAGGCACGAGGGCTTCAGTAGTTGTGGCACACGGGCTCTAGAGTGCAGGCTCAGCAGTTGTGGTGCATGGGCTTAGTTGCTCTGCGGCATGTGGGATCTTCCAGGACCAAGGCTCAAACCCGTGTCCCCTGCATTGGCAGGTGGATTCTTAACCATTGTGCCACCAGGGGAGCCGACTACCACATCTTCTTTATCCATTCGTCTGTCAGTGGACATTTAGGTTGCTTCCATGTCTTGACCATTGTAAATAGTGCTGCAGTGAACATTGGGGTGTGTGTATCTTTTTGAATTATGGTTTTCTCCGGATATATGCCCAGGAGTGGGATTGCTGGATCATATGGTAGTTCTATTTTTAGGTTTTTAAGGAATCTCCATACTCTTCTCCATAGTGGTTTTACCAGTTTACATTCCTACCAACAATGTAGGAGGGTTCCCTTTTCTCCACACCCTCTCCAGCATTTATTGTTTGTAGACCTTTTGATGATGGCCACTCTGACCAGTCTGAGGTGTGATATATCTCATTGTAGTTTTGATTTGCATTTCTCTGAAAATCAGTGATGTTGAGCATCTTTACACGTGGTTTTTGGCCATCTGTATATCTTCTTTGGAGAAATGTCTATTTAGATCTTCTGCCCATTTTCTGTTTTTTTTTTTTTTTTTTTTTGACATAGAGCTGCATGAGCTGTTTGTATATTGTGGAGATTAATCCCTTGTCTGTCGCTTTGTTTGCAGATATTTTCTCCCATTCTGTGGGTTGTCTTTTCATTTTGAATATGGTTTCCTTTGCTGTACAGAAGCCTTTAAGTTTAATTCGGTCCCATTTGTTTATTTTTGTTTTTATTTTCAGTACTCTAGGAGGTGGTTCAAAAAACATATTGCTTAGATTTATGTCAGACAGTGTTCTGCCTCTGTTTTCCTCTAAGAGTTTTATTGTGTCCAGCCGTACATTTAGGTCTTTGATCCATTTTGTTTATTTTTGTGTATGGTGTTAGAGCATGTTCTAATTTCATGCCTTTACATGTAGCTGTCCAGTTTTCCCAGCACCACTTATTGAAGAGATTGTCTTTTCTCCATTGTATGTTCCTGCCTCGTTTGTCATACATTAGTTGACCATATGTGCGTGGGTTTATCTCTGGGCTTTCTATCCTGTTCCATTGATCTATCTTTCTGTTTTTGTGCCAGTACCGTACTGTCTTGATTAATGTAGCTTCGTAGTCAGAAGTCAGGGAGCATGATTCCTCCAGCTCCGTTTTTCTTTCTCAAGATTGCTTTGGCTATTTGAGGTCTTTTGTGTTTCCATACAAATTGTGAAACTTTTTGTTCTAGTTCTGTGAAAAATGCCAGTGGTAGTTTGATAAGGATTGCATTGAATTTGTAGATTGCTTTGGGTAGTAGAGTCATTTTCACAATGTTGATTCTTCCGATCCAAGAACATGGTATATCTCTCCATCTATTTGTATCATCTTTAATTTCTTTCATTGGTGTCTTATAATTTTCTGCATACAGGTCTTTTGTCTCCTTAGGTAGGTTTATACCTAGATATTTTATTCTTTTTGTTGCAGTGGTAAATGGGAGTGTTTTATTGATTTCACTTTCAGATTTTTCATCATTAGTGTATAGGAATGCCAGAGATTTCTGTGCATTAATTTTGTATCCTGCTACTTTACCAAATTCATTGATCAGCTCTTGTAGTTTTCTGGTAGCATCCTTAGGATTCTCTATGTATAGTATCATGTCATCTGCAGTGACAGCTTTACTTTTTCTTTTCCGATTTGGATTCCTTTTATTTCTTTTTCTTCTCTGATTGCTGTGGCTGGAACTTCCAAAACTATGTTGAATCAGAGTGGTGAGAGTGGGCAACCTTGTCTTGTTCCTGATCGTAGTGGAAATGGTTGCAGTTTTTCACCATTGAGGACGATGTTGGCTGTGGGTTTGTCATATATGGCCTTTATTATATTGAGGTAAGTTCCCTCTATGCCTACTTTCTGGAGGGTTTTTATCATAAATGGCTGTTGAATTTCGTCAAAAGCTTTCTCTGCACCTTTTGAGATGATCATATGGTTTTTCTCCTTCAATTTGTTAATATGGTGTATCACATTGATTGATTTGCATATATTGAAGAATCCTTGCATCCCTGTGATAAACTCCACTTGATCATGGTGTATGATCCTTTTAATGTGCTGTTGAATTCTGTTTGCTAGTATTTTGTGGAGGATTTTTGCATCTATGTTCATCAGTGATATTGGCCTGTAGTTTTCTTTCTTTGTGACATCTTTGGTTTTGGTATGAGGGTGATGGTGGCCTCATAGAAGGAGTCTGGGAGTGTTCCTCCCTCTGCTACATTTTGGAAGAGTTTGAGAGGATAGGTGTTAGCTCTTCTATAAATGTTTGATAGAATTCGCCTGCGAAGCCATCTGGTCCTAGGCTTTTGTTTGTTGGAAGATTTTTAATCACAGTTTCAATTTCAGTGGTTGTGTTTGGTCTGTTCATATTTTCTATTTCTTCCTGGTTCAGTCTCAGAAGTTTGTTCATTTCTAAGAATTTGTCCATTTCTTCCAGGTTGTCCATTTCATTGGCATATAGTTGTTTCTAGTAATCTCTCATGATCCTTTGTATTTCTGCAGTGTCAGTTGTTACTTCTCCTTTTTTATTTCTAATTCTATTGATGTGAGTCTTCTCCCTTTTTCTTGCTGAGTCTAGCTAATGGTTTATCAATTTTGTTTATCTTCTCAAAGAACCAGCTTTTAGTTTTACTGATCTTTGCTATCGTTTCCTTCATTTCTTTTTCATTTATTTCTGATGTGATCTTTATGATTTCTTTCCTTCTGCTAACTTTGGGGGTTTTTTGTTCTTCTTTCTCTAATTGCTTTAGGTGTAAGGTTAGGTCGTTTATTTGAGATGTTTCTTGTTTCTTAAGGTAGGATTGTATTGCTATAAACTTCCCTCTTAGAACTGCTTTTGCTGCATCCCATAGGTTTTGGGTCGTCGTGTTTTCATTGTCATTTCTAGGTATTTTTTGATTCGCTCTTTGATTTCTTCAGTGATCTCTTAGTTATTAAGTAGTGTATTGTTTAGCCTCCATGTGTTTGTATATTTTACAGATGTTTTCCTGTAATTGATATCTAGTCTCATAGCGTTGTGGTCCGAAAACATACTTGATACGATTTCAATTTTCTTAAATTTACCAAGGCTTGATTTTCTGACCCACAATATGATCTGTCGTGGAGACTGTTTCATGAGCACTTTTGAAGAATGTGTATTCTGTTGTTTTTGGATGGAATGTCCTATAAATATCAATTAAGTCCATCTTGTTTAATGTATCATTTAAAGCTTGTGTTTCCTTATTTACTTCCATTTTGGATGGTCTGTCCGTTGGTGAAAGTGGGGTGTTAAAGTCCATTACTGTGTTTGTGTTCCTGTCAGTATCCCCTTTTATGGCTATTAGCATTTACCTTATGTATTGAGGTGCTCCTATGTTGGGTGCATCAAAATTTACAATTGTTATATCTTCTTCTTGGATTGATCCCTTAATCATTATGTAATGTCCATCCTGTCTCTTGTAATAGTCTTTGTTTTAAAGTCTATTTTGTCTGATAGGAGAATTGCTACTCCAGCTTTCTTTTGGTTTCCATTTGCATGGAATATCTTTTTCCATCCCCTCACTTTCAGTCTGTATGTGTCCCTAGGTCTGAAGTGGGTCTCTTGTAGATAGCATATACATGGGTCTTGTTTTTGTATCCATTCAGCCAGTCTGTGTCTTTTGGTTGGAGCATTTAATTCATTTACATTTAAGGTAATTATTGATATGTATGTTCCTATTCCCATTTTCTTAATTGTTTTGGGTTTGGTATTGTAGGTCTTTTCCTTCTCTTGTGTTTCCTGCCTAGAGAAGTTCCTTTAGCATTTGTTGTAAAGCCGGTTTGGTGGTGCTGAATTCTCTTAGATTTTGCTTGTCTGTAAAGGTCAAATGTGAATGAGAACCTTGCTGGGTAGAGTAATCTTGGTTGTAGGTTTTTCTCCTTCATCACTTTCAATATGTCCTGCCACTCCCTTCAGGCTTGCAGAGTTTCTGCTGAAAGATCAGCTGTTAACCTTATGGGGATTCCCTTGTGTGTTATTTGTTGTTTTTCCCTTGCTGCTTTTAATATTTTTTCTTTGTATTTAATTTTTGATAGTTTGATTAATATGTGTCTTGGCGTGTTTCTTCTTGGATTTATCCTGTATGGGACTCTCTGTGCTTCCTGGACTATGATAAACTATTTCCTTTCCCTTATTAGGGAAGTTTTCAACTATAATCTCTTCAAATATTTTCTCAGTCCCTTTCTTTTTCTCTTCTTCTGGAACCCCTATAATTCGAATTTTGGTGTGTTTAATGTTGTCCCAGATGTCTCTGAGACTGTCCTCAATTCTTTTCATTCTTTTTTCTTTATTCTTCTCTGCAGTAGTTATTTCCACTATTTTATCTTCCAGGTCACTTATCCGTTCTTCTGCCTCAGTTATTCTGCTATTGATCCCATCTAGAGTATTTTTCATTTCATTTATTGTGTCGTTCATCACTGTTTGTTTGCTCTTTAGTTCTTCTAGGTCCTTGTTAAACGTTTCTTGTGTTTTCTCTATTCTGTTTCCAAGATTTTGGATCATCTTTACGGTCATTATTCTGAATTCTTCTTCAGGTAGACTGCCTACTTCCTCTTCATTTGTTAGGTCTGGTGGGTTTTTGCATTGCTCCTTCATCTGCTGTGTGTTTCTGTCTTCTCATTTTTTTATCTTACTGTGTTTGGGATCTCCTTTTCGCAGGCTGCAGGTTCGTAGTTCCCATTGTTTTTGGTGTCTGCCCCCAGTGGCTAAGGTTGGTTCAGTGGGTTGTATAGGCTTTCTGGTGGAGGGGACTAGTGCCTGTGTTCTGGTGGGTGAGGCTGGATCTTGTCTTTTTGGTGGGCAGGTCCACGTCTGGTGTTGTGTTTTGGGGTGCCTGTGGCCTTATTATGATTTTAGGCAGCCTCTCTGCTAATGGATGGGGCTGTGTTCCTGTCTTGCTAGTTGTTTGGCATAGGGTGTCCAGCACTGTAGCTTGCTGTTCGTTGAGTGAAGCTGGGTGTTGGCGTTGAGATGGAGATCTCTCAGAGATTTTCACCATTTGATATTATGTGGAACTGGGAGGTCTTTTGTGGACCAGTGTCCTGAACTTGGCTCTCCCACCTCAGAGGCACAGCCCTTGACACCTTGCTAGAGCACCAAGAGCCTGTTCTCCACACAGCTCAGAATAATAGGAAAAAAATGAAAGAACGAAAGAAGAAAATAAAGTAAAATAAAATAAAGTAAAATAAAGTTATTAAAATAAAAAATAGTAAAAAAAAAATTTTAGGTAATTAAAAAAAGAAAGAAGAGAGCAACCAAACCAAAAAACAAATCCACCAATGAGAACAAGTGCTAAAAACTGTACTAAAAAACAAACAAAAATGGACCGACAGAACCCTAGGACAAATGGTAAAAGCAAAGCTATACAGACAAAATCACACACAGAAGCATACATATACACACTCACAAAAAGAGAAAAAGGGAAAAATATATATATATCGTTGCTCCCAAAGTCCACCTCTTGAATTTGGGATGATTCGTTGTCTCTTCAGGTGTTCCACAGATGCAGGGTACATCAAGTTGATTGTGGAGATTTAATCCGCTGCTCCTGAGGCTGCTGGGAGAGATTTCCCTTTCTCTTCTTTGTTCGCACAGCTCCCAGGGGCTCAGCTTTGGGTTTGGCCCCGCCTCTGCATGTAGGTCACCTGAGGGCATCTGTTCTTTGTTCAGACAGGACGGGGTTAACGGTTTGGGGGCTCTGGCTCACTCAGGCCGGTGGGAGGGAGGGGCACGTAGTGCGGGGCGAGCCTGCGGCGGCAGAGGCCGGCGTGATGTTGCACCAGCCTGAGGCGCGCTGTGCGTTCTCCCGGGGGAGTTGTCCCTGGATCACGGGACCCTGGCAGTGGCGGGCTGCACAGGCTCCCGGGAGGGGAGGTGTGGAGAGTGAGCTGTGCTCGCACACAGGCTTCTTGGTGGTGGCAGCAGCAGCCTTGGCGTCTCATGCCCGTCTCTGGGGTCGGTGCTCATAGCCGCGGCTTGCGCCCGTCTCTGGAGCTCCTTTAAGCTGTGCTCTGAATCCCCTCTCCTCGCGCACCAGGAAACAGAGTCAAGAAAAAGTCTCTTGCCTCTTTGGCAGCTCCAGACTTTTTCCCGGACTCCCTCCCGGCTAGCTGTGGCGCACTAGCCCCCTTCAGGCTGCGTTCACGCCGCCAACCTCAGTCCTCTCCCTGGGATCCGACCTCCGAAGCCCGAGGCTCAGCTCCCTGCCCACCCCAGCGGGTGAGCAGGGCTGGTGAGTGCCAGTCGGCACCGATCCTCTGTGCGGGAATCTCCCTGTTTTGCCCCCTGCACCCCTGTTGCTGTGCTCTCCTCCGTGGCTCCAAAGCTTCCCCCTCCGCCACCCACAGTTACCGGCCGCGAAGGGCCTTCCTAGTGCGTGGAAACCTTTCCTCCTTCACAGCTCCCTCCCACTGGTGCAGGTCCCATCCCTATTCTTTTTTCTGTTTTTTCTTTTGCCCTACTCAGGTACGTGGGGAGTTTCTTGCCTTTTGGGAGGTCTGAGGTCTTCTGCCAGTGTTCAGTAGGTGTTCTGTAGTAGTTGTTCCACACGTAGATGTATTTCTGATGTATTTGTGGGGAGGACAGTGATCTCCGCGTCTTACTCTTCTGCCATCTTGAAGCCGTATATTCTTCAGTTTGTTAATGTGGTGTATCACACTGATTGATTTGAGGATGTTGAGGAATCCTTGCATCCCTGGGATTAATCCCACTTGGTCATAGTGTATGATCCTTTTAATGTATTGTTGGAATCGGTTTGGTAGTATTTTGTTGAGTATTTCTGCATCTGTGTTCATCAGTGATATTGGCCTGTAATTTTTTTTTCTTGTGGTATCTTTGTCTGGTTTTGGTATCCAGGTGATGGTTGCCTCATAGAATGAGCAGAGTTCCTTTCTCTGCAGTTTTTTGGAAGAGTTTCGCAAGGATAGCTGTTAACTCTTCTCTAAATGTTTGATAGAATTCACCTGTGACGCCATCTGGTCTTGGACTTTTGCTTGTTGGAAGCTTTTATTTTTTTTGTTTTATTTTCTTTATTATTTTTGGCTGCGTCGGGTCTTAGTTGAGGCGTACGGGATCTTTCGTTGTGGTGTGTGCTCTTCATTGTGGCGTGCGGGCTTCTCTCTAGTTGTGGAGTGCAGGTTTTCTCTCTCTAGTTGCGGCACGCGGGCTGCAGGGCGCGTGGGCTGTTGTAGTTTGCAGCACGTGGGGTGTGTTGTTGAGGCGCGCTAGCTCAGTAGTTGTGGTGCCCAGGCTTAGTAGCCCTGCGGCATGTGGGATCTTAGTTCCCCGACCAGGGATCAAATCCCCATGCCCTGCATTGGAAGGAGGATTCTATACCACTGGACCACCAGGGAAGTCCCTTTTGGAAGCTTTTAAATCACTGTTTAAATTTCAGTACTTGTGATTGGTCTGTTCATATTTTCTGTTTCTTCCTGGTTCAGTCTTGGAAGGTTGTATCTTTCTAGGAATTTGTCAGTTTCTTCTAGGTTACCCATTTTATTGGCATATAGTTGTTTGTAGTAGGCTCTTATGATCCTTTGTATTTCTGTGGTGTCAGTTGTAACTTTTCCTTTTTCATTTCTAATTTTATTGATTTGAGTTCTCTTTTTTTCTTGATGAGTCTGGCTAAAGGTTTGTCAATTTTGTTTGTCTTCTCAAAGAACCACATTATAGTTTCATTGATCTTTTCTATTGTTTTCTTCATCTCTATTTCATTTATTTCTGCTCTGATCTTTATGATTTCTTTCCTTCTACTAACTTTGGGTTTTGTTTTTTCTTCTTTCTTTAGTTGCTTTATGTGTAAGGTTAGGTCGTTTATTTGAGATTTTTCTTGTTTCCTAAGGTAGGCTTGTATCGCTGTAAACTTCCCTCTTAGAACTGCTTTTGCTGCATCCCATAGGTTTTGGACTGTTGTGTTCTCGTTGTCATTTGTCTCTAGGTAGTTTTCGAATTCCTCTTTGTTCAGTGATCCATTGGTTGTTTAGTGGCATATTGTTTAGCCTCCATGTGTTGTATTTTTACAGTTTTTGTCCTGTAATTGATTTCTAATTTCAAAGCATTGTGCTCGGAAAAGATACTTGATATGATTTCTGTTTCCTTAAATTTACTGAGGCTTGATTTGTGGCCCAGCATGTGATCTGTCCTGGAGAATATTCCATGTGTACTTGAGAAAAAAGTGTATACTCCTGCTTTGGGATGGAATGCTCTATAAATATCAATTAAATCCATCTGGTCTAACATATCATTTAAGGCCTGTGCTTCCTTGTTGATTTTCTGTCTGGATGCTCTGTCCATTGATGAAAGTGAGGTGTTAAAGTCCCCCACCATTGTGTTACTGTTGGTTTCTCCTTTATGGCTGTTAGCATTTGCCTTACATATTGAGGTACTCCTGTGTTGGGTGCATATATATTTACAGTTGTTATCTTCCTGGATTGATCCCTTGATCATTGTTTAGTGTCTTTCTTTGTCTCTTGTAGCATTCTTTATTTTAAAGTCTATTTCATCTGATATGAGTATTGCTACTCCAGCTTTCTTTTGATTTCCATTTGCGTGGAATACCTTTTTCCGTCCCCTCAGTTTCAGTCTGTATGTGTCCCTAGATCTGAAGTGGGTCTCTTGTAGACAGCATATATACGGGTCTTGTTTTTGTATCCATTCAGCCAGTCTGTGTCTTTTGGTTGGAGCATTTAATCCATTTACGGTTAAGGTAATTATCAATAGGAATGTTCTTACTGCCATTTTGTTCATTTTAGGTCTTTTTTTTCTTCCCTTCGTCTTTTGTTCTCTTGTGATTTGATGTCTGTCTTTAGTGTTGTGTTTAGATTGCTTTTTCTTTTTTGTATGTGTACCTATTGTAGATTTTTGGTTTGTGGTTCCCCTGAGGTTTATTTTTTTTAATATTTATTTATTTATTTAGGCTGCACCAGGTCTTATTTGTGGCATGCAGGGTCTTTAGTTGCGGTATGTGGACTCTTCGTTGCATCATGCCTGTGGGATCTAGTTCCCTGACCAGGGATCGAGGCCTGGCCCCCTGCATTGGGAGTGCGGAGTCTTACCAACTGGACCACCAGGGAAGTCCCTCCCATGCGGTTTTGATATAGCAGTGTGTATATGTACAAGATCGTTTTAAGTTGCTGGTCTCTTAATTTCAAGTGCACTTCCAATATCCTGCATTTGTACTCTCCTCTTCTTATGATTGCTGGTTTTGATATCATATTTGTGTGGGGATGATTTCCTACCTTTACTTTATGTTTGCCTTTATTGGTGAGCTTTACCATTTGTAATTTTCTTTTTTTTTTTTTTTTTTTTGCGGTATGCAGGCCTCTCACTGTCGTGGCCTCTCCCGTTGCAGAGCACAGGCTCTGGAGTCACAGGCCCAGCGGCCATGGCTCACGGGCCCAGCCGCTCCGCTGCACGCGGGATCCTCCCGGACCGGGGCACGAACCCGTGTCCCCTGCTTTGGCAGGCGAACTCTCAACCACTGTGCCACCAGGGAAGCCCCTTTGTAATTTTCTTGATTCTCGTTTTGGCCTTTTTTCTTTTTTCCACCTAGAGAAGTTCCTTTAGAATTTGTTGTAAAGCTGGTTTGGTGGTGCTGAATTCTCTTAGCTTTTGCTTGTCTGTAAAACTTTTGATTTGTCCGTTGAATCTGAATGAGAGCCTTGCTGGGTAGAATATTCTTGGTTGTAGGTTTTTCCCTTTCATCACTTTAAATATATCGTGCCATTCCCTTCTGGCCTGCAGAGTTTCTGCTGAAAAATCAGCTGATACCCTTATGGGGATTCCCTTGTATGTTACTTGTCACTTTTTCCTTCTTCTTTTTTTTTTTTTTTTTTTTTTTTTTTTTTTTTTTTGGCTGTACACGGGCCTCTCACTGTTGTGGCCTCTCCAGTTGCGGAGCACAGGCTCCGGACGCGCAGGCTCAGCAGCCATGGCTCATGGGCTTAGCCGCTCCATGGCATGTGGGATCTTCCCAGACCGGGGCACGAACCTATGTCCCCTGCATCGGCAGGCAGACTCTCAACCACTGCGCCACCAGGGAAGCCCACTTTTCCCTTCTTGCTTTTAATATTTTTTCTTTGTCTTTAATTTTTGTCAGTTTGATTAATATGTGTGTTGGTGTGTTCCTCCTTGGTTTGTCTTGTATGGGACTCTCTCCACTTCCTGGACTTAAGTTGAATGTTTTCTTTCTCATGTTAGGGAAGTTTTCGGCTATAATCTCTTCATATATTTTCTCAGGCCCTTTCTCTCTATTCCTTCTGGGACACCTATGATGCAAATGTTGGTGCATTTAGTGTTGTCCCAGAGGTCTCTGAGACCTCACTCAGAGGCTCAGGACTCTCACTCTTATGGGAGGACCTCTGCGATATAATTATCTTCCAGTTTGTGGGTTGTCCATCTGGTGGGTATGGGATTTGATTATTTTCCGAAAGTGCCCTCCTACCATCTCACTGTGGCTTCTTTTTTGTCTTTGAGTGTAAAAAGTCTTTTTTGGTAGCTTCCAGTCTTTTTTGTCAGTGGTTGTTCAGCAGTTACTTGTGGTTTTGGTGTTGTTGTGAGAGAAGACGAGCTCAAGTCGGGCTCCTCCACCCTCTTTCCGGAACTGAGTGGCTGTTACTAGCTTGGATGCTTGCTGCCTCTTCCCTCAGCGTGTGCTGGCCATCATCCCCCTGGTATGGGCGTGCAGGCACAGCGGCCCTTGCGCGCTCCGGGATTGGGGAGTACTCAGAGTGTCGTTGCAAAGATTAAGTAAGATGACGTGAAACTATCTTGCCCATTTTCCAGCAAACATGTCTTTGTTTCTGCCCTTTTTTCCGTAGCAGGTCACTGTGCCAAAGCTTTGCCCAACCATGCCTTTTGAATAGGATTTCCTTTCTGAGGTAGCGTGATAAAGTCCCGTGCTGTCCTCCTCAGGGCTGGAATCCAGCACGCGTCCAGCATTTCCCCCTGAGTCACTCAGTAGCCATCTTGCTTCAGTCTGTCCTGTTTTAATGAGGCACCAAGAAAAATCTCCATCCCAACCCTTGGTGGAGCCACGGAGGGGCTCCTTAGCGGACGTGGTGAGGCGAGCGTACAGGTCTCAGCACAGAACATTGCGAGGGCAGAGGAAAGCAGGAACTCATGTCACCAGATTAAAATTTAATCTACTTGGCTACAAGCTACTCCACCAAGTTGCAGGTTTCCTGTGAAAATGGTCTGTATGATTGGGGGCTGCGGTCCTTCATCCCTGCTCTGCCCCTTCCCACCACTCTCCTTTGTCTTCCTCCATTTGCTTCCTGTCCTTTGTTAACTAATTATAGAAGTCCCCACGGCCTTGGAATTAGCATCTGTGTTGCCATTTCCTAATAACATCAGTAGGAAGCACATTCTTTTTCATTTGAGAAGGTAATAGAGTCCAGGGAAAACTCATGTGGGCAGAACGTCTCATTTATTCAGCTGCAGTGTGGTTTCAAAGCTGAGCAGATGACTCTGGGCACCAGGTATCCATTTGAGATAAATTAACCAGGCTGGGTTGTAAAAAGTGTTTCCTCAGTATATACATTTGTCCTTTCTTGAGCAATAACCTCTAAAGGGTGAATTTGGATATGATAGTCTGCTGTTTAAGCCCTTCATGATTATTTTTTTAAAAATAATGATGAGACATTGATGCTATGGTTATTTGTTGTTGTTTTTTTTTTCTTTGAGTTCTTTTAACGAAACATACTGAAGTATTTGGAGATGAAATTATAGGATACCGGGGATTTGTCTCAAAATTATATGGAAGGGGATGGTGTGGTTGGCAGTAGAGATGAAACAAGGCTGGCTGAGTTGATAATTGTTGAGGGAAGTGGGGCTACAGGGGTTCCATTATACTATTCTGTTTACTTTTACATATATGTTTGTAATTTTCCATAATGAAAATAAAAAAACCAAAAGAAACCCCACACCCTTCCATAGGTTTCCCATTGTCTCAAGCTAGTGTCCAGCCCCCCTACCATGGCCTTCAGACGCCTTCACCTGTCTGGCACCTACTAACCCTTCCAGGTTCATCTTCTTAGGTGTCCTGGTCCTGTGAAATGATTTGCAGTGGCCCCAACATGTACACGCCCCTGACCGCTGGCTTGCACCTGCTGCCTTCTCTTCCTACAATGCTTTTTCCCTCCCTTTCCATCCGCCCATCCTCTCCCCAGTTTTCCTGCCTCACATGGACCCTCAGGCTCCAGACAGGTCACATGTTTTCAGCCTTCCCTGACTGCCCTCCAGCCGCGTGTGGGTTCGGTGCCCCCCCCAGGGGTGCCTCTGTCACTGTTCCCCTCGTCTTAGCCTTCCTTACCCTGATTCTAACCACTGCTTCCTTCCCGTCGCCTCCGTTGTATCAAGCATGGTTTTGAGGAAAGGGATTATGCCTTGTTCACACTTCTGTCCCTGGCACCAAGCACAGTGCCTGGCGTGGAGCAGACAACCCATAAATTAGGGAATAAAAAGGCCCACCCAGGACTTGCCAGGGCTCGGTCTCAGGTCTCCCAGCGGTGCCTGGTGCCGAGGTAGCATCTCTCTGCCTTTTTGTGTCTTCACGTCTCTATTCACCTCGCCTCTGCTCTGTTTCATTGGGATTTTCAGTAACTTCCTGTGAGGCCAGAGCAGCACAAGCATAAGTTTGGGCACTATTTCCCCAAATTTCTGCTGTACATCGTGGACAAAGTCCAGTCAAACTTGGAGCTCTGATACTCTCTTGAAAATAACTAGACTTGAAGTGGTGTCCAGTGCTACTAGGCAAATTTAAGTTTGTTCTTTATTGATGCCCTGTGTTGCCCCTCTGTTTTGTTTTGTCTTTTACATCTTCATTGGAGTATAATTGCTTTACAATGGTGTGTTAGTTTCTGCTTTATAACAAAGTGACTCAGTTATACATATCCGTATGTTTGCATATCTCTTCCCTCTTGCGTCTCCCTCCCTCCCACCCTCCCTATCCCACCCCTCTTTGATTAAAGTCTGTCTAGGACACAACTCCACGGGCATGTGATCTGTGCCGTCCAGTTGATGGTGACATATGAACCGGGAGCGTGGTGCGGGAATGTTCATTACAACAGTTTGAAATAGGAAAAGAAGAAATCATGTGCTGAAGTGAAAATGCATGAACTTAGAGCTAGACATACAAGTTGGTTGTTTCACACCAAAAACCAGCAAGTCAGAGAATATATACAGTATGATACTATTTATATAAAGTTCAAAGACATACAAAACTAAACAATATGCTGTTTAGGAATTCATAATTATAATAATATATAATATGCATATACAGATATATGCAGGGAACTGATAAATGCAGAGATCAGGATGGAGGCGTTCTCTGGGCAGGAGGGAGAGATGTGATTACGAGGAGGCGTATGGAGCTCTGACAGTACAGATAGCGCTTTGTGTCTTGGGCTGCATGGTGGGTGCATGGTCTTTTATTTCATTATACTTAATACTTTATATATAAGCTAAATACATTTTTTGGGTAAGATAAATTTCCTAATAAAAATAACATTTAAAATAAATCCACCAGCAATTTTTAAGTGAGACTATGTTCTCAGCACTTTGAAGAAGGAAGAGTTTTTTGGTTTTTAGTTTTTATTCCTGTTCAGCTTTTCTTCTGCAGTTCATGGGGGTAATTTTAATCAAATCATTCCTTACTTCTGCTTTACCTGAAAGGCTGATGATAGAAATACAAATTGCAGCAGCTCCCCGTTGGCGATCATCACAAAGTAGATTAAGTAGATGACCTCTCTCTCCCCCGACCTTGTCCCCTCCTTGTTCATCTCAGATGTTGCCGTGGTGGACATGAGCAATGTCTCCAGACAGCCTTCCCTCTTCTACCATCTTGGAGTCCGTGAAAGCTTTGACATGGCCAATAATGTGATCCTGTACCACGACACCGATGCTGACACTGCTCTTTCATTGAAGGTAAAGAGTATTGTTCACCTTCTCCTGAATACTTTGTTTTGGGAAAGCAGTATTGTGTGTTCATTTGAAATGTACCTGTAGCAGAGGAGGTTGGAGAAAAACAAGAAAGATTTGCTCGTGCAGTTCCTTCCTTCCCACCCCCAGGTTCTAGCTCACACAGGTGACTTCCCGGCTTCTGTGTGAGCGTATGTGCTAGAGATGTGCGTTTGCAGGCAACTTGAATATTTCTAAGCTCAGTGGGGAGGTGAAGGCAAAAACTCCTGTTAGTTTCTGTTGAAGCAAACACAGCACTTTGAATCCACTATTGGGCAATTTGATCCAAACCTGCACATTAAAAAAAAAAAAATCTCAACTTGGATAATAATAGGAAGATGCTTAACAGTTACCAAAATGGGTAGAAACGTTTAGCACAAATGTAATCAGTATTTAATCTGTCATTTTTTCTCCCCAGTTTAAAGCCAAGCAAAACTGAAAATTTGTGTGTTCATACACAGTTCAGTAATTATTGAGAATTTTTAAATGTATTTTGCAAATTTGATACAAGCTTTTTTGGATAACAGTACTTTTTAAAATGCTCCTGTTTGTAAAATGTGAAGGTCAGATGTGAGTTGTTACAAAATTTAGCTAATATTAATATTGCTTAATATCTTAACATTAGTCAGGAAATCCTGGTCTATGTTAAATCATTTCAGGAATAAAAGATTAGTTTGTTTACAGCAGTGTTACTCAACCTTGACTGCACTTTAGAATCATTTGGGGGGTTTGTAAATATCCCAGTACCCAGGCCACACCAAGATCAATTATGTCTCAATCTCTAGGGGATTTTTTTTTAACCTCCCAAATGTGCAGCCAGAGGTGAGAACCAGTGGTTCAGAGTTAGCTTTCATGGACGTCATTTCTAAATGTTCAGCTGCCTTAGCATTAAAAGTCACTAGTATGTAAATGACACAATTTTGTGATGGCAAATTGGACGTTTTTGTTTGTGTTTCTTAAGGTCTGATATTAACCAGATGTTTCTGGGTTCTGTAACAATTGGGGATTATTTCCTGGTAGAAATACTACCTATCTCAGATGTGTAACCTTTATGTGTTAATATATCACATACACCTTATATAGGTGTGTCCTCTTTCATCCTAGCACAGTGCTGTATTTTAAGAGTCATTCGTGTGACAGTGGAAGAAGAAACTGTTTTGCTATTATACTTTACGTTGTAAAATAGTTTCCCAAAAGGCTATAAACCAATCTAAATTACTTTAGATATTTAGATTTTTTTCTTTTACTGATATTCACTAAAGTGGTTATGCTTAGAAATGTTTAGAATTAGAAGATGTGAAAGGGTAGATTATTAAGCTGTATTTTGATGAGAAACATGAAACTAGAATGTATTTTTTCCCAATTCAATAAATTTTTTTTCTCATTTGTGCGTTAGTGAACTCCTCTGGAAAGTCCCATGACCTAGATAAGTTTTAATTTTTAATGATATGGAAGAATACTTCCTAAAACAGAAATGGGTACTCAGTTATATCTGACACCAGAAGAAGCGATCTGCACTTGTCAGAAAATAGAAATCTCAGAACACGTAAAACACATTTTACGGGGACAGCTGTTTAATTATGTTTTCTTTTTTCAGCAAATGGCTTGCAGCGCATAAATGATACAGTCAAGGGCTGCATAACCATTATGCTAAGTTAACCGACTAAAATTGTTGTCATTGAGTTTGAGTTTGAAAATTCCTATAGTGAATATATATAAATATAATACCTATAGTGAGGTGTCAGGAATCCTATCAGCAACACCCATTCTGTAGGAAGACTGACTTGGGCGGGGTGTGGCCTGCAGCCTTCACACTGATGACTCAAGAAATGGCTCCAGGCCCAACGTTACCATGGGCTGCCCATGCGCTTCACTGCTGTCACTGAGAAGGCGAGGTGCAGGGCATTCAGAGCCCTGAACTTGAATCTCAAAATATCTTTGGACAGAAGCATTGCCATTGCTATGGGAAAATCCTTATAACCATATATGTCCCCCAGGAATTCCAAAGCTAACCAATCATGATAAATTTTCCTTAGAACATGAATTTTACATTTCTTAGAGACCCATTCATTTTGAAGCTTTTTACAGGGGGAGGTTTCCAATGATTAACTCTTGCTCTAAAATGGGTGCCAGTTGATGGCATGGGGACAGAGTGCTTACTAGTGCTTATGGAAATTAACTGTTTTGGAAAAAAGCTATATTGATCCTATCTTTTCTTTTCAGGATATAGTAACTCAAAAAAACACAGTAAGTATTGTATTTCAGATTTTTAACTTTGTGAATGTAAACATATAAAATGCTTGCCTGAAAATCCCACAGATAGCCAAGTGATGTCTAATTGTACCTGTTGGTTGTGTTTCTAAGGGGGGCACCTAGAAACCCCTGCCCCTCAAGCTGCCAGCTGGATCAGCCCCACTCAGCTGCCCAGGGTGCAGGGCAGAGGGCAAGGTCAGGCAGGTGTACTTTTTCTTCGTTACACACTAGGACTTTGAGCCTGCAACCACCCAGCTGTCTTCTGAGCTGGGTCGGTGTTCCTATGGACCACCAGGGTTCTTTCTGCTGGAGCCAGTGCCTCCATACTTCCCACCAAAGTTTCCCTCACAACAAAGAGACATGAACTCATACCGGAGTTAAGTTTGGAGCCTAGCCCAGAGTTCCCTGCCACGAGCTGAAAAGAAGCGGATGGAATTCCACTTCTTTCCATTTATGTTCTTGAGTCTCCTGATTTGACTGAAAAGTTCCTGCAGTGACATAGTGATGACACCGTTTTGGTTTGACTTGTATCATGAAACCCTGCCCCACCCTAAAAACATTCAAATAAGATCATGTCCTTGGAAATAGTGCCACGGTTATCCTGTACCTTTGAATGCCCCCCCCCCAAAAAAAACCTGCCCATCCTCCGAGAAATTGTGACCTAGACTAAGGACAGTTCTTTCTTCCCTTTCCTTTGGCCCTCAGCCACTGACCCTTCTAGAAGAGCAGAGCCTCTTGCCTCTTTCCAGTTGGAGTTCCCAGAGGGAGAGGGAGAAAAGGGCCCAGGAGGTAGACGTCTCCCGAAAGCGCCCTCCGCAGGGGAGCCGGAGCGTGGTGTGACGCCCCCCCCTCCACAGAAGGTCCCACCCTGCAGCCGCGGGGGTCCAGGCTTCCCCAGGACCCAGGCAGGGCTCCCTGCCAGAGGTGGAAGCCTTAACTCTCCTCCTCCAAGCCCGAGGATGAAATTCTAGGAAGAAAACAAATACAGCTTATGTCATTACCACTGGAGTGTGGGTTTAATAAGCTGACCTGAAAATAAGGCATCAAGGTGGTTTTCTTTGGAAAAGAAATGGGAAGATTTGTCGCTTCATTTTGTCCCATTTACATGCTAATACTGCCCACTTATGGGCTCTTTCCTGTTCTTTCTAGATCTTGATTTCTTAAATTACCTCCTTCTTGGAGACAGGAATCCAGTCAAAGGAGATTGGGCCTGAGGCTGGGAGGCACAGGGTGTAGTCCCGGCTCTGTCTCTTAGTAACTTCAGGCAGTCATTCCATCCCCCACCCCAGTCCTCAGTGCCCTCGGCAGTAAAATGAATGGAACTCGGCTTCATTTGGTAGAGGGATAGTGTATTAGCCAGGGTTCTATAGAGTAGCAGTTCCCCAACCTTTTTGGCACCAGGGACTGGTTTCGTGGAAGACAGTTTTTCCACAGACCGGGGCAGGGGTGGTGGTTCAGGTGGTAATGTGAGTAATGGTTCAGGCAGTAATGCGAGCGATGGGGAGCGGTGGGGAGCGGTGGGGAGCGGCAGACGAAGCTTCACTCGCTTGCCTGCCGCTCACCTGCGTGGCTGCCTGGTTCCTAACAGGCCATGGACTGGTACCGGTCCGCGGCCCAGGGGTTGGGGACCCCTGCTCTAGAGAAACAGAGCCAATTGGAGATATAGAAAGAGGGAGATAGAGATATTTATTATGAGGAATTACCTCATGTAATTATGGAGGCTGAGAAGCCCAACAGTCTACCATCCGCAGGCTGCAGACCCAGGAAAGCCAGTGGTGTAATTCGGTTTAAGTCCAAAGGCCTGAGAACCAGGGGAGCCAATGGTGTAGATAGATCAGAGAAGATGAGATGAGGTGTCCCAGATCAAGCAGTTAGGCAAGAGAAAGAGGGCAAATTCCTCCTTCCTCTGCCTTGTGTCCTGGTCAGGCCTCGGTGGATTGGGTGGTGCCCACCCACAGTGGGGAGGGCGGTCTACTTGACTGAGCCCACTGACCCAGATGCTAATCTCATTCAGAGGCACCCTCCCAGACACACCCAGAAATAATGTTTAATCTGGGCACCCTGTGGCCGGTCAAGTTGACACACAAAAGTAGCCATCACAGATGGCTACATTTGTTGCCATTTCTAGGAGCAGTTGCTTTGCAGGGATGTAAAGTATGGGAAGCCAATCTCTAGGCTTTGGGCTGGACCAGACCTGCAGCCCTTCTCGGCCCTTCTGTTCTTCGGCAATGCAGTATCACCTTTTGCGCTCACCTCTTTTTCAGCTGATGCTCATAGCCTCGTGTTCCAGGGGGGTTTTTTAAACTCTTTATTTAGGTATAATTGACATACCGTAAAATGCACCTGTGTACACACAAGTCAGTGATTTTTAAGAGTTGTGCAGCCATCACTACAACCCAGTTTTAGAGCATTTTCATCACCCCAAAATATACTTGTTTCCAGACAATGCCTGTTCCCATCCCAGCCCCAAGAAACCACTAATTTGCTTTATGTGTTATAGATTTACCTTTTCAGGACTTTTCATAGAAATGGAAGGATACAATAATGTGGTCTTTTGCATCTACTTTCTTTCACTTAGCATGATGTTTGTGAGGTTCACCCATGATGTAGCAAGTATCAGTAGTTCTTTTTTATTGCTGAAAAGTACTCTAGTGTATGGATATTACACGTTGTATTTATATATTCCCCAGTTGATGGACATTTGGATTGTCTCCACTTTTTGGTTATTATTCATAATGTTGCTATAAACATTCAAGTACAAGTCTTTGTGTTGCAAATATGTCTTCATTCCTCTTGGGTAGATACCTAGGAATGGAATTGCTGGATCATATAGTAAATATATGTTTGACTTTGTAAGAAACTATGAAAATAATGTTCAAGGTGGCTGTACCGTTTTACATTTCCATCAGCAATGAGAGGTCTGGCTTCTTCACATCATCATCAATACTTGGTATTGTCTGTCTTTTTATTATATCAATTTTAGTGAGTATGGAGTGGTATCCTATTGTCGTTTTGTATTTCCCTAGTGGGTAATGATGTTGAGCATCTTCTCATGTGCGTATTAGCCATTCTTAGTCTTTTTTTGGTGAAATGTCTATTCAAGTCTTTTGCTTATTTTTAGTTGGATTTTTTAGTCTTACTGTGGAGCTGTAGAGTTCTTTGTGTATTCTGGAAGCAAGGCTCTTATCAGAGACTTTATCAATTACTTCTTTTATGGCTCATGCTTTTGGTGTTGTATCTAAGAACTCTTAGCCTAACCCAAGGTCATGAAGAATTTACTCTTATGTTGCCTTTTAAAGTTCTATAGTTTTGGCTCTTACATTTATTTCTCTGACCCATTTTGAGGTAATTTTTGTGTCTGGTGTGAGGTAGGGGTCCAGCTTCTTTCTTTTGCATGTGGCTATCCAGATGTCCCAGCACCATTTCTTAAAAAGACTATTCCTGGGCTTCCCTGGTGGTGCAGTGGTTGAGAGTCTGCCTGCCGATGCAGGGGGCATGGGTTCGTGCCCCGGTCTGGGAAGATCCCACATGCCGCGGAGCGGCTGGGCCCGTGAGCCATGGCCGCTGAACCTGCGCGTCCAGAGCCTGTGCTCTGCAACGGGAGAGGCCACAGCAGTGAGAGGCCCGCATACCACAAAAAAAAAAAAAAAGACTATTCCTTCCCCATTGAATTTTCTTGGCACCTTTGTCAGAACCAACTGATCATAAATGTAAGGGTTTGTTTCTGGACTTGAAATTCTATTCCATTGACTTGTATGTTTACCTTTATGCCAGTACCACGCTGTTTTGACTACTGTACCTTTATAGTACATTTTGAAATTAGGAAATCTGATTCCCCCAACTTTGTTCTTCTTTTTCAACACAGTTTTGGCCATCTGGGGCCACTTGCAGTTCCATATGAATTTGAGAATCAACTTTTCCATTTCTACAAAACAGGCCATTGGAATTTTGATAGGGATTGCGTTGTATCTGTTTATCACTTTAAGACTTAACAATACTAAGTCTTCCAATCCAAAAACACAGGGTGTCTTTCCATTTATTTAGGTCCCCTTTAATTTCTTTCAGCAGTGTTTTATAGCTTTCTGTGTACAAGTCTTTTACCTTCTCAGTTAAATTTATTCCTGGATATTTTATTCTTTTGGATATTCTTGTAAATGAAACTGTTTTCTTAATTTCCTTTTCAAGATTTGTTTTTAAAAAATACCTTTTGGGACTTCCCTCGTGGCGCAGTGGTTAAGATTCCACGCTCCCAATTCAGGGGGCCCAGGTTCGATCCCTGGTCAGGGAACTAGATCCCACATGCATGCTGCAACTAAGAGTTCACATACCGCAACTAAGGAGTCCATGTCCATGTGTTGCAACTAAGGAGCCCACCTGCTGCAACTAAGACCCAGCACAACCAAAATAAATAAACTAATAAGTAAATATTTTTTAAAAAACTTTAAAAAGAAATACCTTTCACAGAAATCTTTAACACATCATATTTTGCTTCGTAATTCAGTATTTGAGTTAAAATGTAATTCAGTTTTTGATCAGAGATCCATAAAAATGACTTCATATATTATTTTCATCCATTTTCATTCTTAGGCTATCTTCTACTGCTTTAGAGATAACAAAGATAGACCCTATCAGCATTTTATCACTTCAGAAGACATATTTATATGATGAACAATCAAAAACAAGAGTGAAAATATAGGCTTTATGAAAACGAGTGAAAATGTAGCCAACCCCAAGAGACTACTTTATCTATTAAACCTTGGAACTTCCTGGTAGTTTGTTATTATTGTACATAGTCCACAGGTATTCTTTGTTTGTTTTAATTTTCCTTTGTAAATATAACCATACTTTCAAAGTTACGTTATATTTTGCAGGTTGATTCCCTCCAGGAAGTAGACTCTGAGACTGAGTTTAGTGAACAGATTTATTGAGGAGTGCCCTTGGGATCACCTCTGAGGGAGAGGAGAGCAGGAAGCAGGACTGGGAAGAGAGAGAAATCCATCTGGGATGCAGGCTCAGTGGCAGCCTTGGCCAATCCCCCCTGGGGAGCTCTGAGCTGGAATGACCTTTTGGAGTAGTTCTGAGTTGGGATGGGATGGCCAAGCCTTTATTCTCCTGTATCCATCCCTCACTGGAAGGAGAGTGACATTGAGTGAAGTGCTCTCTGCAGCTGAGGCAGTTCCAGAAGGGGCTGACAGCAGGGGTGAGAGCTGCAATGCTCCTGGTAGCTGGGGCAGCACGTCCTTCCTTGAAGGGGGGATGTGGGTGTACGCCTGAGTGTCCACCAGCTTATAACCATTTTACTTGAGAAATATGTAAATCATATATACCCCAAGACTAAGCATGTACCTCGAAAGCTGAGATGCACAGAAATAATTTTTTCCTTTGAATTGGTGGGAAATTATTTGGAAGCTGTGCGTAGCCTCACCAGAGAGGAAGCATGGGAACATAAACCTTCCTTGTTCCCCAGGAAAATTACTAGCAGAAGATGAGGTTTTCCACCCAATACTTCTAGAAGAAATTGTTCAAAGTAAACTAGACCTTACTTTCATTTGTCATGTCCTAAAGCTAGAGATCAGAGATGGTTTTTTAAAAGCAGAGTTAAATTTCCAAGCTAGGATCATGTTACTAAAAAACACCTTATTAAAAAACTAATCTGGTTCTTGACCTCTGGACTAGGTGATTATTTTTTCCTCTGGAAAGCCAGTGAGATTTGAAAGAAGCTCATTGTTCCCATCAAAATAGTTACCTCTATGATCCCAGTGAAGTGAAAATTCTTTGAGAAACAGACATTGGCAGTATTGGGGGTATTGTCTACAATACTGGAAGTCTTTTACCTGGCTTACAAGCACACTGAGGCCTCAAGTTTAGAATAACAGAATTTCTCCTGGTCCTTCCCTCTTGCCTTCCTCAGTTCTTCAGGTTTTTTTGGCTTGGGATCCAGAATTACCAAGGATGATGTCGATTGCTTAGGGACACTTTGGTAAAAAGGCAATAAATTTCTTTTCTACTTTCCATATCCTTTGGGTTTTCTGAATTCAGAATCAGAATTTCTACCACTTTTATTATGAAGACTCAATTTCAAACAAGAAGGCTAGCTCTCATAGTAGATGGAGAATTTTATTTTACGCACTGAATGTGATTTATGTAAAAATTTCTGCCCTTTGAATATTTATTTCATTTGTATAGCTGTTTTTTATTTCTACCTCATCTTAAGTTCTCTGTTCAAGTCTTTTGTCTTTTTTTCCCCTTCATGCCTGTGGTCTGTGTTCTCTTTTAAATTGGAGTACTCTGAATAAATAAATAAGTTGGAGTACTCTGGAGGTGTGAACCATAAAACTTTCTCTGTACCTCTTGAATATCACAGGAGTAATGTCACATTTCACAGGGCCAATGTCAGAACTGAGATAGAAATATTTAATTCTGCCTACTAACTGAATAAGTCTTTAGTGTCCCATGATACCCATTTATTTTCTTTAAGATGTAATTCACATACCATAAACTTCTCCATTCACTCATCTGTTGGTGTTGGGCATTTTGTTTTGTATGTCATGTCCGTGTCTATTTAAGGATATTTCACAATTAAGCTGGAATGACAGTGACAAGAAGTCTAGGAAGGGAGGGGGAGGACATGAGATTTGCCTGGCTCTGTGGTCATCTGTGGGCCAGTTGGTTAACCTTGCTGGGAATCGGTTTCCTCCCTTATAAAATGAGATGGTTATTAATAAGGTGATTACTGTGATTTGTGCCAGCTCTGAAATAATTCTCTGACTTTATGATAGCTATTCTGTTATTTGAACAAAGCAGATGGACTCTTGGAATAGCTCAGTTGGTGCTACATGGTATGTTTCCAGCAGGGGTATCTTCATTCACCTTTCAGTGGCACAGTAGTCTGATTATCCAACTGAAATTGTTACTCAGCTTCTGTATATGCATTTGTTCCTCTTATGACCAGGCCAGTATAGAAAGATAGCAATGTAGAATGCTATTTGCATTGATCTTAAAAAAAATGCATTTCCCTGATATGCAAGCATGCTGATTTTTAAAAATTCTCCTTTAACTGACTAGACAAAGAATTGTACCTTGTAATCATTTTGTTTTAGAGTGATACCTGACCTAGATTTTCTTCCTTAATAAATTGACTGTGTCAGACATGGTTACGTTAAATAATTTTTTAATTGTCTTAGGTTTGCGCATTTGCTCCCTAAGTTTTCTTGGGAACAATTTTCTATGCTGTTTAAATTCTAGTTTTCACTAAGGATTTGCAGTCCATTTGTATTACAAGATTTAAGCTCCAAAGCTTGAATCTGCCAGCAATCAAGGTATGCATTCTTCCATAAGTGCTCAGAAATCAGCTTACCTCATGGGTAGTATTAAACCACCTTCCATCTGCCTTAGATTTTTCCCCCTTCTTTTGAGTAAGCCATTTGTTGACTGATTAAATGTTTGTATCATTACTTTTAAAATGTTCCCTGGAAGGTCAAGCTGAAAGTCTCATCATGAGTTGGTTGGGATAAATTCGTACACATTTTATTTGCTCCAAAGAATTAATTTATAAAACTTGTGCTGTTTTTGACCAACTATGTGAGCTGCTGCTAGCCATAAACAAAACTAAGTGCTGGTGTAATGAGGCCCCTTCACTTGTGTTTCTGTGCTGGCCTTCCTGGGCTGCTGGCCTTCCTGGGCTGCTGGCCTTCCTGCACAGGGTGCCTGCAGAGGAGCCTGCTGGGGGGTGCGTCCCATGTGTTCTTGTTTAGTGGCCATGGTTGAACCTGATGGGCAATTAGGTTGGGACCCCAACATGCTCTGCTCTCCTGGGCTGTCCTGGAGAATCCAGACAGTTGTTTATGGATGGGACTCACACTATTATCATGGAAATGTTCGTATATGAAGCCCACTGAAGAATCTCTGATGTTTTAGGGCTACAGGTAGGCTGTTCTATGTGAAACATCTGCTTGGAGTCCAGAACAGGGTTTTTTAAATTTTGGGGGCCTGGGACTCCTTTGTCAGTCTGGAGGAGCCTATGGACCCCTTCTCAGAATGTATCTTAAAGTGCTTAAATAAATACAAAGGATTACAAAGGAGACCAACTATATTTCAGTATGACTATATTTATACTGAAATATGGTTATCAAAAATATTTTTAAAGTTGTATATTGTAATCTATGTCCTCCTTTACTGATGTCTCAAATAATAAAATGAAGCAGCAAGTCTAAAAACTGTCATAATTTTGGAGTAGTGATAAGTATAAAAGTTATTTTGAGATCTCTGTAGGAACTGTAATATGACATGAAAAATTCTGTGACTTCTATTAGTAACAAAGTCCCATGTCCTGCTAAAACAAGAATGGGTTACCTACATTCCTGATCGAAGACTGTGTTGCATTTTAATTAAAGGCAAATGATGACAGAGGTGGAATTTTTTTTTCTCATTCAAGTTCACAGACCCCCAAGAATTAATGGGCTCCGGGTTCAGAATTCCCGGTCTGGTCTGGTCTAGAACTATCTAACATAGCTAGTACTTTTATTGGATGTCCACTATGTGCCATGACCGTCTTTAAGCCTCTATCACTTAAAGAAATTGACAGTATTATTGTCTTCATTTTAAACATGAGAAAACTGAAGTTTAGGTGGATAAGTACATTTTCCAAGGTCATCATCTAGTATGGAGCAGAGTTGGGATTCAATCTTTGGCTATACAAATTGTCCACTATCTTGCTACACTTGAGCTGATATGATACTGACTTCCTATTTCAATAATCATAAGTTACTTCTTTTTTACCTAACTTAGCAAATGTGGAAAAAAAAAAACCCACTACCCAGCTCTCCTGAGACAGTGGTGAAATTGAAGTGCCTTCGTGTACTACCAGTGGGAGTATAAGCTGCTCCATCCTTTTTGGCAGCAACTTGGCCACACATATCAGGAACCTTAAACTTGCTCTAGTAGTCTCACTCCTGGGAAGCTATTCTTAGGAAAAGACCACAGTGTAAATATGCACCTATACCATATGCAAAGGTGTTCATCTCAGTGTATAGTAAGAAAAATTTCAAAACAAAGTTAAATGATAGAATGATGAAGTACATTATTCACCAGTTGGTATATTAGGCAGGCATTAAAAATTATGGCATTTTTATAACCATACTTTTGTAATGAGAGCTTTTTTAAAGATACCTATTATTTAACCTAGTGATGCTACGGGATGAACTGTTCATTGTGGTGATATTTGTAGATGGTAGTAGTTTGGGAAATCTCAGGTGCTGAGTTTAGAACTAAAAACTTCAGAGGACAGGTTCCTCTACTCCCTACCCTCATAGTGTCAGAGACCAGTGGCTTTTACTCTGCTCTCTGACTTCGCTTACTGTATCAGAATCATCCTTTTGGAAATACTTGAAGGGTGTTTGGAATAAGGGTTTACATAGTTATGTGCCTAGCATACTGGTTCTAATGCCCCTTTATGTAGGAAACTAAGCTGCCTTTGTTAAATTTGTTTTAATGAGCTGGATTCTTAGATGTTTCCATTTATAAATGTAACAATTACAAATATCCAAGCCTGGTTTGCTATTGAGCATGTGTTATGCTAATCAATGTTTTTCTTTTTAATTTTGCGTCTCCCCCACCAACAAAAGTCTGAATGTGTTCCATCATTTGAAGGTGTTTGGGCCTATTCTTTGTAAGAACAAAAGTACTGCACTCAAGAGCCTGTGCTTTCATTTGGAAGTTTATGAATTGCTTTTTAAAATGTAATCATGAGCCCCAATTTCCTTCTGTAAAATTTCTTAAACTTCTATATACACTTTATGAAAGATTTTCTCAAAGGAAGTATTTTTACTTTCCCAAGGCTCCAGATACCTGCTGTCTCCTCAGTCCTGTTCGTTAAACTTGTTCAGTTGTTTTTAGAGTTCATGCGTTCCCTTTCTTTCTCCTTATTTTCTCAAACTGAGACTAAATGTTTGCTCAGAGGATCAGATCCGCTCCAGCTGTGGGCAGGCTTTCACCAGCCTCCACCACTGCTGCTCTGCCCACTTGAGCCATAACCTGTGACAGCACAGAGCATATATTTGTCAAAATCTTATTTTTTCACACCTCATTATTGCGGATTAGAGCAGGACTGGGGCAAAGTTAACTTTTGTGCTATTTGGGTAGAATAGGTTTGCTAAAGGAAGACTGTCAAGATTTCAGCAGAAATATTTGTTTTGGAAATAGTTTTAAAACCTGTAACAATTCTATCCAAATAGGTTGGATTCCTGCACCTTCAACTTACCTACTTCTTATGGATACTCAGGTTTATTTAGCTGTAATCTTTGTATGTATTTTTGTTAGAATTATTACTCTGTATAATATCTTTTAACAAAGCTGAGAGAAGAAAGGAAAATAAGTACTTATAGTTACACTAACCTGTTTGTTTACCATTTCTGATTCTTTTCATTTGTTTCTGTGGATTCAAGTTACCAAATGGTGCTATTTCCTTATTCCAATACAGCTTTGTTTCCACCTACATCTTTTGTACTTCTAGTGTCAAATATATTACATATCTATATGTTACAGGCCCCAACATATGATTATATACATCATCTTATGCAATTGTCTTTCAAACCAGTTAAGAAAGAAGAAATTAGCAACTATGTTGTCTCTTACAGTTACCTGTATAACTAACTATACTGCATACTTTGTTTTTATCATGTGAATTAAAATTACTGTCTGGTGTCACTTGCTTTCAGCCTGAATAGCTTCCTTTAATATTTTTTGTAAGACAGGTCTGCTAGGAACAAATTATCTCAGTTTTTGTTTACCTGAAAATGTCTTTATTTCCCCTCAGATTTTCTTTCAGATCCTTTATTAGGGTGTTGAAATTTTCTCTAAAGACTTTGTATACTTTGAGTGACGTTAGATTCACCTTTATTTTTAGATTGATTTTTTTTTAAGGGTGCGCCACACGGCGGGCAGGATCTTATTTCCCCAACCAGGGATCAAACCCGTGCCCCTTGCAGTGGGAGTGCGGAGTCTTAACCACTGGACCGCCAGGGAAGTCCCTCGTCTTCATTTTTAAAAGATAGTTTTGCTAGATATAAGATTTTTAGTTCACTTTTTTTTCTCTCATCACTTTGAATATGTCGTCCTACTGCCTTCTAGCGTTCACTGTTTCTGATGAAAAGTCAGATGTTTTTTATTGGATTGCCCTTGTACACGGTAAGACACTTGTTTCTCTTGCTGTTTTCGAGACTTTGTCTTTCACAATTTTGACTACAGTGTATCTGGGTGTGGATCTCTTTGAGTTTATCCTACTTGGAATTTATTTAACTTCTTGGATATGTAGATTCATTTAATCAAATTTGTGAAGTTTTCAGCAATGATTTCTTTCAGTATTTTTCTGCTGCTTTCCTCTCCTTTCAGGACTCCCATTGTGAGTTGTGTTTGTTGGTGCACTTGATGGTGTCCCACATTTCTCTGAGGCTCTGTTCACTTTTCTTCATTCTTTTTTCTCTCTGTTCTTCAGTTTGCATAATCCCTATTGATCTGTCTACAAGTTTACTGATTGTTTCTTCCACTTAAATTTCCTGTTGGGGGCCCCTTCAGTGGATTTTTAATTTTGGTTATTATGCTTTTTAAGTCCAGAATTTCCATTTGCTTCTTCTTTGGTAATTCCTGATTCTTCATTGATATTCTGTATTTGATGATGCATGGTAGTTATACCTTTAATTTGTTAAGTGTGGTTTCCCTTAGTTCTTTGAACATATCTATAATAGCAGTTTTCAAGTCTTTGTCTCCAAAGTCCAAAAGGACCCAGGGGGTCCTTTCAAAGGCAGTTACTTGGTGCCTGCTGTTTCTCCTGTATACAGATCACACTGTACTGTTTCTTTGCATGTTTTGTATTTTTTGTTGCTGAAAACTAGACATTTTAGATAATGTAGCAACTCTGGATACTGACTTTTCTCCCTCCTGCCTCTGGAACTTGTTCCTGTTTGCTGGTTTATTTGTTCAGTGACTTTGCTGGACTAGTTCAGTGAAGCCTATTTCCTCCAGTGTGCAGCCTCTGATGTCACTCCTCAGAAGGTGCAGCCTTGAACATGCACACAGCTACCCTCACCCTCCTATCCCCACCTGGGGATGACAGTGGTTATAGCTGGGCTCTCTTTGACTATATCTTTCCCCAGTTTCCCTGTTAAGTTTCTGACTGATCTTCCTCTATTGATATTACATCCAGTTGTTAGTCTCCCCTAATTGTTAGCTGATTGCTTTATTGTTTTTGCCAATCACCGGAGACATAAATGTTCCACAGTCTAATATCATTAACATTGGGCTTCTTTGCAGGGGTAGTTTTTAAAGCTGGTCTTTACGATTCACTCTGACCGCAGGAAGCCTTTCATAACTCTCTCTTCCCCTGTTTCTCTTTGTTAAACTTCTAGCTTGTCTACCTTTCACCCATTGCTATCATGGAGCTACCAGCCTCCTCTTAATTTCTTGCCATAAAAATCTCCATTGTCTTTGACAGTGCCTGTAGGTTTGAACTTCTCCATGCTATGTTTCACATAAAGTCAGTCCCCTTAGGGAGAGCTGCAAAGCTCTCTGTTCTTACAGCATGCCTCTACCCTAGGCAGAGCCTCTGCACCACTGCTCCAGAGCTGGGGAGCGGGGAGTAGCAGCCTGCCCCTCTCAGAGTGATACCCTGCTATGAGTGGGGTGCTGGGCAAGGGTAGCAGTCCCTGATCTTCTCAGCTTGCCTCTCTTGGCATGGAACCTTTACCCTATGTGAGCTGGGACATAGATGATCAGGGCCCAGTATTCTTGGCCTGTTTCACCTAAGACACAGCTTCTGCCATACAAGTGGGAACGCGGTGGAGAAATGGAGCCCTGGTCCTCTTGGCCATGCTTGCCTGGGATAGAGCTTCTACAGGACAGGGCTGTGGTGAATGAGGATGCTGGTGGCCTAGCCTTCCCAGGGAGAAACTGCCACCCGAGACTTGAAGCTGAGGGTGGGAGGGGGTCCCATCTTCTTGGCTATACCCATCCAGAGTAGAATTGTCACTCTGGGCTCGAGGGTAGGGGAAGAGCAGGTTATAGCTCAAATACTAGAGTCTCAGTCTTCTTATCAAGATTTACTCGATTTTCTCGAGTAAACGTTTCTCCATTTGCTGTATGTTCTTAAGACAACTTATAGAGACTTTAAATGGTTTTTAAAAAATATGTGTTACCAGTTATGTTTGTTTTTCTGGGGAGGGGATCTGAGGAGCTCAACACACCTGAGGCTAGCTCTAACTTTTTTTATCTTTTTTTTTTTTTTTTTTTTTTGCAGTACGCGGGCCTCTCACTGCTGTGGCCTCTCCCATCACGGAGCGGAGCACAGGCTCCGGACGCGCAGGCCCAGCGGCCATGGCCCACGGGCCCAGCTGCTCCACGGCATGTGGGATCCTCCCGGACTGGGGCACGAACCCGTGTCCCCTGCATCAGCAGGCGGACTCCCAACCACTGCACCACCAGGGAAGCCCCCTAGCTCTAACTTTTTGAAAATAGCAAACTCTATTTCTTCAAGGATTTTTTTTTTTTTTTTTTTTTTTACCTTCTGGACTTCACTGATTCACACAGCTCTTTTCTCCCTCTTAGTCTGAACTAGGAAATCTTTTACCGTAACTCGACCAATTTCAGGTAGAAGAACAAGCAATTTAACTTCTGAGTGTATAAATGGCATTTAATTTAATTAACTTTAGCAACATGGCTTTCTTGTAATAGATGATGGAGAAATTCGTCTCTAACCTACCAAAACCTTACTTTGCTGGGCAATTTGAACCTGTCTTTGAGAATTTGAAGATATTACTAGAGGGGGAAGGGTCTTTGTTCCTCCCATTCCCCAGTTATCACCAACACACCAAAAATTTTGCTACTTCTCTTTGTAACAGACTGACATTTGTAGTTTGAGGTGTTTAACCCCAATATCTAGTGTCCACGGGGACAGCATCCAGCTGCTGTTTTGTAGCAGGGTAAGTACTCTCATCAAACCTATTATCAGGAATCATGAAACATCAGGAAGCTTAGTGTTAGACAAGGGTTGGCCCACCACCTGTTTTGGGATGACCTGTGAGCTCACATTGGCTTTTACAGTTTTAAGTGCTTGGAAAAAATCAGAAGATGAATACTTCAGGACATATGAAAATATGAAATTCAAATTTGTGCCCATAAATAAAAGTTTTATTGGGACACAGCCATGCTCGTGTTTACATGTTGTCTGCAGCTGCTTTCATGCTGTAACAGCAGAGTCGAGTAGTTGCAGTAGAAATTATATGGCCCACAAAACCAGAAATATTTACCATCTGGCCTTTAACAGAAAAAGTTTGCTGACCGTCTCAAATATGGTTGAGTGGGGCATCACTAGTCATTTTTGCTTAACGAATTATTTTAGGGCCTAAAGACATGTCGTGACAGGACTACAGATGCTCTAGAAGGTACAAAAGAGGGAGATAATTGCAGGACAATTATTTGTATTTTGAATTTAGATAGAAATAAGAATGCCACCTGTCCTTGTGTAAGCAAATCTTATTCAAAAGGAAAACTTTAAAATGTCTGTCACATATTTGTTCCAAGCTAGTTCCCCAGTGTGGAAAGTTTTCCCAAGACTTCTGTTTGATCTGAGGTTGTAGCATTCTGACAGTTGTCTCTGTGATGAATGAATTTCTTTTTAATTTAGATGAAACTGTGTTGCTTCTTTGACTTCTCATTCTTGGTGAAAGTGTACTTCCCAAGGTTATGTCTGCATTATGCCAAAATTCCTAGATAACTCCCTTAGTTGAAAAAATTAAAGGGAAGAAGTCAGATGAATTATTTCTGGCACCGTGTAAGTTCTTTAAAACTTAGTGAAGATAAAGGAATTAGAGAGTCTGAAATTTTAACCTAGTTGCTTTTTATGACAGTATAGACAAAATATTGACTATGATAGAAGAATGTCATATAAAAACATATTTTAGTCCACCAAATCTGCTAAAAACTGAGCATGGGCTTAATGCTATTTAAAGGTGGTGTTTATGCTTTACAAAGGATTACAATTTGACTATGAAGCATGATTATTCCATAGAAAAAACATACTGTTTTACTTGAGTGTTGTTTGACAATATAAAAATTTTTAAACAGATCCTCTTTTTTCAAAACGTCTCTGAGACTAATCATATTTAGTAATATCTGCTTCCAGCAAAACAGTTTTTACTCAACGAAGTTTATAAATAGTTCACCTGTGGTTAAATTATCAAATAACAAGGCTTTTCCACCTATGCTGAAAGAAAGAAAATAAGCCTTTACATTGTAATCCTTGGTTATCATTGGGCTGAAGTTCCCTCTGATTTGGGGGGGAGATGTAATGAAATGATGTAATTTCTGAGACTTAAAACCCTAAAATCTTTGCTGATGAAGTTCAGAAACATATACAGATCAGTTCAGCATTTGAAACCAAATTTTTGTCGTATGTCCACGTGTTAGAGCTTGTGAAATTGAGTGGTTTCCTGTTTTGCGTATGATAGATTCATAGTCATATTGTGCAAGTCGTTCATCGTCAGACATTGTCTCCTTTCCTGTCCCACCAAGGTTCCACCTGCCCAAGTCCACAGCTGTGCTTCTGCATCAATTATTTCGTGAAACATTTTTGTTTCTTTTTCCCAGGCATCTAGTGGAAATTATTATTTCATCCTGTACATCATGACACCATGCGCTGATTATTTTTGCTGCGAGAGTGACGCCCAGAGACGTGCCTCGGAGTACATGCAGCCCAACTGGGACACCATCCTGGGTCCGCTGTGTGTGCCCCTGGTGGACAGGTTTACTAGCCCCCTCAAGGACATCCATGTGACCTCATGGTAATTCCCATCAACCGTCAAAACGCTGGGAGCTTTGCCAAAATTTTCCTTTCACGTCCATGGAGGTGATGTAACTTCAAGAGACCTTAGTGCCCAGAGAGTGGGGAACCCCGGCCAATTATTTTGAAGTCATCCCTGAATCCAGTGTTCCTTACTATCTCACTAAGTTGGGCCGTTGAGGTGTAACCAAAAGAGAATAAAACTGGAGATGATGTCAGGGTTGAGCTTGTGTTTGGCTCCATCTCCCAGTGTGACCTTGACAAATAACTTTTCTGTAGCTGTTTTCTCATCTAGAAAATAAGGAACTTAAGTCACTGATTTTCTTTCATGCTCTTTCAGCTCTGAGATTCTGTGTTTCAAGGTCATTTCTGAACGTGATTTCCTCCCTACTACCCATCAGCTGTTAAGGTTGTTAAAATGCGTCAGCAAAGTCATTCCAACCATAAGTCCTTGTGCTGTAAAAGTGGGGATGTACTGAGTCAAGCTGAAGCCATCCTGACCTCAGTGTGTCCTGTGACGTGTTCTTGGTAGATTTATGTCGGAGAAAGTGTGGAGTAGTGATTCAAGAGTTGACAGGTTTGGGTTTGAATCCTAGCCCAGGCGATTCTTCACAGTGTAGCCTTGGAACAGTTAGCTCACCTCTTTGAGCCTCAGTGCTCAAGAAACCAGTCCTTAAAACATCCCTGTTCTAAAACGTGAAGGCAGAAAAATTATTCTACTTAACCAAAGGATCCAGTTTTGGGGGGTTTTTTCTTGCCTGTGGCCAATTTAAAGGATTTATTCCTGAAAGTTACATCTCAAGAAGGATTTGTCCTTCCAAAACAAATGAAAATCCGAAGCACTGGCAGGACTGACTTGAAATGTAAGGGACCACACGTCCCTGTGGCTTGCATTGTGGCTCCCCAAACTGTGGAGCGTTACTACTGTAGGGTTGGTGTGAGGTGCACACTTGTTAACAGTCTGTTCTCTTTTTCTATCCTGTCACCTCTCCTCTGGACACAGAGTTTCTGCTACAGATTGTAATGGGAAAAGAAGACTGGAAACCCAGACATATGTGACCACATGCCAACATAGAAAGCAAATGGGAGACCTTCTGCAGCACATCCCTGGAAAGCCTCTTTCAGTCCCCCCTTGGTAACTATTGGTAACTATTGTCTTATTGCACAGTGAACATTTTAGTGAAGCTCAGGGAGAGAACTCTCTCAGTATCATCTTTTCAGGTCTGACAAGGAAGTAGGCTAGCTTGAGTCTCCTAGATGAGCAAGGTCTTTGCAAGAAGGCTATTCAAGTTTGTTTCTCATTCACTTCATGTATGTTTCAGGAGGAAAACAACTCTTTTGATTTGGTTTAATTTCAGAGAACTTGAAATACCTTTTATTTGATTCCACTCCTTGAACTACCAGATACCTGGCAAGGGTTAGTGAGAGGGTAAATGGTGCTTATGGTTTAAAACATCTGTAACAGGGATGGCAGATAAATTTTCAGCTCAAATGCCAACTTTGATAGATTGATGAAGGCTACCCAGAGCCCTGTGAGGAAAAGGGGTTTGAAGCTATTTCTTTTTTTTTTAATCTTTTTAAAAATTAATTAATTTAGTTATTTATTTTTGGCTGCATTGGGTCTTTGTTGCTGTGCACGGGCTTTCTCTTGTCGCGGCGAGCGGGGGCTACTTTTCATTGCAGTGTGCGGGCTTCTCATTGCAGTGGCTTCTCTTGTTGTGGAGCATGGGCTCTAGGCACGCGGGCTTCAGTAGTTGTGGTGTGAGGGCTCAGTAGTTGTGGTGGGCAGGCTTAGTTGATCCGTGGCATGTGGGATCTTCCAAGACCAGGGCTCGAACCCGTGTCCCCTGCATTGGCAGGCAGATTATTAACCACTGCACCACCAGGGAAGTCCCTGAAGCCATTTCTAAGTCCACATTGATGAGCAGCATCTTCCCTGGTTACCAGAGGCAGAAATGGCTGCAAATTTATTACATATATGATGTCTCCAAGCCATACTTAATTCAGTGTTTTGTTCATTTACTTACAAGTTACCATTCTTATTAGGTTTCTTAGTTTATTAAAACTATTTTTCAGAATTACCCTTGAAAACAAGTCTAAACTAAAGTATAAATTTTTACTTGTCAGGCTGAACTAATAATACTTTAACAGCTTTGATGCCTTTATAGTCCAGCAAATGGACAATGGCTGTCACCCAACTTACTGACTCATTTGATTAATCATAGAATTTTAAACATTAGCAGAATCTGCTAATTTGCTTATCATTGGGGTAACAAGCAATAGACAAATAAGGAAATAAAAATTAAAGCAATGCACTGATAATTTTATCAGAGCACTTTCTGTGGGACATCACTTAATTCCTGAAATGTTCACTGAGATCTTATTATAAGCATTGGACCAGGCTGTGTACGGTAAACACTTTTTTTGACATAGTTTTATAACTATTAAAAGTGACATTTGTTAGGTGTTGTTTTTCATTCTCTGAAGAGTGTTACTTACTGAACCTATTCTTTTTAATAAACAGCCTAATTTTACTGTCTCCAGTTAAAACATTTCAGCTGCTTAATGGGTTGACAGTATTACAGCTTGGCAATGCCCAGTCTCCATAAAAAAAAATTACTTGGAGTGTAGACAACATATTTAAGTCAATCTATGGTCATTGTAAGTTGGCCTCTGTATACCAAATTCGGTCATTTTTAAAGATTTTAAACCAAATACCAGATACTAGCATTGGTTCTTTGAGGGGCTATGGTGAGACATTCCAGTGTGGAATTAAACTGCTCGAAATGTTGTCATACATCCCTATTATTATCTAGACGCTCACATGAAGAAAGTTTTACATCTTATATTTGCTTACAGAAAAGACTCTGGCTGTCAAAAATGACAAGGGGAGTAGGGGGTAAAAGGCCGAGGTTGCTCGTAAGCGTCCAGGCACGGCTTCTTGGATTGCTCGTGGACACATCCAGGTTCTGGCTCTCGACCAGCTGCAAAAAGCTTTGTGATTACTAGCTGGGGACACCTGATAGATACATTTTAAAGAAGTTCTCATTTTACTCTGTTTCGTGGCTTTGGAGTTTTGTTCAGCTTTGTGAAAAATCTCTTAATCGTGGGGGAAATTACTATTCAAGTAAGGTACTTTCTTGTCTTCTTTGTGTTTGAAAATACCAGAGAGAGGGGGATGGGCTGGGGTGGGTAGCAAGTCCTGTGGGTCATCCAGATACATACGGGGTCAAGTTTGAAAATATTTTCAAGGTCATAATGAACTGATATTTCTTTGTTACTGTTTAGTGGTGAGTTTTTGCAGAATGTCACTCACAAGTAGGACGTGTCTCCTGTTTGGGGATGCAGGGAGTCTGAGGTCTGGGCGAGACCCCCATGTGTTAGCCTAAGTCCTGTCAACGAGAACCAAGTTTGTTTGAGCTGCTAAGGGCAACACAGTCCTGGATGCACATCGATGCGACTGGAGGTTTTCTTGTTTTCCTCTCCAGTGCTTATTACAAAGAAACCTTGTTAAATGACATCCGGAGAGCCAGAGAGAAATACCGGGGTGACGCACTGGCAAAGGAGCTGGCTCGCATCAAGCTCCACACGGACAATACCGAGGTTCTGACCTCAGACATCGTCATTAATTTGCTGCTGTCCTATCGTGATATCCAGGTATGAAATATGCTTGTCTGAGGCTATCACACTTCTTCCTTGACATGAGGAATTTCTCATATGAAGTACTCTTACACTAGGTGTATGGTTAGGTAACTGTTTTACAGACAAAATAGGGATGTGGCTAGGTCATAGGTCACCTCGCATATCTGTTGTGGTGGAAATATTGAAGAAGGCCACTCCAGCAAAATCTCAGAAACAGTACTGCTTAATAAAAGGAATTAGAACTGAACAGTTTATATGCACTTTGTGTTAGGCGTTGTTCCAAGCCCTTTGCAAGTCCTAATTCACTTAATTCTCTTCATAAGCCTATGGGGTATACACTTGGATTATCTCCATTTTACAAATGAGGAACATGAAGTACAGAGAAGTTAAGTAACTTGCCTAAGGTCACACAGCAGTTGGCAAAGTCAAGGTTCAAACTGAGGCAACCGGCTCTGTCCTCTTTGCTCTTAACTCCTCTGCTACTTCCTTTAGGCCTTTGTCACTTCATTCTTTGTTTACCACTACCTATTAGTGGAAGGCACAGCAGGAGTAGGAGAGGCAAGTCCAGGACCCAGGGAATGCCGGGGTTTTTTCTAAGACAGGTGACAGAGGCTTCTGGAGAGTTCTTGAGACAGGGTTTGTAGAATATGGTACCATGGAGGAAATCAGTCGTTTCCTCCCTCCAAGTTTAATGCTGTGGAGCCATTTCTAAGGATGTCTTGCCTTCCTTTCCTTTGGAGGAGCACAGGGCGATGTACGTAATCTGCAGAACTCTACAAAGCCATATTGGAGGTTGTTGGCCACGGGTCTTCAAATCTGAACGAGAGAGGCTTCCATTTACAACCTGAACCAAGAACAGAGTCAACCACTTAAGGAACTCGTGCCCCTGGTGATAAACAGATGCATCTAATTGATTTTAATAGCAGATGCTATTAGGAATTATGATGGTTAAATTATGCCCCATGGAACAAGAGAATGGGAATGACCTTTTTTGAAGTTTTTCTTCTGTTGAGTTGCTGGCTTCCTTCTGCCCTTGCTTTCACGCATCTCTCCTCTTTATAACCTTCCGTTGGTGGGACTCTTGGGCTCAAGGGTGAGCTAGAAGCTTCTTGCAATACTCTGCCTTCCCTATCCCTGGGTAGCAGCATTGAGGTGTAAAGCCACAAAACAGACGTGAGATTTCAGTGGGAAGTCCTCATCTGCTAACTGTGGCTGGCTGTCAGCGAGTTGGCCCGGAACGATTGTAAGCCCGACTGAAATGGTAGCAGATGGCACTGCTCAGAGGGGACACAGCTCAGACAAACACAGTAGCAATTTCTCCCTGGGTAATTATTGCAGTTTAGAGCTGTGGTTCTCAAGCGGGGGACATGTGGCAGTATCTGGAGACATACTTGGTTGTCACAACTCGAGGAGGGAGGGGGAAGTGCTCCTGGCATCTAGTGGGTCAAGGCCATAGATGCCACTTAACATCCCACGATACACAGCAGAGCCCCCACCATAAAGAATGATCCAGCCCCCAAATGTCAGTAGTGCCAAGGTTGAGAAATTCTGGTTTAGATGAATGTGATTGTTTCTGACAAAATAGGAAGGATTGGGGTGTTCCCCCCCTTTACATGGCAAATAACTGTAAGATTTCGTACATGTTTATGTCCCGTTCATTTTAACCCACAGCCCTGCTGGTGTTAACTCTCCTCCACTCAAAAGTGGTAGCTTTTCCTGGCTGCTGGGCTCATTTGTTTTGTTTTATCGTCTTTGAATCTAACTTCCTTTCCTCGGTCCTTTTGTGACCTCTGATAGCAGGGATTCTTTCTCTGTCTTCTCTCTCATCCACCTTGTTGTTTTTAATCTCACTGCTATTCTTTTAAGGGCTTTAACGTCACTAAATGTTGCCTGTAGGGAAAGGCTTGTATTTAAATGCTGAGGCGGTCTCATGTTCGTAACTGTTCAGAAAAACCTGCAAAGAGCTGTGTTTCCTGCCTTTCTCACCTTGAGACCTCTTGCCAACAGGACTGTGATGCAATGGTGAAGCTGGTAGAAACACTGGAAATGCTGCCGACGTGTGATTTGGCTGACCAGCATAACATTAAGTTCCACTATGCATTTGCACTGAATAGGTAAGAGTGATAATGTGCGTATAGAGTTTTGAAATATGCCAGCTGTTAAATTGTCTCCTTCTTTCATTCAGCCCTCATTGAGTATGAGCCAGATCATGAGCTGAGTGCTAAAGTTAAGAAAATGGACAAGGCATGATCTTAACCTTCAGGGACTTTGTCTTTGGAACATATATTCTAGCTCTGAGATCAGACATGTAACTAAATACCTACAGCTCAGAATGATAAATATCTTAATGAATATCAAAGCATAATAGAGGGAGGAAGGCATTTTGCTTTGGGGTTTTAAAGAAGCTTCTCTGGGGTCTTTGGGGCTGGGTTTTTTTCCCCCAACATCTTTATTGGAGTATAATTGCTCTACAGTGGTGCGTGAGCTTCTGCTGTATAACAAAGTGAATCAGCCATAGTTACACACATATCCCCATATCTCCTCCCTCTTGCGTCTCCCTCCCACCCACCCTATCCCACCCCTCTAGGTGGTCACAAAGCACCTAGCTGATCTCCCTGTGCTATGCAGCTGCTTCCCACCAGCCATGCATTCTACATTTGGTAGTGTATATAACTTCATGCCACTCTCTCACCTTGTCCCAGCTTACCCTTCCCCCTCCCCGTGTCCTCAAGTCCAGTCTCCATGTCTGCGTCTTTATTCGTGTCCTGCTCCTAGGTTCTTCAGAACCATTGTTTTTAGATTCCATATATATGTGTTAGCATACGGTATTTGTTTTTCTCTTTCTGACTTACTTCACTCTGTAGGACAGATTCTAGGTCCATCCACCTCACTACAAATAACTCAATTTCGTTTCCTTTTATGGCTGAGTAATATTCCATTGTATATATGTGCCACATCTTCTTTATCCATTCATCAGTCAGTGGACACTTAGGTTGCTTCCATGTCCTGCCTATTGTAAATAGTGCTGCAATGAACATAGTGGTACATGACTCTTTTTGAATTATGGTTTTCTCAGGGTAAAGGCCCAGTAGTGGGATTGCTGGGTCATATGGTAGTTCTATTTTTTGTTTTTTAACGAACCTCCATACTGTTCTCCATAGTGGCTGTATCAGTTTACATCCCACCAACAGTGCAAGAGGGTTGCCTTTTCTCCACACTCTCTCCAGCATTTATTGTTTGTAGACGTTTTGATGATGGCCATTCTGACTGGTGTGGGGTGATACCTCATTGTAGTTTTGATTTGCATTTCTCTAATGATTAGTGATGTTGAACATCCTTTCATGTGTTTGTTGGCAATCTGTATATCTTCTCTGGAGAAATGCCTATTTAGGTCTTCTGCCCATTTGGGGATTGGGTGGTTTATTTTTTTGATATTGAGCTGCATGAGTTGCTTTTAAATTTTGGAGATTAATCCTTTGTCAGTTGCTTCATTTGCAAATATTTTCTCCCATTCTGAGGGTTGTCTTTTCGTCTTGTTTATGGTTTCCTTTGCTGTGCAGAAAGCTTTGAAGTTTCATTAGGTCCCATGTGTTTATTTTTGTTTTTATTTCCCTTTCTCTAGGAGGTGGGTCAAAAAGGATCTAGCTGTGATTTATGTCATAGAGTGTTCTGCCTATGTTTTCCTCTGAGAGTTTTATAGTGTCCGGTCTTACATTTAGGCCTTTAATCCGTTTTGAATTTATTTTTGTGGATGGTGTTAGTAAGTGTTCTAATTTCAGTCTTTTACATGTAGCTGTCCAGTTTTCCCAACACCACTTATTTAAGAGGCTGTCTTTTCTCCTTTGTATATTCTTGCCTCCTTTGTCAAAGATAAGGTGACCATATGTGCGTGGGTTTATCTCTGGGCTTTCTGTCCTGTTCCATGGATCTGTATTTCTGTTTTTGTGCCAGTATCATACTGTCTTGATTACTGTGGCTTTGTAGTATAGTCTGAAGTCCAGGAGCCTGATTCCTCCAGCTCCATTTTTCCTTCTCAAGATTGCTTTGACTATTCGGGGTCTTTTGTGTTTCCATACAAATTGTGATATTTTTTGTTCTAGTTCTGTGAAAAATGCCATTGGTAGTTTGATAGGGATTGCATTGAATCTGTAGATTGCTTTGGGTAGTAAAGTCATTTTCACAATGTTGGTAATTCCAATCCAAGAACATGGTATATCTCTCCATCTATTTGTATCATCTTTAATTTCTTTCATCAGTTTCTTATAATTTTCTCCCCACAGGTCTTTTGTCTCCTTAGGTAGGTTTATTCCTAGGTATTTTATTTTTTGCAATGGTAAATGGGAGTGTTGCCTTAATTTCTCTTTCAGATTTTTCATCATTAGTGTATAGAATGCAAGAGATTTCTGTGCATTAATTTTTTATCCTGCTAGTCTACCAAATTCATTGATTAGCTCTAGTTGTTTTCTGGTAGCATCTTTAGGATTCTCTGTGTATCATATCAGGTCATCTGCAAACAGTGACAGTTTCCAATTTGGATTCCTTTTATTTCTTTTTCTTCTCTGATTGCTGTGGCCAAAACTTCCAAAACTATGCTGAATAATAGTGGTGAGAGTGGGCAACCTTGTCTTGTTCCTGATCTCAGTGGAAATGTTTTCAGTTTTTCACCATTGAGAACGATGTTGGCTGTGGGTTTGTCATATATGGCCTTTATTATGTTGAGGTAAGTTCCCTCTATGCCTACTTTCTGGAGGGTTTTATCATATGTGGGTGTTGAATTTTGTCAAAAGCTTTCTCTGCATCTATTGAGATGATCATATGGTTTTTCTCCTTCAGTTTGTTAACATGGTTTATCACATTGATGGATTTGCGTTTATTGAAGAATCCTTGCATTCCTGAGGTAAAACCCACTTAATCATGGTGTATGATCCTTTTAATGTGCTGTTGGATTCTGTTCACTAGTATTTTGTTGAGGATATTTGCATCTATGTTCCTCAGTGATATTGGCCTGTAGTTTTCATTTTTTGTGACATCATTGTCTGGTTTTGGTATGAGGGTGATGGTGGCCTCATAGAATGAGTTTGGCAGTGTTCCTCCCTCTGCTATATTTTGGAAGAGTTTGAGAAGGATAGGTGTTACCTCTTCTCTAAATGTTTCATAGAATTCGCCTTTGAAGCCATCGGGTCCTGGGGTTTTGTTTGTTGGAAGGTTTTTAATCACAGTTTCAATTTCAATGCTTCTGATTGGTCTGTTCGTATTTTCTGATTCTTCCTGGTTCAGTCTCGGAAGGTTGTGCTTTTCTAAGAGTTTGTCCATTTTTTCCAGGTAGTCCATTTTATTGGCATATAGTTGCTTGTAGTAATCTCTCATGATCCTTTGTATTTTTGCAGTGTCAGTTGTTACTTCTCCTTTTTCATTTCTAATTCTATTGATTTGAGTTTTCTCCCTTTTTTTCTTGATGAGTCTAGCTAATGGTTTATTAATTTTGTTTATTTTCTCAAAGAACCAACTTTTAATTTTATTGATCTTTGCCATCGTTTCCTTCATTTGTTTTTCATTTATTTCTGATCTAATCTTTATGATTTCTTTCCTTCTGCTAACTTTGTGTTTCTTTTTTTCTTCTTTCTCTGATTTCTTTAGGTGTAAGGTTACTTGTTTATTTGAGATGTTTCTTGTTTCTTAAGGTAGGATTGTATTGCTATAAACTTCCCTCTTAGAATTGCTTTTGCTGCCTGCCATAGGTTTTGGGTCATCGTGTTTTCATTGTCATTTGTTTCTAGGCATTTTTTGATTTCCTTTTTGATTTCTTCAGTGATCTCTTGTTCATTTAGTAGCGTAGTTTTTAGCCTCCATATGTTTGTGTTTTTTTACACTTTTTTTCCTGTAATTGATATCTAGTCTTATAGCATTGTGGTTGGAAAAGATACTTGATATGATTTCAATTTTCTTAAATTTACCAAGGCTTGATTTGTGACCCAGGATATGGTCTGTCCTGGAGAATGTTCCATGAGTAGTTGAGAAGAAAGTGTATTCTGTTGTTTTTGGATGGAATGTCCTATAAATATCAATTAAGTCCATCTTGTTTAATGTGTCATTTAAAGCTTGTGTTTCCTTATTTATTTTCATTTTGGATGATCTGTCCATTGGTGAAAGTGGGGTGTTAGAGTCCCCTACTGTTACTGTGTTCCTGTCGATTTCCACTTTTATGGCTGTTAGCATTTGCCTTAAGTATTGAGGTGCTCCTATGTTGGGTGCATCAAAATTTACAATTGTTATATCTTCTTCTTGGATTGATCCCTTGATCATTATGTAGTGTCCTTCTTTGTCTCTTGTAATAGTCTTTAAAGTCTGTTTTGTCTGATATGAGAATTGCTACTCCAGCTTTCTTTTGATTTCCATTTGCATGGAATATCTTTTTCCATCCCCTCACTTTCAGTCTGTATGTGTCCCTAGGTCTGAAGTGGGTCTCTTGTAGACAGCACATATATGGGTCTTGTTTTTGTATCCATTCAGCCAGTCTGTGTCTTTTGGTTAGAGCATTTAATCCTTTTACATTTAAGGTAATTGTCGATATGTTCCTATGACCATTTTCTTAATTGTTTTGGGTTTGTTATTGTAGGTCTTTTCCTTCTCTTGTGTTTCCTGCCTAGAGAACTTCCTTTAGCATTTGTTGTAAAGCTGGTTTAGTGGGGATGAATTCTCTAAACTTTTGCTTGTCTGTAAAGGTTTTAATTTCTCTGTCAAATCTGAATGAGATCCTTGCTGGGTAGAGTTATCTTGGTTGTAGGTTTTTCCCTTTCATCACTTTAAGAATGTTCTGTCACTCCCTTCTGGCTTGCAGAGTTTCTGTTGAAAGATCAGCTGTTAACATTATGGGGATTCCCCTGTATGTTATTTGTTGCTTTTTGTTGCTGCTTTTAATATTTTTTCTTTTTATTTAATTATTATTATTTAAAATTTATTTTTGGCTGCGTTGGGTCTTCATTGCTGCATGCAGGCTTTCTCTAGTTGCGCCAAGCAGGGGCTACACTTCGTTGCTGTGCGCGGGCTTCTCATTGTTGTGGCTTCTCTTGTTGTGGAGCATGGGCTCTAGGCACGCGGGCTTCAGTAGTTGCAGCACACTGGCTCAGTAGTTTTGGCTTGCAGGGTCTAGAGCACAGGCTCAGTAGTTGTGGCACGTGGGGGTTAGTTGCTCTGTGGCATGTGGGATCTTCCCGGACCAGGGCTCGAACCCGTGTCCCCTGCATTGGCAGGCAGATTCTTAACCACTGCACCACCAGGGAAGTCCTGTATTTAATTTTTGATAGTTGATTAATGTGTCTTGGCGAGTTTCTCCTTGGATTTATACTGTATGGGACTCTGTGCTTCCTGGACTTGATTGACTGTTTCCTTTCCCATATTAGGGAAGTATTCAAGTATAATCTCCTCAAATATTTTCTCAGACCCTTTCTTTTTCTTTTCTTCTTCTGGGACCCCTGTAATTCGAATCTTGGTGAGTTTCATGTTGTCCCAGAGGTCTCTGAGACTGTCCTCAATTCTTTTCATTCTTTTCTCTTTATTCTGCTCTGCAGTAGTTTTTTCCACTATTTTATCTTCCAGGTCACTTATCCATTCTTCTGCCTCAGTTATTCTGCTGTTGATCCCTTCTAGAGAATTTTTAATTTCATTTATTGTGTTGTTCATCACTGTGTGCTCTTTAGTTCTTCTAGATCCTTGTTAAACGTTTCTTGTATTTTCTCCATTCTATTTCCAAGATTTTGGATCATCTTTACTATCATTATTCTGAATTCTTTTTCAGGTAGACTGCCTATTTCCTCTTCATTTGTTAGGTCTGGTGGGTTTTTGCCTTGCTCCTTCATCTGCTGTGTATTTCTCTGTCTTCTCGTTTTACTTAACTTACTGTGTTTGGGGTCTCCGTTTTGCAGGCTGCAGGTTCGTAGTTACCCTTGTTTTTGATGTCTGCCCCCAGTGCGTAAGGTTGGTTCAGTGGGTTGTGTAGGCTTCCTGGTGGAGGGGACTGGTGCCTGTGTTCTGGTGGATGAGGTTGGATCTTGTCTTTCTGGTGGGCAGGACCACGTCCGGTGGTGTGTTTTGGGGTGTCTGTGAACTTACTGTGATTTTAGGCAGCCTCTCTGCTAATCAGTGGGGTTGTGTTCCTGTCTTGCTAGTTGTTTGGCATGGGCTGTCCAGCACTGTAGCTCCCTGGTCATTGAGTGGAGCTGGGTCTTAGGGTTGAGACGGGGAAGTTGGTGAGAGCTCTTTCTGATTGATATTAGATGGGGCCGGGAGGTCTCTGGTGGACCAATGTCCTGAATTCGGCTCTCCCACCTCAGAAGCTCAGGCCTGACAGCCGGCCGAAGCACCAAGACCCTGTCAGCCACACGGCTGGAGAACGTGGGCTATGAGTTGGGTGTCAGCCACTGCCCTTTTGTAGCTCTGTCTCAGCTGTCTCCAACGGTCACCCACATACATTGGGTTATTCCAGCATTCCTCAGAGCTTGCACATGCTGGTCTGGGATTTGTAGATGTCCTCCTGATACTCTTCATTGAAATACCTTGCATTCATGGTGATGAGAGATATGCTAACAGTGTTGGTTCTCTTCAGTTCAGAGACTAGGACAGTCTGAGCCTTCATGTGGCCACGTCAGGAGCAGCTAGCTAACGGTCCCAAAGTGATAACATGTCACATTCCAAGAAGGCTTTCTGCAGCGCCCGAGCAGTAGTCCCAAGCAGCCGCTCTGCTCAGCTGCCGCACTCTGACCGGGGAACTCGGTGGGACCCTTAAACGAGGATTTCTGTTGGCCCTAGAGCCTGACTTGCCCACCCAGGCAAGGAGCTGAGGAGAGCATCTCCCAGCCCCATCTCATCAGAGGAGCGGACACCTGGGTGGGGCTGGCTTGGTTTTTTTTTAATTAATTAATTTATTTGGTTTTTAAAATTTTTGGCTGTACTGGCTCTTCGTTGCTGTGTGTGGGCCTTCTCTCGTTGTGGTGAACGGGGGCCACTCTTCATTGTGGTGCATGGGCTTCTTATTGCAGTGGCTTCTCCTGTTGCAGAGCACAGGCTCTGGGCACACGGGCTTCAGTAGTTGTGGCTTGCGGGCTCTAGGCGCACAGGCTCAGTAGTTGTGGCGCACAAGCTTAGTTGCTCCATGGCATGTGGGATCTTCCCGGGCCAGGGATCGAACCCGTGTCCCCTGCATAGGCAGGAGGACTCTTAACCACTGTGCCACCAGGGGAGCCCTGGGGCTGGGTTTTTATGATTTAGTAAAAAATTGCCTCATGGGCGGGATAGAATGTGGGATGGGAGTGGTGAAAAGGCCGTTCCACTTGGCCAGAAGTGTGAGCAGATAGTTCTTCATGTGCATTTTGCCTTCTGGGAACATCCAGAACATGAGATGTAGGTGAAGTAAATGTCTGCAGTGAGCAGAGTGTGGAGGGTGGGACCGTGTCTTGAAAGGACCTTGTGTACACAAGTAAGGAGCTGAGAGTGTCTTGTAGGCTGGGTGGGTGGGGGCAGGTTTAACAATAGGATTAACGTTGTATGATGGGGAAAGAGGGTGCTGTCTTTATGTACTAGTATAATCTGAACTTTGGAGTACAAATTACTGGGCCAGGTAGGGTATGTGAGACTTGGAAATTCCTGCCTGGAGACCATGAACCTCAAAAGCTTATTGCTAGGGGTGTCAGCTAAGATGCTGTAGTAAAGAGCCCCCAGATGCAGTGATGTAAATCAGATTGAAATTTCTCTTTTACATAGCAGTCTAGAGGTGAGTGGGCCAGGCTAGTGGCATAGTACTGCCCCAGGAGTTGTTCAGGGACCTAGCTTCTGACCATTTTGTAGCTCTTTCATTCCCAGGAGTGTTGTCCTCTTCCAGTTGAAGCTAGGTCACTGCTACTCTGTGTTCCAGCCTAATGAAAGGAGTAAAGAGTAGAAGCCCAGGGCAAGCAGTTTCCTTTAAAGCAAGTAGAATTGGCACATGCCACTTCCACTGACATTGTATTGGTGAGAACATAGTCACATGATCCCTATCTAGCTGTAAGGGAAGCTGGGAAATGTAGTCGCTAGCTGGGTGGCCATGTGCCCGTTCAAACTCGGCTACTATGGATTTGGAGGATAACTAGGAGTCTGACACATCCAATTTCACAAAATCTGAGCTGCCTAAATGTCTTAGTCCTACAGTCACTCTTCCTCCCCAGTAAGATACAGGAGGAGGGGTGGCATTAGGTGAACATGGTGAGAACCACGCCCAAATACACTTCCCACTGGGCCTGTCCTCTGCTGGGGCTAGGAATTGGTCATATTTGAATCACATGGCAAAAAACTCTGGGAGGATATTCAAACACGGCTTGAGAACCAAAGAGTTCCGGCACCTTCTTATCAACCTTCCATGGCCAACATCTTCCTCAGGGAATGAATATAGTGAGGGTCGACGGTAACCCGAGTTAGAGGACTTTTGGGTCTGATTTCTCAGAGGCTTTTCTTTGCTTCAGCAGCTGGGTTAAGCTATAGATTGTGGACCTGCCACTGGCAGCACCTGCCCGGCAGCAGCAACACAGAAGCCCATGGCTTCGGGTTTCTTGTGATGCATATGAGGCTACATCTCTCTTTTGTATTGAAGTGTGTAAAATGCACAGACAGTGAAATGCGTAGATCTTTATGCAAATTGATGAGTTTTAATAGATCTACACATGTAAACAACACCCCTATCAAAATATACAACATTTCCAACCCCCCCCCAGAAAGTACTTTTGTGCCCCTCTGCAGGTAGTCCCCACCCCTCCATAGGCAGCCGTTATTCATATATTGTAACCTCTGTCTCCATAGATGAGTTTTTCCTGTCCTTCAACTTCGTATAAATGCAATCACACAGTACGTACTGTTTTGTGTCTGGCTTCCTTCACTCAGTATTGTGTTTGTGAGATTCGTCCATGCTGTTGGATGTGTCACTAGTTCATTCTTTCTCCTTGCTGTGGAATATTTCATTGTGTGGATATGCCACAAGTGATTTATCCATTTTACTGCTGATAGACCTGTAGGTTGTTTCCAGTTTGGGGATACTAAGAACAGTCCTGCTGTGAGCATTCTTGTGCATGATTTTTGCACACATACGGACACATTTCTGTTGGGTACGTAGCACGTGCTTGTGTCCTGCTGTACTAGATACTGGCAAATAGTGGTAGTCGGGATTTGGATTCTTTTTGGCGGAGGGGTTCATGGTCTCTATGAAAATGTGCCTTCTCTCTCCCCAGCAGTCTTTAAACTCAGCATCTCAAGGCAGGGAACATTGGGAAGGGCATCTTCCTTAAGCCTGAAAAAAAAAAAGTTTTGTAACTCTCTTCCCCCAGAGTAGTGGGTTCTGCTTTTATTTATACTTAAGTTATACTTGGTCGGTCCTTGACTTAACAAGGATTAATGACTTATCACTGGTGAAGTTTCTGGAAGAATGCCTGGCACACTTTAAGTGCTATTTTAAAAAATGGTTCATTAAATTAAAACTAAGAGGGCTTTTTAAAGTGCTCATCACCAAGTCTTTTCCCGGACCAAGCAGAGATAATGGTTGTCAAGCAGAACGAAATTATCTGATTACCATCCACTCAAAGTAATGAAAGAATAAAACATATTTTGAAATGGAAAATCAGTATCTAAGAGAACCGGGTGTGGCAGGATGAAGTGATTCCTAGAGGGTACATGTTTCCCATTTGGAAGCAGAATGGCTGGGATTGCTTGCCAGATAGACACCTTTCTGATGATGGGTGTTTTCCTTCTAGTCTGCTGGCTCCCTATTAGACAGTCCTTCTCTTCACTGCCAGGAGAACAGTCACCACAAATATGTATATTGAAGTTGGCCTCCTCAGTGCCAAGAACCTCATTTTCTCCAACCAACGAGGGATTTTCAGTAGAATTGAAATATTTGCTTCACTTATACATGGAATCTGATCCTGAATTTCACATCTTTGCTTTAGGTATAATTTGGCCAGCTGTCAGCAGAGTCACAGTAGGATTTCACATTAGGTGCAGTTTTGAGAGTTTATGGAGATACCGTGTTTCTGTAAAGGGGAATATAGTGATGGGCAAATAATGAATTTTCCTGCATTACAGTTGACCATTAACTCTTAGGAAGTGGAACAAATGATGGCCATCAGTGTTACTAAAAGTTGACAGTAATGAATGATTTGACCCTTCCTGTATTAGGCAAGGGCTCCCTGTATTAGGAAAGCTGCCTTGAGTCGGCATCTTTTCCTGATAGGTTCCCTTTCACTGCCTTAGAAGCCCATTCAAAGCTACTTCAGGTTTCCACTGAGCTGTTAAATTGCTTGCCTCCCAATGGCATGGAACCTTTATGAACAGTTTTTAGTTGCTGTTACTTTTACAGACAGGATTTTATTAGATATGCTAATGCAGCCAGAAGATCCTGACCAGGGATCCAGGCAGCAGGCAGAGGCATGGCCTGGAAGAAGAATAACAGAATCAAAGTCCTGGGTTTAAAAATAACAAAACTCGCCTGTCTCAAAGCAGGAGCGTACTCATATTCTACTCCCTGCATCTTTGGGTCCAGACTGCCAGCCCTGGCAAAATTGAACTCATTGAATTACTCAGCAATGGAAGGGAAACTGAATGTGTGACACATTTATTGGAATATGATGTGTCTCTCTATAAGTGAGTTAAGGGGAGTGATGGAGAGAGGAAGATACTCTGTGGGCCCTAGAAACGTGTGTGTGGGGGAATATTAGATGAAAGTTACTGAATCCAGCCCACACCAAAGGGGTCTGCAGGCTTGTTACAGAACCTACAGCAGTCAGCTCATCCTTGGCCTCTGGGGTGCCCAGCCAGGTCATTGCTCAGGTGGAGGGACGGTGAGAGCTTGTTGTCTCTGCAGTAACCACCAGCCTCCTTTTGTTTTGGTTTCTTTTGTTTATATTCACTGTGTGATCTCGCCATATATTTATCTAAATAGCCATTTTTTATTACATGTTTGTAAAGAGTAGGAAAATGATGACATCACCCTACTTTTTTTCTATTTTTTTTAATTGAAGTATAGTTGGTTTACAATGTTGTGTCAGTTTCAGGTGTACACCATAGGGATTTTACATACATATATATGTATATATACACACACATATCTATGTGTATATATATATATACATATACATGTATATATGTATATGTATATCCATATATATATTCTTTTTCAGATTCTTTTCCATTATGGGTTATTATAAAATATTGAGTATAGTTCCCTGTGCTATTCAGTAGGTCCTTGTTGTTTATCTAATTTATATATAGTACTGTGTATCTGTTAATCCCAAACTCCCTAATTTATCCCTCCCCACCTTTTCCCTGTGGTAACCATAAATTTGTTTTCTGTGTCTGTGGGTCTATTTGTGTTTTGTAAATAAGTTGATTTGTATCATTTTTTTAGATTCCACATAGAAGCAGTATAATGTGATACTTTGTCTGGTTTACATAGCCCTACTTTTATAGTTTATTTGCCTTCAGCTACCTAAAACCATGTTGCAGAAGAAGGATACATATTTGTGGTGATTGTTTTCCTGGCAGTGAGGAGAAGCACAAAATCTGTGAATTTACAAGGAATCATGTAGTCCAGCGGTCCCCACCCTTTTTGGCACCAGGGACCGGTTTCATGGAAGACAGTTTTTCAATGAACCAGGGAGGCGGTGGGGAAGGGTGACGGTTCAGGCGGTAATGTGAGCGGTGGGGAGCGGCAGATGAAGCTCCACTCACTCGTCCACCGCTCACCTCCTGCTGTGTGGCCCGGTTCCTACCAGGCCAAGGACCGGTACTGGTCCACGGCCTGGGCGTTGGGGACCCCTGATGTAGTCTAAATCCTTTATTTTAGAGAGGGGGAAGAAAGAAAGGCAAAGGCCCAAAATAAAATAGCTGGTCAATAAGAGCTCTGGGACCAGAGCTCCCCAATTTTAGCACAGTGCTCTACATACACTAATTTAATCATATCATGGCATAATCAGTGAAACTCTTCCCAGAAAGCTTTAGCTTATATTTTGTTTGCCCGATGGGCAACTAAAATACGCCATGGGCCTCTTGGAATTGTAGGGCCATACTGTTGTATGTCCTACTTTTTCATGTATGTTGAGAGCATCAGACAGTAGCTGAATATTGAAGCCACTTTCATAATAAACACTTTTTATACCAAAAGACCAGTTGCTTTTTTTTTGAGAAGTGGACCATCTTATTATCTTCTGAGCAGTGGCCTGGCCAATAATACATATTTTCCTTTTGAAACATATTTATCCAAAGAACTTACCACTTCCATCTGTCCTCCTTCCTCCCCGCTGGCCTCTCTGAGCCTATGTTATCTACCTTTTCTGTCAAATTCCTGCTTCAGTTCCCTTTCTTTTGTCCTTCCTTCATTTACTGACTTAGTTGTGTGTCAGTGGAAGGGCTTTGTGCTAAAGGAGAGAGCTCGTTAGGGGTGACTCAAGTTAACGTGTGATTTCAAAATGTAATCACGTGTGTATGTATTACATACTTGAACTTATACAGACAGGTGAACTTGTTCTCTTCATATTAATCATGCTGCAGTGCTCTGCCTTGGACAGTGCTGCCATTATTCAGAATATCATTGTATCATTGGGGGGGATTTTTTCCTTTCAGGATTGCTTTAAGAGTAAGCTAACACAGTATATAGGAAATCAGTATCATTACTGTGGGCTTTGAAGGCAAACGGACTTGGGTTTGAATTCCAGCTCCTATACTTAAGTCTTATGGCCATGGTCAAGCCACTAAATCTCCTGAAGCCATACCTTCCTCATACGTGAAATGGGATACTAACATCTACCTTGCAGTAAGCTTTCCAGGGAGTAATCCTGGCAGGAAGCAGGTGTTTGGCTGTGGCTGAGGCTGTGACTATTACTGTGTAGCTTGGTTACCCGTATTTTTACCAAGTTTAAGAGAAAACTTTTGACCATTTCCACATATCAAAACTACTAGGAAAATACAGAGATGTGCCGCCAAGGAAGATAGTTTACAGGAAGAAGTTTCATAAAGCAATGTTGATAAAAGTGCTGTTAGCACGAGAACATCGCTGGGATGAGTAATGGTCCTCTGAGGTGATGATTTTGAGTGAGACAGGGTTTGTTTGAGTAGAAACAATATTTGTAGAAAAAAGAATAGTGTTTAGTAAAATTCAGAGTTGATTATAACAGGTTTTTCAACTTTGCACTAGTGCCAACTAGAGCTGCGTAATTCTCTGTTTGGGAGGCCATCTTATGTATTGTAGGAAGTTTAGCAACCTCCCAGTCTTTCCGCCCTAGGTGCCAGTAGCAACCCGACCCCCAAGTTGTGACAACCAGAAGTGTCTACAGACATTGCCAGGTGTCCCCTAGGGACAAAATCAGCCTTGCGTGAGACCACTGCTTTATAGGGAGTCATTCTGGTTGTGAAAAGAGCATATGCTTTGATGTTTGAATCACTTACCAGCAATATGATGTTGACAAGGTAATTAAACTCCTTAAGCCTGAGTTTGCTCATCTGTAAACCAGGTTGGAGATCCCTATGGTGTGGATTAAATGAGATACACCACATGCAGGTGGCCTGCACAGCCCCTGGCAGCTAGATGGCTGTTAATAAAAGTTCAGTTCCTTCTTCGTTTATCCTCTCCTTTTACTTCTTAATTCAAATGGGGAGGTTACTTAGTGTGATATAAAAAGATTACAGAATGTCTATCAAAATTCTGTGCATTTTCCACAGAAATAGAAAAAAAAATCCTAAAATTTGTGTAGAACCTCACAAGACCCCCAAATAGCCAAAGCAATCTTGAGAAAGAAGAACAAAGCTGTATCATACTTCCTGATTTCAAACTACATGTATTACAAAGCTATAGTAATCAAAACGATATGATACTGGCAAAATGATACAGACACATAGACCAGTGGAAAGAATAGAGAGCCCAGAGATAAGTCCACACACACACAGTCAACTAATCTTTGACGGCACCAGGAATACATAACGGAGAAAAGATAGTCTTTTCAATAAATGGTGTTGGCAAAACTGGATATTCACATGCAAAAGAATAAAATTGGATCCTATCTTATACCATATGCAAAAATTAACTTGAAATAGATTATAGATTTATATCTAAGACGTTAAACCATAAAACTTCTAGAAGAAAACATAGGGAAAAACTCATTGACATTGTCCTCGACACTGATTTTTTTTGGCTGTGACATCAAAAGCACAGGCAACAAAAGCAACATAAACAATAAAAGCAAAATAAACAGTTGGGACTACATCAGATTCAAATGCTTCTGTACAGCAAAAGAACCATCAACAAAATGAAAAAGCAACCTACTGAGTGGGAGAAAATATTTGCAAATCAGATATCTGATAAGCAGTTCATATTCAAAATATATAAAGAACTCACAGGTAAGTGTTGGTGAGAGTGTGGAGAAAGGGGAACACTCGTACACTGTTGGTGGGAATGTAAATTGGTTCAGCCATTATGAAAAACAGTGTGGAGGTTTTTCAAAAAATTAAAAATAGAACTACCATATGGTCCAGCAACCCCGCTTCTGGGTATATATCCAAAGGAAATGAAATCAGTATCTCGAAGAGATATCTGCACTCCCCTGTTCATTGCAGCATTATTCACAATAGCCAAGCTATGGAGACAACCAAAGTGTCGGTCAACAGATGGCTAAAGAAAATGTGGTGTGTGTGTGTGTGTGTGTGTGTGTGTATGCAATGAAATATTATTCAGCTGTAAAAAAGAAGGAAATCCTGCCATTTGCAAAAACATGGATGTACCTGGAGGACATTATGCCAAGTAAAATAAGCCAGACAAAGGAAGACAAATATTGTATGATCTCATTTATATGCAGAATCTAAAATTTTCAAGCTTATAGAACCAGATTGTAGAATGGGGATTGCCAGGGGCTGGTGGATAGGGAAAAATGGGGAGATGTTGGTCAAAGGGTACAAACTTTAGTTATAAGATGAATGAGTTCTGGGAAAGTAATGTACAGCATGGTGAGTATACAGTTGGTAATACTGTATTGTATACTTGAAATTTGCTAAGAGAGTAGATCTTAAGTGTTCCCACCACACAAAAAAGTAACCATGTGAGATGATGGATGTGTTAACTAACTTGTGGTAATCATTTCACAGTGCATACATATATCAGATCATCACATCATAACTCCTGGAGTGGGGGAAGATTGCAGAGGAGTCAACATAGCAAATGTGAGGTGACTTACTGGCTTAGTCTGTAGAAATTATGGCTATTTAAAGTAAATAAGAAAAACTACTCATAATTTAGCCAAAAAGTTGCCCATAGCTCTTTTTTCAAAGTGGTATTGGAGTATAGTTGATTTACGATGTCGTATTAGTTTCAGGTGTACAGCAAAGTGATTCAGTTATACATATACATATATTCATTCTTTTTCAGATTCTTATATAGGTTATCACAGAATATTGAGTAGAATTCCCTGTCTGTCCTATACAGTAGGTCCCTATTGGTTATCTATTTTATATATAGTAGTGTGTGTGTGTTAATCGCAAACTCCTAATTTATCCCTCCCCCTGCATTTTGTTTTCGAAATCTGAGTCTGTTTCTGTTTTCTTTGTTTTGGCTGAGTAATATTCCATTGTATATATGTTGCCCATAGCTCTTAGCTGACTAGGAGTTGGTTGTCTAGAGAGCATTTAACTTTGGAGTGGTTTGAGAAATATTTCAAAACGATTCTGCTGTTTACAGCCCACAAAACCATGGACTGAACCACTGTGGAAGAAATGAGGTTAATGGGAATTAATGAGATGGTTTTAAGAATTAAATAAGAATATCGTAAGTAAAAAAAAACTTATCACAGTTCCTGGGACATAGGAGATGCTGGATAAATGTTAATTTCCCTTCTATTTCCCAGCAGAGAATCCCAGCCCCCAGTGTTGTGTCATCTTCAGTGATGGTATTTGGGGAAGGCTTCTTGGGAAGAGCTAGGATCTGGAAAGCCATTTGGAGTAACACGTGGAACTTAGTGACTGACTTCTCAGTTCTGCTGGGTAGAAGTCCCTTGACGGGGAGGCCTGGCCCTGCCTTGCCTCCCGTCCTGCACCTCCTAGTTCACTGCCCTAGAGCCATCCTCACCTGCCTTCCGCTCTTAAGAGCAGCACACTGTTCTCCCCTGTGCGTGTTTGCACAAGCTGTTTCCTCGGTCTGGAATGCTCATTGTTACCTAACTGAGTCTGTGTATTCTTCAGCGTCTTGTTTGTTTGCTTATTGACCTTTATCTTTTATTTATTTTTTACATTTATTGTCTTCTTTCTACTTTTACAGGCAATACATGTGCATTGCAGACAACTAGAAATGCATAAAAGCATAAAGAATAGCAATCACCCATAATCCCCAGCCCCCAGAGATAACCTCCATTAGCATTTTGATGCGTTTCCACCGTGTCTACATGTTTTTTAAATTGAAGTATAACTGACCCTACAACACTGTTAGTTTCAGGTGCACAACATAGTGATTCAATATTTCTCTGTTACAAAATGGTCAGCATGATAAATCTAGTTACCATCTGTCACCGTACAAAGATATTACAGAGTTATTGACTCTTCCCCATGCTGTACATTTCATCCCCGTGACTCGTTTATTTTGGAACTGGAAGTTTGTACCTCTTAATCTCCCTCACCTAGTTCACTCATCCCCTCCCCGCTGGAAACCACCTGTTTGTTCTCTGTATCTGTGAGTCTCTATCTGTTTGGTTATGTTTGTTGATTTGTTTTCTTAGATTCCACATACAAGTGAAATCATACAGGATTTGTCTTTCTCTGACTTCTTTTACTTATCATAATACCCTCTAGGTCTATCCACATTGTCCCAAATGGCACTTCAAGGCCTAGTTTAAATGTCCCTTTCTGAGAGAGGTTGATATTGCAAAGAATACCACATCTAAAAACGATGCTATTATTCATTCTCACAGCACTTGCTCTTTTCCTTCGTAGCACTCACTTATCTGTGTTTACATGTTTAATATTTACCATTCCCTCCCCCTAGATTGTGAGCCAGAGGGGAGCAGGGGCCATGGTATACTAGGCCATTGTCTACCCCATACCACATAGTAGGTGCTCAGTAAGTTTTATTGAGTGGATGAAAGAATAAATGGCTAAATGATCACAGCTGTGGCATATAGTTGGAGGAGAGCCATATAATGAGTACCTGGGTGCTACAGTTAAGGGTTTGGTAGTAGAAAGCAGATCTACTGTATTTTTTCTCTGTATGCGTAAAAACAAAGACAACTAAATCATACATATTCAGTGTATACAGATAAATATAAAAACACAATTACTGGTAGTACCACCATTCAAAGATAACCACTGAAGTAAGGCAGGGCCCAAAGCAGGGAATTCAGAAAACTGTAGGGCTGCATACTCTAGGTCAGGGTCAGTGGTGATGGAAGTCTTCGTAGTGGGGGATCCCAGGTGTCTGTCAAGCAAGTTTGGATGCAGAGTCAGTGGGGAGTTGATCTTTCTCACTGAGGAAACCCGTGCCTTCTTAGTGTTGTTGACTTGGTATTAGTCAGGGTAGGGTAACTGCTATAACAAATGGCGTCACAGTTTCAGCGACTTAACATAAAGTTGGTTTTTTTCCACTTACGCAGCATTCCAAGGTGGGTGTATCCTCGTTGGGCAGTCTCTTCTTGAGGTGATTGCTTGATAATCTAGTCTCTTTGCATCTTCACGTTCTTCCCTCTCTTAGTTCCTGAGATCTCCTTTCAGACAAACGACAAGAGAGAGCGTGGTGAATTGCCAGGGGTGTTTTGTGTGTTTTGTAACAGCTATATTGAGATATAATTCACATACCATACAATTCACCCATTTAAAGTGTACAAGTCAGTGGTTTTTAATATATTCTCAAAGTTGTATAAGCATCACAATAATCAATTTTAGAGCATTTCCATCATCCCTGCCCCCAAAACCGTGAACCTATTACCAGCCACCCCTCCCCCCCGTTTTCCACTAACCTCTCTCCCCAGCCCTAAAAAGCCCCTAATCTATTTTGGCAATCCATTAGCAGTTGCTCCCTATTCCCCCACCTCACTCCCTAGCCCTAGGAAACCACTCATCTATTTTCTGCCTCTGAATTTGCCTATTTTGGACACTTCATATAAATGGAATCATATAATATGTGATCTTTTGTGACTGACTTCTTTCACTTAGCAAAATGTTTTCAAGGTTCATCCATGTTGTAGCATGTGTCAGTACTTCTTCCTTTTTTATGGCTGACTAATATTCCATTGTCCTGATGGACCACATTTTATTTATTCATTCATCAGTTGATGGACATTTGGGTTGTTTCCACTTTTTGACTGTACCAGGGAGATTTGTATGAGTCTGGTCAGGAAGTGATGTTTGTTACTCCTTAGCACATTTCATTGACCAAAATCCAGTCTCATGGCCCAACCTACCTGCAAGGGAAGTTGGGAAATGTGCTCTGGCTGAGTGCCCAGGGGGGAAAAAAGTAGATGGGGTTCAGTGAACACATCCTAGTCTCTACTACAACTTGCAAATAAGGAATAGAGTTTAACTGGCTCCATCTGTGTGGAGATCCCTGGGAGCGTATCAGAGAGCAGAACCAAAGTTCGGGCAGGAACACTCTTCAGCTCCTGTTGCCTTTGTGAGAATGGGAAAGCCAGCCTGAGAAATGCCCAGCTCCACATCAGGGCCTGCCAGCCCACACTATGGAGAGTAATCTTCACAGATACCATTTTGTGGTCCCAGGAAACTGAGAAAGGTTGGGATGGTGGGAGCAAGGGTGGGATGATTTAATAGTGGTTCTGCCCTGATACATAACTAGGTCCTATTTGTAGGGCATGAAAACAACCCTTCTGGTTCATATGTTTCTCTGGCTCTGGGCATTGCTCACACTAAAACACAGATTGCCTCTAACCGTTCCTTCTCCTTATGTAAATATGAGGCATCTGGCTGGAGTAGGGCATCTGCTTTCTTGCAGCAAGTGTGTATCTGTCAATATCCAATCAGGAAACAGAAACTACTCTAAGTATTTAAAATAGAGGAAACATAATGCAGGAAACTGGTTACACAAGTGATGGAAGAGCTGTGAAGGCAAACAGGGAACTGAGGTGGCTCAGAAATTAGCATCAGCAGGAAGCAGCTACCATCTGTCCCTTGGCTGGAGGGACACAGGAGAGAGGTGATTTTACCAGAACCCAGGGGCCAGGATCACCTGGAACTATTGTGAGTCAGCATGTTGGGAGCTAGGTGTAAAGAAGAGATGCAGCTGGTTGCTAAAGCCACCATACAAAACACAAGAAGAGGGAGAAAGTGCCCCGGCTTCCTCCCCTCCTCCAACTACTCGTCCACCAGTGCCTCCTACTGGCTGCTCATTGCTGGTAATCAGCTGACTTGGGAGCCTGGGAAGCAGCCTAGAGGAGTCAGCACCCCTGTGATGGAGAGCAGAGCAGGGTAAAGAGGAGTGTATCTCAGGGCAAACAGACCAGTGATTGGCCTGCAGGACACAACTTTCAGAAACACTACTCAGTTTCTATGTATTTTTTATATAAATTTATTTTTTTTATTTATTTTTGGCTGCACTGGGTCTTTGTTGCTGCGTCTTTGCTTTCTCTAATTGCAGCGAGTGGGGGGGCCACTCTTCTCTGCAGTGCGCAGACTTTGCGGGCTTCTCATTGCAGTGGTTTCTCTTGTTGTGGAACACAGGCTCTAGGCACACGGGCTTCAGTAGTTGTGGCTCATGGGCTCTAGAGCTCAGGCTCAGTAGTTGTGGCATGCGGGCTTAGTTGCTCCGCAACATGTGGGATCTTCCCAGCCCAGTATTCGAACCCGTGTCCCCTGTGTTGGCATGTGGACTCTCAACCACTGTGCCACCAGGGAAGCCCCTCTATGTATTTTTAAGTCAACTTTATTAAGGTATAACTTATTGATGCATACAATAAAATGCACCCATTTGAAGTGTGCAATTTTATGACTTTGGCCAAATAGATATACCCAAGTTACACCACCACAGTCAAGATATAGAATGGTTTATCTCCAGAAGTTCTCTTTTGCTCTTTCTTAGTCACTTTGCCTCACCATCCAGCCCCATTTGGATAATTTCGATTGTCCTGTATTTCAGTTCACTGATCCTTTCTTTTGTAGTGTCCAAATCTGATGTTATGCCCACTCAGTGATTTTTTTTTGTATTTTTGAATTTTTCAGTTCTAGAACTTCATTTGTTTTTTGAGAGTTTCCATTTCTCTTACAAAATACACATACACATACATTATATTTATAGAAACAGTATATTTACAATAGTTTTAAAGTTCTTTTCTGCTAAATTCAGTAATAGTCATTTCTGAATCTGGTTCTTCTGCTTGTTTTATGTTGATCATGGGCCACATTTTCTTGCCTCTATGCATATCTCAAAATTTTACTGTATTCTGGACATTTTATCTACAAGAACAGTGGAGACTGAAGTATAATTTCAGTTTGTTTTGTTTGTTATCCTGAATATCTGAGCCCTTTCTTAGGTATGGCAATGAGCATGTATGACTGATTTTTTTCATATTTCTCCTAAAGGATAGCTGGGTTGGGAATGGACCCTCCTTTCTTCTTTTTTTTAAACATCTTTATTGGAGTATAATTGCTTTACAATGGTGTGTTAGTTTCTGCTTTATAACAAAGTGAATCAGTTATACATATATCATATGTCCCCATATCTCTTCCCTCTTGTGCCTCCCTCCCTCCCACCCTCCCTATCCCACCCCTCTAGGTGGTCACACAGCACCGAGCTGACCTCCCTGTGCTATGCAGCTGCTTCCCACTAGCTAGCTATTTTACGTTTGGTAGCGTATATATGTCCATGCCACTCTCTCACTTTGTCCCAGCTTACCCTTCCCTCCCCCCATATGCTCAAGTCCATTCTCTAGTAGGTCTGCGTCTTTATTCCCGTCTTGCCCCTAAGTTCTTCATGACCATTTTTTTCCTTAGGTTCCATATATATGTGTTAGCATACGGTATTTGTTTTTCTCTTTCTGACTTACTTCACTCTGTATGACAGACTCTAGGTCCATCCACCTCACTACAAATAACCCAGTTTCATTCCTTTTTATGGCTGAGTAATATTCCATTGTATATATGTGCCACATCTTCTTTATCCATTCATCTGTTGATGGGCATTTAGGTTGCTTCCATGTCCTGACTGTTGTAAATAGAGCTGCAGTGAACATTGTGGTACATGACTCTTTTTGAATTATGGTTTTCTCAGGGTATATGCCCAGTAGTGGGATTGCTGGGTCGTATGGTAGTTCTATTTGTAGTTTCTTAAGGAACCTCCATACTGGTCTCCATGGTGACTATATCAATTTACATTCCCACCAACAGTGCAAGAGGGTTCCCTTTTCTCCACACCCTCTCCAGCATTTATTGTTTGTAGATTTTTTGATGATGGCCATTCTGACCAGTGTGAGAGGATATCTCATTGTTGTTTTGATTTGCATTTCTCTAATGATTAATGATGTTGAGCATTCTTTCATGTGTTTGTTGGCAATCTGTATATCTTCTTTGGAGAAATGTCTGTTTAGGTCTTCTGCCCATTTTTGGATTGGGTTGTGTTTTTGATATTGAGCTCCATGAGCTGCTTGTAAATTTTGGAGATTAATCCTTTGTCAGTTGCTTCATTTGCAAATATTTTCTCCCATTGTCTTTTGGTCTTGTTTATGCTTTCCTTTGCTGTGTAAAAGCTTTCAAGTTTCATTAGGACCCATTTGTTTATTTTTGTTTTTATTTCCATTTCTCTAGGAGGTGGGTCAAAAAGGATCTTGCTGTGATTTATGTCATAGTGTTCTGCCTATGTTTTCCACTAAGAGTTTGATGGTGTCTGGCCTTACATTTAGGTCTTTAATCCATTTTGACTTTATTTTTGTGCATGGTGTTAGGGAGTGTTCTAATTTCGTTCTTTTACATGTAGCTGTCCAGTTTTCCCAGCACCACTTATTGAAGAGGCTGTCTTTTCTCCATTGTATATTCTTGCCTCCTTTATCAAAGATAAGGTGACCATATGTGCGTGGGTTTATCTCTGGGCTTTCTAGCCTGTTCCATTGATGTATATTTCTGTTTCTGTGCCAGTATCATGCTGTCTTCATTACTGTAGCTTTGTAGTATAGTCTGAAGTCAGGGAGCCAGATTCCTCTAGCTCTGTTTTTCTTTCTCAAGATTGCTTTGGCTATTCGGGGTCTTTTGTGTTTCCATACAAATTGTGAATTTTTTTTGTTCTAGTTCTGTGAAAAATGCCATTGGTAGTTTGACAGGGATTGCATTGAATCTGTAGATTGTTTTGGGTAGTAGAGTCATTTTCACAGTGTTGATTCTTCCAATCCAAGAACATGGTATATCTCTCCATCTATTTGTATCATCTTTAATTTCTTTCATCAGTGTCATAATTTTATGCATACAGGTCTTTTGTCTCCTTAGGTAAGTTTATTCCTAGATACTTTATTCTTTTTGTTGCAGTGGTAAATGGGAGTGTTTTCTTAATTTCACTTTCAGATTTCTCATCATTAGTGTGTAGGAATGCCAGAGATTTCTGTGCATTAACTTTGTATCCTGCTACTTTACCAAATTCATTGATTAGCTCTAGTAGTTTCCTAGTAGCATTTTTAGGATTCTCTATGTGTAGTATCGTGTCATCTGCAAACAGTGACAGCTTTACTTCTTCTTTTCCAATTTGAATTCCTTTTATTTCTTTTTCTTCTCTGATTGCTGTGGCTAAAACTTGCAAAACTATGTTGAATAATACTGGTGAGAGTGGGTAGCCTTGTCTTGTTCCTGATCTTAGTGGAAATGGTTTCAGTTTTTCACCATTGAGGACGATGTTTGCTGTGGCTTTGTCATATATGGCCTTTATTATGTTGAGGAAAGTTCCCTCTGTGCCTACTTTCTGAAGGGTTTTTATCATAAATGGGTGCTGAATTTTGTCAAAAGCTTTTTCTGCATCTATTGAGATGATCATATGGTTTTTCTCCTTCAATTTGTTAATATGGTGTATCACGTTGTTTGATTTGCATATGTTGAAGAATCCTTGCACTCCTGGGATAAACCCCACTTGATCATAGTGTATGATCCTTTTAATGTGCTGTTGGATTCTGTTTGCTAGTATTTTGTTGAGGATTTTTGCATCTATGTTCATCAGTGATATTGGCCTGTAGTTTTCTTTCTTTGTGACATCTTTGTCTGGTTTTGGTATCAGAGTGATGGTGGCCTGGTAGAATGAGTTTGGGAGTGTTCCTCCCTCTGCTATATTTTAAAAGAGTTTGAGAAGGATAGGTGTTAGCTCTTCTCTAAATGTTTCATAGAATTCGCCTGTGAAGCCGTCGGGTCCTGGGCTTTTGTTTGTTGGAAGATTTTTAATCACAGTTTCAATTTCAGTGCTTGTGATTGGTCTGTTCATATTTTCTATTTATTCCTGGTTCAGTCTTGGAACGTTCCGCATTTCTAGGAATTTGTCCATTTCTTCCAGGTTGTCCATTTTATTGGCGTATAGCTGCTTGTAGTAATCTCTCATGATCCTTTGTATTTCTACAGTGTCAGTTGTTACTTCTCCTTTTTCGTTTCTAATTCTATTGATTTGAGTCTTCTCCCTTTTTTTTGATAAGTCTGGCTAATGGTTTATCAATTTTGTTTATCATCTCAAAGAACCAGCTTTTAGTTTTATTAATCTTTGCTATCATTTCCTTCATTTGTTTTTCATTTATTTCTGATCTGATCTTTATGATTTCTTTACTTCTGCTAACTTTGGGGTTTGAAGTGGGTCTCTTGTAGACAGCATAAATATGGGTCTTGTTTTTGTATCCATTCAGCCAATCTATGTCTTTGGTTGGAGCATTTAATCCATTTACGTTTACAGTAATTATTGATATGTATGTTCCTATTCCCATTTTCTTAATTGTTTTGGGTTTGTTGTTGTAGGTCTTTTCCTTCTCTTGTGTTTCTTGCCTAGAGAAGATCCTTTAGCATTTGTTGTAAAGCTGGTTTGGTGGTGCTGAACTCTCTCAGCTTTTGCTTGTCTGTAAAGGTTTTAATTTCTCCATCAAATCTGAATGAGATCCTTGCTGGCTAGAGTAATCTTGGTTGCAGGTTTTTCTCCTTCATCACTTTAAATATGTCCTGCCACTCCTTTCTGGCTTGTAGAGTTTCTGCTGAAAGATCAGCTGTTAATCTTATGGGGATTCCCTTATGTGTTATTTGTTGTTTTTCCCTTGCTGCTTTTAATATTTTTTCTTTGTATTTAATTTTTGACAGTTTGATTAATGTGTGTCTTGGCGTGTTTCTCCTTGGATTTATCCTGTATGGGACTCTCTGTGCTTCCTGGACTTGATTTAACTATTTCCTTTCCCATATTAGGGAAGTTTCCAACTATAATCTCTTCAAATATTTTCTCAGTCCCTTTCTTTTTCTCTTCTTCTTCTGGGACCCCTATAATTCGAATGTTGGTGCGTTTAATGTTGTCCCAGAGGTCTCTGAGACTGTCCTCAATTCTTTTCATTCTTTTTTCTTTATTCTGCTCTGCAGTAGTTATTTCTACTATTTTATCTTCCAGGTCACTTATCCATTCTTCTGCCTCAGTTATTCTACTATTGATCCCTTCTAGAGAATTTTTAATTTCATTTATTGTGTTGTTCATCACTGTTTGTTTGCTTTTTCGTTCTTCTAGATCCTTGTTAAACGTTTCTTGTATTTTCTCCATTCTGTTTCCAAGATTTTGGATCATCTTTACACTCATTATTCTGATTTCTTTTTCACGTAGACTGCCTATTTCCTCTTCATTTGTTAGGTCTGGTGGATTTTTGCATTGCTCCTTCATCTGCTGTGTGTTTCTCTGTCTTCTCATTTTGCTTCACTGCTGTGGTTTGGGGTCTCCTTTTCGCAGTCTGCAGGTTCGTAGTTCCCATTGTTTTTGGTGACTGTCCCCAGTGGCTAAGGTTGGTTCAGTGGGTTGTGTAGGGTCCTGGTGGAGGGGACTAGTGCCTGTGTTCTGGTGGATGAGGCTGGATCTTGTCTTTCTGCTGGGCAGGTCCACATCTGGTGGTGTGTTTTGGTGTGTCTGTGGCCTTATTATGATTTTAGGCAGCCTCTCTGCTAATGGATGGGGTTGTGTTCCTGTCTTGCTAGTTGTTTGGCATAGGGTGTCCAGCACTGTAGCTTGCTGTTCGTTGTGTGAAGCTGGGTCTTGGTGTTTAGATGGAAATCTCTGGGAGATTTTCACCGTTTGATATTACATGGAGCTGGGAGGTCTCTTGTGGACCAGTGTCCTGAACTCAGCTCTCCCACCTCAGTGGCACAGCCCTGACACTTGTCTGGAGCACCAAGAGCCTGACCTCCACACGGCTCAGAATTAAAGGGAGAAAAAAAAGGAAGAAAGAAGAAGATAAAATAAAGTTATTAAAATAAAAAATAATTATTAAGAAAAAAATTTTTAAGTGAAAAAAAAAGACAGAACCCTAGGACAGATGGTAAAAGCAAAGCTATACAGACAAAATCACACACAGAATCATACACATACACACTCACAAAAAGAGAAAAAGGGAAAAATATATATATATCGTTGTTCCCAAAGTCCACCTCCTCAGTTTGGGATGATTCGTTGTCTATTCAGGTATTCCACAGATGCAGGGTACATCAAGTTGATTGTGGAGCTTTAATCCGCTGCTCCTGAGTCTGCTGGGAGAGATTTCCCTTTGTCTTTGTTTGCACAGCTCCCGGGGTTCAGCTTTGGATTTGGCCCCGCCTCTGCGTGTAGGTCGCCTGAGGGCGTCTGTTCTTCGCTCAGACAGGACGGGGTTAAAGCAGCAGTGGATTCGGGGGCTCTGGCTCACTCAGGCTGGGGGGAGGGAGGGGTACGGATGCGGGGCGAGCCTGCGGCGGCAGAGGCCGACGTGACGTTGCACCAACCTGAGGCGCGCCGTGCCTTCTCCCAGGGAAGTTGTCCCTGGATCATGGGACCCTGGCAGTGGCGGGCTGCACAGGCTCCCGGGAGGGGAGGTGTGGAGAGTGAGCTGTGCTCGCACACAGGCTTCTTGGTAGCGGCAGCAGCAGCCTTTCGTCTCAAGCCCGTCTCTGGGGTCCGTGCTGGCAGCCGTGGCTCGCGCCCGTCTCTGGAGCTCCTTTAAGCGGCGCTCTGAATCCCCTCTCCTCACGCACCAGGAAACAAAGGCAAGAAAAAGTCTCTTGCCTCTTCGGCAGCTCCAGACTTTTTCCCGGACTCCCTCCCGGCCAGCCGTGGCGCACTAACCCCCTGCAGGCTGTGTTCACGCCGCCAACCCCAGTCCTCTCCCTGCGCTCCGACCGAAGCCCGAGCCTCAGCTCCCAGCCCCCGCCCGCCCCGGCGGGTGAGCAGACAAGCCTCTCGGGCTGGTGAGTGCCGGTCGGCACCGACGCTCTGTGCCGGAATCTCCCTGCTTTGCCCTCCGCACCCCTGTTGCTGTGCAGTCCTCCGCGGCACCGAAGCTCCCCCACTCCGCCACCCGCAGTCTCCGCCCGCGAAGGGGCTTCCTAGTGTGTGGAAACTTTTCCTCCTTCACAGCTCCCTCCCACTGGTGCAGGTACCGGCCCTATTCTTCTGTCTCTGTTTATTCGTTTTTCTTTTGCCCTACCCAGGTACTTGGGGAGTTTCTTGCCTTTTGGGAGGTCTGAGGTCTTCTGCCAGCGTTCAGTAGGTGTTCTGTAGGAGTTGTTCCACATGTCGATGTGTTTCTGAGTATTTGTGGGGAGGAAGGTGATCTCCACGTCTTACTCCTCCGCAGTCTTGAAGATCCTCCTGGGCCCTCCTTTTAGTTAGACTTAGTTTACTTGTGATTAGCCCAAACCCCAACCTCTTGCCCCTCTGCTGCCTTTTTGATCCTGTCAATATTTGAGCAGAGGAGGTTTTTGCTGATATTTCTGAAATCTTTAGGTTCAGTTTTCGCAGGGCCCCAAATCTGAGTTCCGTGACAATTTGTGTTGTATCCTTCTACTTCTGAGCCTTTCCTTCACTGTGGTTTCCTTGGCAAAATTCAGGGGGTGGGTGTGAGGCAAGAGAATTATTATACTAAGTGATCTGTGTTTGCTTGAGGACCCTTCCAGATCCCATTCCGTCCCATCAACCCATAATATTGTTCAAAGCTTGGCTGGTTTTCTCCTTGTCCTTGTGAAGTTTCTCTATGAAAGGCTCTCTCTTCCATTCATTAGTACCTAGACAAGGCACCCAAATATGGAAACTATCGTGGCTCTCTGCTCACCTCTGAAAGGTTCATTTTTCTCTAGAATTCATTTAATCAAGGAAGTTCTTCCTTCCATTCAGTATAATTTTTGTATTGTCTGGATTTTTATTGTTACCAAAGGAGTTGAAGGCCTTTCACATTCTTCTTCATCCTAATTGGAAGCGGAAGTCTCTTAAAAGGTTTTTGATGGGCAACCTAAGAAACAGTTTGTTTTAGGAAGGACACTGGCCTAATGAGACCTTTTGCTTGTTAATTCTTAGGGCTGGCTTAGAAGAAAGGTTTTTTTGGAACTCTCTCTCCCACCTTATGAACTTTGTCTCGTAGACACACAGTATAGAAAAGATGGATAGGCAGACAGGATGGTTAGTGACAGATCAGTGCTCTGGCAGACCTGTAGCTCACAGTAACCTTGTGAGGTAAGCAAAGTCAAACATACTTTCCAAGTGAAGAACTGGGGCACAGAAAGGGCAAGTAACTTGCTCCAAATTCAGATGGGTAGTACCTGTGTGAAAATAACCAGAATCTAGCTTTATATGATTCCCAGTCCAGTATTCTGTTTTTACTCTGTGCATTTTATTGTGTAAATAATATATGAATATGTTTATATATTCTCGTGAAAAATCGAAGAAAAAGACATTTGAAGTAGTTGTGCCTTGTAACTCTAATCTCTGATCCCACTCATATTCCAGAAGTAACCTCTCTTGTCAGTTTGGTGTATGTCCTTTCAGACAATTATGTGTGCGTTTACATACTATTAAACTATGTCATACTGCAGGGTTTTTCAAATACAAGACCATACAGGATATGTTTTGTTATTTTCTTTGTTCACTTAGCAATCAGTGCTTGGAGATCTTTCCATGTCAGTACATTTAGTCCTGCTCAGTTTGTCATTCATTTAATAGACTTTTTTTTTTTTGAGCAGATTCAGTTCTAAGCACTGGGGCACAGCAGAAAACAGACCAGACAACAAAATCCTTCCATCTTAGAGCTTATATTCTCAAATGCGGAGAGATAATTTAAAAATTAGTACAATTATTAAAACGGGTTAGGGTGATAAGGAAGGCTAGTGGGACAGGGAGATTGCGATTATAAGTTGAATGCTCAGAAATGACCTCACTTACTAGAGAGTAACTTGGAGAAAAGATCAAAAAGAGATGAAGGAACATACCATGTAAACGTGGGGGAAGAGCATTCCAGGTAGAGGGATCAGCACGTGAAACATCAGAGCGGCTTGTGCAGCTGGAGCAGAGTAGCTGATGGTGCGGGGAGAGGGGTGGATGTTAAGAGATGAGGTTGGGGGCTTCCCTGGTGGCGCAGTGGTTGAGGGTCTGCCTGCCGATGCAGGGGACACGCGTTCGTTCCCCGGTCCGGGAAGATCCCACACGCCGCGGAGCAGCTGGGCCCGTGAGCCATGGCCGCTGAGCCTGCGCGTCCGGAGCATGTGCTTCGCAACGGGAGAGACCACAACAGTGAGAGCCCCACGTACCGCAAAAAAAAAAAAAAAAAAGAAGAGATGAGGTTGGAGAAATAACTAGAAACCGTATCTTATAGAACCTTGAACCTTGTAGTGCATTATAAGAGAATTGGCATTTGCTCTGAGATGGGAGCCACTGGAGGGATTTTTTTTTGAGGTGTAATTGGCATATAATATTTAATATTAGTTTCAGGTGTACAGCATAATGATTCAGTATATGTATATATTGTAATTCTAGTTAGCATACATCACCTCACATAGTTGAAAAAATTTTTTCTCATGAGAACTTTTACGATCTCTCAACAATTTGCAAATGTACAAATACAGTATTATTAGTTATAATCATCATGCTGTACATTTCGTCCCCAAGACTTATTTATTTTATAATTGGAAGTTTGTACTCTTGACCCACTTCACCCATTTTGCCCACCTCCCACCCCCTCCCTCTGGCACACCAGTCTTTTCTTTATACCTGTGAATTCAGTTTTGTTTTTGTTTTTAGCTTCCACATATAAGTGAGATTATACAGTATTTTCCTTTCTCTACTCTATCCGGCTTACTTCACTTAGCATGATGCCCTCATGGTCCATCCATGTTGTTGCAAATGACAAGATTCCTTTCTTTTTTATAGCTGAATAATAGTTCATTGTGAACATGTGTGTGTGTGTGTACACACACACACACACACACACACACACACACACTGCATTTTCTTTATCCAATTTATCTATCTATGGACACTTAGGTTTTTCCATGTCTTGGCTATTGTAAATAATGCTGCAATGAACATGGGGGTGTGGATATCTTTTTGAATTAGTATTTTTGTTTCCTTTGGATAAATGCCCAGAAGTGGAATTGTTGGATCATAGGGTAGTTCTATTTTTAATTTTGGGGGAACCTCCATACTGTTTTCCATAATGGCTGTACCAATTTATATTCCCACCAACAGTACACAAGATTTCCCTCTTCTCCATATCCTCATTAATACTTGTTGTCTCTTGTCTTTTTGATGATAGGCATTCTAACAGGTGTGAGGTAATATCACATTGTTTTTGTATTTCCCTGATGACTAATGATGTTGAGCATCTTTTCATGTACCTGTTAGCTGTCTGCATGCCTTCTTTGTAAAAATGTTTGTTAGATCCTCCGCCCATTTTTAAATCAGATTTTGAGGTTCTTTTTTCTTGCTGTTGAGTTGTATGGGTTCTTTATATATTTGGGATGTTAACCTCTTATCACATATATGATTTGTGTGGAGAGTTTTGAGAGACATGATCTGACTTAGAGTTTAGCAGGATCACTTGGACTGCTGTGTTGAAAATAGATTATAGAAGGGCAAGGGTGGACGCAGAAAATGGTGGTGACTTGGACCAGGGTGGTCCTTGTGGATTTCATGAGGAATAGGCCAGTTTTGGATATGGTTTAAAATAAAAGCCAACAGGTTTTGTTGATTGAACAAAGGGTGTTAGAGGAATGAAGCATGACTCCAAAGTTTTTGGCATGAATAATGGGAAGAATGGATTGGCCATTATTAATAAGATGGAAAAGACTGTGAGAAGAATAGGTTTGACAGGACAGTCAAGAGTTTCATTTTGGACATGTTAAGTTCGAGGTATTAGACATGCAAGCGAGATGCCAAGAAGGCAGTGGATATGTAAGTCTGGAGTTTAGGGGAGCACTCTAGGCTGCAGATAGAAATGCGGGTGTCATCAGAATATAGATGGTTTGAAAAATCATGATACTGGATGATATCACCAAGGGATCTGATGTAGTTTCTCATGAAGAGGAAAAGTCCAAGCCTTGTGTCTGGGGACACTCCAGTGTTGAAAGATCAGAGGGGTGGCTAGGAACCAGGAAATTAGACTGAAGTAGAAGGAAAACCAGGAAAGTATGGTATCCTGCAAGCTGAATAAAGGAGGTGGTCCAAGGAGGATGGAGTGCTCAACTGTCGAATGCTGTTGCTAGGTCAGAGAAGAGAAGGGCTGAGAATTGATCAGTGGTTTTAGCAATGATGCAGACCTACTGAATCAGAATGTCCAGGATTAGACACTGATGCCTGAATCCCATCTCTGGAGATTAATTTAATTGGTCTGAGGTACAGCCTGGACACCAAGGTTTTTAAAGCTCCCCAGGTCATTCTAATACGCAGGCAAGGTTGAGACCCCACTGTCTTAGTTAACTTCCTCTCTTAAATTGTGAAATGCCCTTATTATCAGAAACGGATGTGGCTGGAGTAATTACACACAGGAGTATTTATCTGTAGGCTTGTTCTTGGATACTTTGGGATCTGAAAATTATAAGCAGATCTGAAAACTGATTATTAACCACTAAAGGGATTAGCTATTTAGCACCTGTCTCAAAGTGGCTATTAAGCTGAAAATCCTTTGCTTTTCACTCTTTGCAAATGTTTGATTTTTTGTTTTGTTTATCCTCAAAAGACCTTTTATTTTGAGTAACAAGAGTAAGTTTCAAGTTAATGAAAAAATTCAGGGGAAATCTTGATGTAATTGGTCTAAAGAAAATCAAACAAACCTGAACTCAGATCAATAATTAAGCATTTAAAAGAGTTAAGTACATCTTTTCAGAATTCTGAATATTTCGCACCTCAAAAGTTGGCTCATAACAGGTATAGAAATTTTGTACCTCATTAAAGTTTTAATCTTCTTCATTTTCTCGCCACAGACTCTAGAAATTATTTAAATGCTTTAGTAAATTTGAGCTGAGTTGGTAGCTGTTGACTTTTAAAAATTAAAGAACATCATGGGTGAGCTGTTTATCAACAGGTGTTGTTCGTAGGCTGGTGAAGTTGGATTCTGTGGCCAAAGAGAGGAAGGATCCAATGTATTAGAACAAGACCAAGGTAGAAAATAGAAAAAGTCTGAGTTGAAATAGAGGCTTAATTATTGCAGGCTTCCAGAAGGATGCCGAGTGTCTGGATTAGCCCTTCTCAGCCCAGGTTGGGTTCTGCAAGAGAATTAAGCCCTAATGCCCTAAGGCCTTCATTGTATCAATTGAATGAGCTCTCTTATTCATCCTTAATGGGGCTAGCTGTGTACCATCCTTGGGAGAATGGAGAAAATAGTCACTCAAATAATCAGTTTTCTCTAGGGCTTGATTCTCTAGCAGGACCCCAGTTGAGAAAGGCTGTTTCAGGTACTAATCTGTCTTCTTGGATGACGTAGTAGTCTTTTCAGGTACAGGTCCTCAGGAAAGAAAGCAAAAAAGAGCCTGTTGTACAATTGCCAAGAAATTAAAAAGAATAATCCCTTTATTAGAATAGTTATTAGTAAAATAAACACAAGAACACCTTGTACAAATCTCAACAATGATTTTTTGAACAACTTAATGTGTATCCTTCCAGACTTTTGTCTCTGCACATAAACTGATATGTAAATAGAGTTTACTGCAAAGAGTGGGATCATGCTATTCATTTAGTTCAGCAATTATTTTTCCCATGAACTATTATGGACGTTCTTCTATATAATTTCATACAGATTTGCCTCTTTGCAAGGGTTGCATGATATTCCATAGTTCGGTTGTTACAAAATATATTTTACCACTCTTACGTTAATGGACATTTGGATCGTCTCCAGTTTTTCAGTTCTGAACAATGCCATGATAAACATTTGTTCAAAAATTCTTGAGAGAGAGAGAGAGAGAGAGAGTGTGTGTGTGTGTGTGTATAATTATTTCTATATTATAGATTCCAGAAGTAGAATTGTTGAGTCAGGATGAGTACCTTTTCTTTTTTTTATTATATAAATTTCAAATACATTCAAAAGTAAGGAATAATATAACAAACCCCCGTTTATCCCATATCCACTTCAGTAATTATCATCACAAGCCAGTTTTGTTACCCACTCCCTCTACTGCAACACTGGGTTAATTATGAAACAAAGACATGCCATTTCAACTCTAGATATTTCGGTATGTGTCCCTAAAGGTTAAGGACTTTTGTAAAACATAATCATGGGCTTCCCTGGTGGCGCAGTGGTTGGAAGTCCACCTGCCGATGCGGGGGATGCGGGGGATGTGGGTTCGTGCCCTGGTCCGGGAGGATCCCACATACCGCGGAGCGGCTGGGCCCGTGAGCCATGGCCGCTGGGCCTGCGCGTCCGGAGCCTGTGCTCCGCAACGGGAGAGGCCGCAGCGGTGAGAGGCCCGCGTGCCGCAAAAAAAAAAACACACACACACACACACAAAAAAAACCATAATCATGATTATGTTATCATACCTAAAAATTGACAATAATTCCTTAATATCAGTGTTCAAATTTTCCAAATTGTGTGTGTGTGTGTCTGTCTGTCTCTCTCTCTCTTTTTTTTTTTTTTTAATAGTGGCTTGGTTTGACATGATCCAGGCAAAGTGTACACATTGCGTTTGGTTGATATGACTCTTAAGTCATATCAACTTTTCTCCTTCTCTTATTTTTTCTTTTCCTTATAATTTATTTGTTAGGGAAGCCATTTGTCCTGTAGAATTTCCAAATCTCTGGATTTTGCTGATCATATCCCTGTGGTGTAATTTAGTAAATCCCTCCCCCCCCACCAATCCCCGTAAGTTGGTAGTTAAATCTGGAGGCTTATTTCAGATTCTGGTTTGATTTTTTTAATTTAATTTTTATTTTATATTGGAGTATAGTTGATTTACAATATTGTGTTAGTTTCAGGTGTACAGCAAAGTGATTCAGTTATACATATATCCACTCTTTTTCAGATTCTTTTCCCATATAGGTTACTACAGAATATTGAGCAGAGTTCCCTGTGCTATACAGTAGTCCTTGTTGGTTATCTATCTTATATATAGTAGTGTGTGTTTGTTAATCCCAAATGCTTATTTATCCCCCCCTGCCCCATGTTTCCCCTTTGGTAACCATAAGGTTGATTTCAAGATCTGTAAGTCTGCTTCTGTTTTGTAAATAAGTTCGTTTGTATCATTTTTTAAAATTATATTCCACACATGAGCGATATCATATATTTGTCTTTCTCTGTCCGACTTATTTCACTTAGTATGATAATCTCTAGGTCCATCCATGTTGCTGCAAATGGCATTATTTCTTTTTCTGGCTGAGTAATATTCCATCATATATATGTACCACATCTTCTTTATCCATTCCTCTGTCAGTGGACATTTAGGTTGCTTCCACATCTTGGCTATTGTAAATAGTGCTGCAATGAACATTGGGGTGCATGTATCTTTTTGAATTACGGCTTTCTCCGGATATATGCCCAGGAGTGGGATTGCAGGATCATAGGATAACTCTATTTTTAGTTTTTTAAGGAACCTGCATACTGTTCTCCATAGTGGCTATACCAATTTACATTCCCACCAACAGTGTAAGAGGGTTCCCTTTTCTCCACACCCTCTCCAGCATTTGTTTGTAGACTTCTTGATGATGGCCATTCTGACACGTGTGAGGTGATACCTCATTGTAGTTTTGATTCGCATTTCTCTAATAATTAGTGATGTTGAGCATCTTTTCCTGTGCTTTTTGGCCATCCATATGTCTTTGGAGAAATATCTATTTAGATCGGTTTGATTTGTTTTTAAAGAATACTTAATAGTTGATTGTATACTTTATCTGTTTTTTCTCTTTTTGTGATGTTAGTGGCCCTTGCGATCATTGCCTAGATCCGTTATTTCATTAGGGGTTGTAAAATAGTGATATTTGAATTTTATAATTAATTCCTGAGTTATTAGCACAAATACTTTATAAAGAGAAATTTTCACTCATCAGTGACTTGGTTACCCTGGTGTACAGTTTGTATGGGAAAAGGAAGCTATATGCTTAATTTTGCCTTGATCAGTTTTCAAAAACAATGAATTCGTTTGTTAGCATCCTCCAAGAGTGACCAGTGAGGTTTTATAAGATCATTATGAACTCATAATTTTAGTGATAGTTGATGTGTTTCAATGCTTTATAGTTATTGTTCTTCTTAATGCTCAAATTGTCCCGTCTTTGGCCAAAAACTGATTCCGGTCGGCTCCTGAGTCTTTGATATGAGTTTAGTAGCTTCTTTGCTTCTTTGTGTGTTAAGATGTACCAGGATCATCTTAGACATATCTGGAATCAATGATTCTTTCAAGGAGTCCTGGTTTCTTTAGTGAGAGATAATGTTTACAGACCCCAGTCAGGGCTTGGAGGTTGTCATTGCTACTGAGTTGGCCTTTTTGGTAGACAGTGCTGGGGAAACCACCTCATGAATTCATACTGATGTCCCAATTCAAATTGAGGACTACAGGATTTTTACTTCTGTGATTTTGTATTTGTATCTCTTATGCTGAAAAATCTGGTTCCTCATGATATTAAGTTAACATCATTGTTTGTTGTATTCTATACTGTAAATATATAGCATTTTCAAAATACCAGTATTAGTATTATCACTAACAGTATGATTACTGGAAACTTTAAGATTTCTTTGCATTTATATTTTTTTCCTTAGGTTATATCCTCTTAGGAAAATACAGTCGAATTGCTGTGTTTTTAAGCCATGTGATAAATTAGTTTCTCTCTTTTGTGGGTAAAGCCATCAACCGGATGCACAGGTTCATTTGTTTTGTTTTGCCCCAGCTGCAAATTCAGACGGTATGTTCATTGGCAAACAGTGTCTTTAGGCAACATTTTAAAAATTATTTCATTTTCTTTTATAATTATGTAAAAATCTTATGTATCAATAGTTTCAAATTCCAAGAAGTGTAACCTCTATCTGTCCCTGTCCCCTTCATCATGTTTTTTCCCTCCACCTATCAGTAGCCATTTTTGTTACCTTTTGTTTTATCTTCCATTTTGAAAGAATGAAAGCAGATGCATATGTTTATTCACATCCCCCCCTTTTCTTAATAAAAAGGTAGCATTCTGTGCACAGTTTTCAACGTCTTGCTTTCTTGTCTTAACAGGATATTCTGGAGATCTCTCCACAGCAGTATTACATAGATGTTGTTTCATTTCTTTTTATAATGTTTAATATTTTATATTATAATATGAATATGAATATCATTAGCCATAGTTGATTTAATCAGTCCTCACTTCTGATGGACCTGTGCTTCCAAACCTTCACAGGAACACTGTTAATATTTCACAGCCGCAAACTCAAGTTATTTTGTGGCAAAAAATTCTTTTAACAACTGTCTAAGGAATCCATTTCCTGTACATAAAATGAAAATTTTACCATATAATGAAATAATAAAGAAGACTGTGATTTATGAATATATAAATAATTTTGTATTCCGATGGGTATAACAGGAATTACTAGAGTCCTTCCCGTTTGAAGATGACAAGGCATTTCAGGTCAAGAAATGCCAGGATACATTTCTAAATTCATCTTGTCTTTCTGAATTTGGGGACCTGCCGCTTTTCCAAAAGAACCTTGTGTCAAACTGTCTCATCCTCATGATTCAGGCTTAGCTTCTGAAATCCTTACTCTCCCATCCAATGACAGGAGGCTGCCATATTATTTTTTTTCTGTCTTTCCAAATACATTGGTCTGCATATGCTTTTATCTACAGTCTAGGTCTAATTTAAAGAGGAAGGATCAGGTAGGACAGAGTATGATTGAATGAGACTTACTGGTGTGGATCTTAAGCAGTTCTTTCATTTAAATATGAAAAATGAAATATAATTTAGATCTTTTTCCTGCTAAAGCACCAGCCTTTCACAGAGTGAATGCATATATACTCCCGTGTCTTGATTCAGACATTTGTCGTCTTATCACATGAATCTTTCAGAAGAAACAGCACAGGCGATCGTGAGAAGGCTCTGCAGGTCATGCTCCAGGTTCTGCAGAGCTGTGACCACCCGGCCCCCGACATGTTCTGCCTCTGCGGGAGGATATACAAGGACATCTTCTTGGATTCGGACTGCAAAGATGATGCCAGCCGAGACAACGCCATTGAGTGGTAAACCCTCAGCCCTAGTCAGTAGCATGTGCCTCTTTGCAAAGAATAGAATTGCACAGGCTAAGGATTCAGGTCTTTTCCCTACATATGTGTGTCTGCCTGTTTGCTGGCAGTGAAAAAAATGCCATAAATGTGGTCTGGGAATTTCCAGATTCCTTTTTCCAAAAGGAAACCGTTAGAAACAGGCTTTTCTACTGGTGACATTCTTTCCACAAGTTCACTCATTTATCAGGGCGAGGAGGCTCAGCACACTCCTTCCCAGCTACTCCTTCCAGAACCTTGTTCCACCATCGTCGTAGCATTATCTTCTCAGTGAGCCGTTCATTACTTATTCATTCATTTATTCAACAAATGTTTTTTGAGGGTTTACTGCATGCCAGAAACTTTCTAGATGGTGGGGATAAAGACACAGGAGATACGAATCCATGCCCTCATGGACCTTGCATTGCTGGTAAGGAAAGTCAGACAAACAAATACAGTAAAATATATAGGATGTCAGCTGATGGTGAGGGGGAAAAGTTAATCAGGGACGAGGGAAAGGAGGACTGGGAGTTGTCTACAGTTTTATATAGGATGGTCAGTGAAGGTGAATAAAGATGTAGAGGTGATGAGGGAATGAGCCTTGCAGATAACTGTGTTCCACAAGGAGGGGATAACAAGGGCAAAAACCCTGAGGAGGAAGCATGCTGAGCATGCTCAAGGATGGTGAGGCAGGAGCAAGGGGAAGAGTGGCAGGAAATGGGAGAGCAGAAGACCCTTTTACTCTGGGTGAGATGATACAGTGCTGGAATATTCTGAGCAGAGGAGTGACAAGATCTGACATGCATTTTAACCAGAGTACTCTCACTGTTATGAATACATTTTAGGGGGTGTGTCAGCTATCATTTACTGCATAACAAGCATCTCCTGGGAATTCCCTGGCGGTCCAGTGGTTAGGGCTCTGCACTCTCACTACCAAAGCCCCGGGTTCAGTCCCTGGTCGGGTAACTAAGATCCTGCAAGCCACACAGCTTGGCCAAAAAAACAAACCAAAAAAAAAAAAAAACCCCAAGCATCTCCAAAACTTAGTGGCTTAAAACAATGATTTATGATCTCTCATGATTCTGTGGATTGCCCAGGCAGTTCCTCTGGTGGTTCCACTCCGTAAGTGCTGTGCTCACTCCTAAAGTTGTAGTCATCTGGAGAATCAGCAGGGCTGGAAGGTCTAAAATGGCCTCATACACACGTGACAGCTGGTGCTGGCTGTTGGTGGTGAGCCTCCATTCTCTAACGGGTAGTTCTAATCCTGGTAGACCAGCTTTCTTACCTGGTGGGCAGCATTCTCAGAGAGTGGATGTGGAAGCCAGAAAGCCTCTGAAGGCTCAGGAACTCACACAGGGTCAGTTCTGCCACATGTTCTTGGTCAGAGCGAATCACATGGTCAGCCCAGATTCAAAGGGGTGGAGAAATAGACTCCAGCCTGTGGGTGGGAGACATGGCAAATGTGTGTGCATAGTGGGATGGGAGGGCTTTGTGGTTATTAAATAATCTATCACATGGGTGAGGGCAGAAGCAGGGAACAGTTAGGAGACTACTGCAGAAATTCAGAGAAGAGCTGATGGGGACTTGAACCAGGGTAGTAGTGATGAAAATGATGAGGTGTCAGAACCTGGATATATTGTAAAGGTAGAGCCAGCAGCCTACACCATCCCTCTCCATCACCAGAGCTCGTGGTATCGCTGCTGCATTTAATTCATTTCACTTAATTCTCATTTAATTCTAACTGCTTCCTCTCCCCCTCTCCCGCCTCGTCTTTGTTTTCCTTCCATACACGTTGGACTTTGTCCTCTTCCCTCTTCTCTCCATCTCTACTTTCCCCTGGTGATCCCAGTCACTCCCACACCTTGGAACCTTTAGTTGATCTCCAGTCCACCCTCTATCCTAAGCTTTGGCCCCACATCACCCCTCTCTTTGCCCACCTGTTCTACCTCAAGATGGTGCTGGTATTTAAGACTCAACATGTCTAAGGCTGAAGTCGTTTCCTCTTCTCCACAAGGGATGGCTTCCATTGTCTTGCTTTCTTACAACCATTCTTTAGCCTTCTAAGCATACACTTTTGGTTAATGTTTGATAACTTTCACTCACTTATCTCCACATACAGTCAGTTCCCAATTCCAGTCCTTCTGTGAGCCTTCCCTCACTCCCTACCCATCCTTTCCCATCACCACCACCCCAAATCGGCGCCATTTTTTTTTTTTTTTTTTAGTCTCTTGCCAGGAATGTTCTAATGGTATCCCAAGTAGGCTCTCTGCTTGGTGTCTCTAAAATCTGTCCTTCATAGATTAACAGCTTACTCCTCCTAAAGCTCAAAGATCCAAAATGGCTCTCCACTCCTTATTAAATAAAACTTCAAACTCTTAGATCCCCATTCTAGGCGCTTTGCAGACTTTCTCCAACCTGCCCCTAGCCCTGTTTCCCACTATCTGATATATGTCCAAGTAAACTGAAGTTCCTTAGGAGCTCCCCAAACTCCCATCTCTTCTCCTGCCATTTTCTGTGCCTGGGGTTCCCTTTCTAAATCACTATTGTTACAATTCTGTCCATCTTCATGCCACATCTCAAGCCTCTCTGTCTTCTGTGAGTCCCTCTAGACTTGGGTTTGTGTGGTTTTAGGTTACCACACTCGTGAAAAATTAGTATTTTCACTAATTGTGTGTAGATATTATCACTTCCATCATGGTATAGGTTCTTAGAGGGCGGGGACCTTGTTTTACTCTTAGTTAATCCCCAGTAGCACCCGTGCACTGTATGCTCAAGAGAAATCACTCAGGGTGTTGAAGGGAAGGGAAAGGAAGGGAAATTAAAGTTTGGTACAGCCAAAATAGGAAGCTGTGTTCCCAGCGTCGTGGCCAAGAATTGAACCTCCAGGTCAGGAAATTACTGCCAGTGGCTCCTTCAAGGAAGTCAGAGGAGCCTTTTGCATGCACTTGAGAAGGTCGTGGCAGTGGATACAGGAGCAGATAAAGCGGAGTCTTCTGGTCAGGGCATGATGGCTCCGGTGAGACCGTGAGGGTCACCTTGCTCTCAGAGATGTGCAACATGCAGCTCAGAGAGGCAGGGGCTGGTTCAAGGTCGCGGGGCTGGTCAGACACAAACCTGGGACTGCAGTCCCGACTCTGAGTTCAAGACTTGTCTGTCCCCAAGCTGGGCCTGTTTCATTTGTGAATAAGAAGCACAGAGAAGTCACCCTCTCTGCCCTCTTCCCAGATAACTTTTCATAGTAAAAGAAAAATCAAATACAGTAGGATATGGAATTTAAAATTCCCAAGATATACCCGGGGGAGTGGGGGAGAGGTTTCAATTTTATTGGAATTCTGTTGACTAGGGTTGGAGTGACTTTCTTGATATCCTCTAGTCCCTCTGAGGGTACTTGTATCATGCCCCAAAGCTCGTAAAATCAGGTTTTAATTGAGTTTATGATTTATGGTCAGATTTAACTGATAAGTTCTCCCTTCCACAATTTTATGTTTTGTTGGTGTTTGATCCTCCCATTGTCACACGACTGATAAAATCAGGCCTGGTGTACAAAAAGAAATTTTTACATCATTACTTCATTGATCAAATTCTTTTTTTCCTGATCATGATGTTCATACTCACTCATGGAAGAGAAAGAAAATTTTTATGCGTAGAAAAAAGAATAAATAAGAGAATTAAAAATGGCATGGTTAACCTTTTGGTATAAAAATGGTATTCACAGTTTTGGATCTTGTTTTTTATCCTAATGTAATAGATCCCTGCCCCTTCTCTCACTTTATTATTTTTTTAATAAATTTATTTATTTTATTTTATTTTTGGCTGCATTGGGTCTTCGTTGCACACGGGCTTTCTCTAGTTGTGGCAAGCGGGGGCTACTCTTCGTTGCGGTGCGCGGGCTTCTCATTGCGGTGGCTTCTCTTGTTGCAGAGAATGGGTTCTAGGCACGTGGGCTTCAGTAGTTGTGGTGCGCGGGCTTCAGTAGTTGTGGCTCACGGCCTCTAGAGCACAGGCTCAGTAGTTGTGGTGCACGGGCTTAGTTGCTTTGTGGCATGTGGGATCTTCCCAGACCAGGGCTCGAACCTGTGTCCTCTGTATTGGCTGGTGGATTCTTAACCATTGCGCCACCAGGGAAGCCCCCTTCTCTCACTTTATATGCCACTGCTCTTTGCAATCCAGGATTTTGGCAGTACTGCTTCATACATGAAAAAATAATTCCATTTCATGATATAAGCAAACAGACTGCCTGCAGAGAAAAAGCCTATACCTGTTGTGATTTCCATGAAATAAAAAATGCTCAATGTGCAAATGGAGTATAACTTTAAAAATGATATGTGGACATCAAATTGTGTTCTACTTTTGGGAGTAGAATTATAATAGGTTTTAAATTTCTTTTGTACCCTTTAATATAGTTTCCTTACTTTATACGATGATCATGGCTTTTATTTTAAAACTCTAAACCCTCTGAAGAAAGATTTTAAGACTCTGCAGTGTTAGTTTCTGTGTTGCTATTATGACATTTTAAAAAATATTTATGTATGTATTTATTTATTTTGGCTGTGCTGTATCTTCGTTGCGGCACACCAGATCTTTAGTTGCGGGATGCGGGCTTCTTAGTTGCAGCATGCAGGATCTAGTTCCCCAACCAGGGATCACACCCGGGCCCCCTGCATTGGGAGCGTGGAGTCTTACCCACTAGACCACCAGGGAAGTCCCTATTATGACATTTTTAAGAAGCTATCTGACTGCTACATGTGGCTGTTAGTAAACATGGGCGGCTGGAGGAGAGCTGTGAAACAATAAATTAGAGTAGTACAAATTTTCATGAGAAGGTTGGTTTGTGCTAGTATTTGCACTTTTTCCCTCTACCATAATAAAATGATATAATAGGAATTTGATGGTTCTGTAATTACAGGTATTGCAAGGGTTTGAGCTCCAGCCATCTCTTTATTCAGGAATCAACCTTGCAGTTTTGCTGATAGTTGCTGGACAGCAATTTGAAACTTCCATGGAGCTTAGGAAGATAGGTAAAGCTGTTTATGACTGCAGATGTTGATATGCTTTGGTAACACAAGTTCAGCATTAAAAATTATGTCCAAATGACCAACATTATATTTCAAAAGGAACAGTTACTGTATGATAGCACACCTGAGGCAGTAGCCCAAATAAAATGCCCATTTTCTCCTCTAAAGGCTTCCATAATATGGTGGAAACTAGGAAGACTTTTCATAACTTTATCTAAAATTCAAATTCTTAAGGTGTCCGGCTGAACAGTTTGTTGGGAAGAAAAGGGAGCTTGGAGAAAATGAACGATTACTGGGATGTGGGTCATATCTTCAACGTCAGCATGTTGGCCAGTGATGTTGGGAAAGCTGTCCAGGCAGCAGAGAGGTTGTTCAAACTGAAACCTCCAGTCTGGTGAGTCAGGTCTATGTGTTTTCATCACCCATGTCAATATCTGATCTTGTTCTGAAAGGTTTCCCCCAGGAGGAAAAGGTGTGAATGCCAAAAATAATAACAATTGCTACGTTTTTCCTTCTGACTTCTTCATTAAAGCAAAGTTAGGGCAGAAAGAGCAACTCTTGAGGCCTTGCTTGGTTTTATGTGACGGGAGGGAAAGACAGACAGACAGACACCCACACACACAATGTATCCCTACATGCTGTCTCCAAGACAAAACTCTCAGCCCTATTAATCTTTTCAGACCACATAGGTCCTCAAGAGCAGAACGTTCTTGGGTATCAGTACATATTGTGCATTTGTGAGAAAGCAGATAGTAAAGCTAAAAGTACACCAAGAAAATGATTTTCATCACAAATGAAAACTGGAACTGAAACACCAATTATAGATATGGTCGAGAAAATGGTGGCCCAGCAGTGGCCCTAGGTTAGCACATTATACAGCCATTAAAATGTACAAGAAGGAATACTTGGAGACATGGAAATGTGTTCATGGTTTATCATTGAATAAGAAAAGCCAGAGGCAGGGTATATTTTTCTATATCAGTGCTCAGACTTGGACATTATCAGAACCACCTGTGTTGATTAAAACACAGATTGCTGGGCCTAACCCTTCAGATTTCTGGTTCAAAGGGTCTAGGGTGGGGCCTGAGAATTTGCATTTAGAAATTACAAGCTGACCTTAGTCTGGGGACCACACTTTGAGAGCTACTGCTTTATATGGACTCATTTTAATTAAAAACCTCTGTTTCATATGTGACTCAGAGGAGGGTCTGGGAGGGTTGGGCAACAGCTGACTTCCCAATAGACGTTAAGCTCCATTAGAGTTGTGGTTATGTTATTGATTGCTATAGTTTCGTAATAGAGTCTCAGTAGATATTTGTATAATGAAAAAATGATGAGTCATGGATTTGCTCCAACATATTGACGGTGGCTGTCTCAGGGAGGTAGCAGATTAAGAAGTTTGTAACCTGCTTTTTTAACTCTTATTTTCTGATTTGTATAAAATGCATCTGGATTACTTACATAATTTAAGATTTTTTACTTTTAACGATCCGTATTCGTCTGTCCCCTTCTATTTCTCAGCTCAGTGGGCCAATCTGGACTCTCAGGGGTAGGCATCTCAGCATTCCTATCTAGTTTGACTGTATTTCTTTCCCATCTGGAGGACATAAATTTGACCCCAAAACCCTATTAACCTCTTGAAAGTTTTCTGAGGCTGAGAGAACACAGAGGCAGGCTGAGCTTCCAGCCCTCCTGGAGTGGCTGCTGTTCGCAGAATTCTAATTTTAAGGTGCATTGTTGCATCTGAGCCAGACAGAGCTGACTCTGGAGAGGAGACCTGAGGCTTGAATACATTCCTATTACATCAGAACCTGGAGTGACTTACAGTGTTGGTACCTATTGTTGTGGGTTCAAGACCACCCTGAGGTTCACGATTTGCTAGAAGAACTCACAGAACTCAGAAAAGCTGTTCTACTCATGGTTATGGTTTATTGCAGTGAGAGTATATAGATTAAAAGCAGCAAAGGCAAAAGGCACGTAGGGCAGAACTCAGGAGAGACCAGGCATAAGCTTCCAGTTGTCCTCTCCCAGTGGAGTCATGGACAGTGCTTAATTCTCCCAGCAATGATATATGACAACATGTACAAATTATTGTCACCCAGGGAAGCTCACCAAGCCTTGGTGTCCAGGGTTTTTATTGGGGGTCAATTATGTAGGCATGAAGCACCCATGTAGCCGACCTTAGTCACTGAGTCCCCAGCCTCTCTGGAGATCACACTGATACAGCATGGCCCAGGGTCCCCACCATGAATCATACTGTTAGCGTAAACTAGCTGGCCTGGCGCAAGGCCCCAGGTAGACAGAGACTCTTATCAGGCAGGATATCCCAAGGGCTTAGAAGTGATCTCTCAGAAGCCACTCAAGGGCCAGACCTTTCTTTGGAATGTATACTTGGGCAACCCAGTCCTGCTGAATTAATCCTTTACTACACAGTACCCAAGCAAGTCAGTCAGAGCCTAGCTGATCTGCCTTCCCAGGATAGCTCCAGACCTTATCCTCAAAGGGCAAAATAATACTCTGATACTATCAGCAGAAACACCTCCCCACCAACCCCATTCACTACCAGAGAGGATGTGACCACCACTGCCTGGCAACTGTGTTTTCAAAGAGTTCAGTTTGCCTAAAGATAGTAAAGGTGTGGTGAGATTGAAGACCTTATAAATTCAAAATCTACCAGGTCAGATCTAATTTTTTTAAACAGAAAGTACATTGAGTTTAATATTAGTGATTGCCAGAGGTCAAAGAGGGGATGGGGATGCGAAGGAAGTTGGTGTAGCTATAGAAGGGAAACCTGAGGGATCCTTGTGGATGGAAGTATTTTCTGTCTTGACTGTATCAATGTCAGTATCCTGATTGTGATATTATTCTAGAATTTTACATAATGTTACCATTGCGATAAACCAAGGGCACGTGGGATCTCTCTGTATTGTTTCTTATAACTATGTAAATCTATAATTACCTCAAAATAAAAAGGGTAGTTAGAAAAGAAGACACTGAGTTTGAAATTTTTTCATTTTGCAGTTGCTTTGAACTTCAAACCACTTGCTCTTGTTAATTAAGATAGCAAATGCTTGCCAGTCTCTTTGAACACAATGTACCAAAACTGAGGTTTAGCCCAATGTTCGTAAAAGCCTTGTTGTATGTTTGTTGGACAAGCTTATTTTGCCCCCTTTGGGTTTCTTTTAATTAAGTATGTGGCTGCCAAATTATTAAGAAGCACTTGCTACACACTATGAATTTAAGAAATAAGGCTTTTGGGAACCTTCTTTTAAAGGAAGTAGAATTGAATTCCGTTTCTTTGGGAATTAATTTATTGGTGCTCATGATTTTTCCAGGTACCTGTGATCAGTAGTTCAGAACTTGTTATTAATTCAGCGCTTCAAGAAACCCATTATTGAACATTCACCCAGGCAAGAACGGCTGAACTTCTGGTTAGATATAATTTTTGAGGCAACAAATGAAGTTACTAATGGACTCAGATTTCCAGTAAGAGATGCTAAATCCATTTTTTTAAGATTAAAAAAAAAGAAACTGGGGTTGGTACTATCTAATTATTGAATACTCTGAAAGGAAGAAACCCTTAGAGTAATTGAAAATGTTAAGAGATCCATCAGTCTTACGTAGAATCAGCCAGCGAGCGATCAACTCACTAGAAAAAGCTGGCTATATCCTCTAAAATAGTGGTTCTCAACTAGGAGTGATTTTTGTCCCCCAGAGGCCGTTTGGCAACGTCTGGAGACATTCTGGTTGTCACAACTGTGGGAAAGGTGTTGCTACTGGCATCTAGTGGGGTGGAGGCCAAGGATGCCACTAAACCTCCCACAATGCACAGGACAGTCTCCTGCCCCCAACACAAAATTATCCAGCCCCAAAATGTGCATAGTGCTGAGAAGGAGAAACTTGGTTCCACAACAATGCAACACTAATAGTAAAATTTTCGAATTCACAGCTGTTTCCTGTTGAGCTTTGGTTTGCCTCCAATGCCACTAATTACTTTTTAAAACGTCATTGAAAAGCAAAACCGCTTTTAGCTTTTCATTGAGTTTTTGTTTCAATTTTATGATCATCTTATAAGGAGTCATGAGTAAGACATCTAAGCATCCCAGAAACTGAACTTCAGATAATTGTGTTTCGTGTTTATGTCATAAGATTTTGTGAACATTCAGTGTTCAGAATTTCATGAAACATCGAATAAAAGATTATGTTGTTTGAAATGATTATGATAATGATTTTGTGCCTGGGCAATAAGTTTTTAAATCTTCTGTGAATTATGAAATATTTCAAACCTACTGAAAGGTACAAAAAAAATAATGGAACAGACCCTCATGTTATCTCTACCCAGCTTAGCAATAAACATGTTGCTTTATTTGCTTTGGAAATTCATTCTCCCTCTCTCTCTCTCCCCCTTTTTCACCCCGTTCCTCTTCATCTCTCCGTCCTTCTCTCCTTCCTTCCTTCCCTCCCTCTCCCCCAGCAAAATAAAATATGACTGATGGACTGTCACCTCACTCTTCATCCTCTTGCATTTTTTGCAGACTTGGGTACCTACCTGTGGATCCTCAAGTTTACTTCCTAATTTCTCTCAAAAAGTGTAGCCTTCCTCTTTCTTCTCTGTGACGTCCTCAGGCAAGCCTTTCTTGGCCCCTCTGTCTAAAGAAGTGTCCCCCACCCCTTCCTCACCATTATTCTGCCTTATTTTCTTCAGAGGTCTGTATATTACCTTACTGCATATCCTTATCTGTTAGTTATACTATCTGCCCCATCAGAGCATAGACCTCCCATAGGGAAGGGATTGTGGGCCGCCGTATCCACCGGTCCTAGAGCAGGGTTGCTGCATAGTAGGTACACGTAGAGGATCTGCGGAGTCCAGAGCTTCCCACGTCCTCACTGGGCAAGATAACCTATGTGGCATGTTCCCACGCATTACAGAAATCTGTTCTTTTAGGTTCTGGTGATGGAACCAACCAAAGTCTTCCAGCCTTCGTATGTCTCTATAAACAGTGAAGCTGAGGAGAGGACAGTTTCTCTGTGGCACGTCTCACCCATGGAAATGGTAAGAAAACAATCATAAAGAGCTCTCTCTTTATTCTGTATTATTTAATGAAAAATTCAGTTTTGAAGTAGGAGAGTCAACTATATTGTAGTACTTGAAAGAACAGGCACCCATGCCTAACTTCTGAGTTACAGGACTATATGAGAGAGTGTAATCACAGATGGAGGAAAGGAAGCAGGGTTTTCCAAATATATATATTTGTATTATATGTATAGCTATGTGTGTATATACATATGTGTATATATACGTGTGTGTATATATATGTATTTATATACGAATGAATATAAACTTGTGGAAAAAAATGAGTTAAACCATGAAGGAAGTGGATAAGGAATAAAGTGCAAGTCCCTCCAAATCCCCCAAACTTGGTATGTATTCCCATCACCAATGATTTGATGGATGTCCATCTATACCTTTCTCTAAGCTCAGTTATATATGTATAATGTGTGTATACATGTATCCATTATATATATAATATACATATGTATGGGGGAAGAAGCATTTTCATTAATGTGAGATCATATGGTGAGATTTGTTATTTTGCAACTTACTCTTTTTAAACGATCCATACATCGTGGACAGTTTTTCACATAGCACACACTGATCCACCGGATTTTTAAAATGCGATGTTCCCTATATTCCCATATCATGGTGGTGCATTTCTGGGTATGGATGAGCCATAATTTATTTTACCACTGTCCTGCTAATGCACATTTAGGTTTCAGTTTTGCATTCTAGCTGATGGTAAACACGCCAGTGCACATCCTGGTGGTTACACCATACCACGTGCGTGTAGATGTTTCAGGAGCAAAGAGTCCCAGAATTGGACCTGCTGGCTTCAAGACTACATATGTTTAAAATTCGATAGCTACTGGCAAATTTGTACTATTCTAATTTATACTCACACCAGCAATATAGGAGTGGAAACATTTTCATTGCCCATTAAAGATATTACGCAAATGCTGGGCCAGGCCTCACGTTTTGTGGTAACAGCTATATTTTCATCTGTATTTGTCTAAAGTACTTCATCAGATTTTTTCTTTAATAAAATATTTTGTAGTAATAAAAATAGGTAGCACCTTTGACAAGTACATTAGATCTATTTGCTATGTCTGTGTTTTCATGGAGTGTGGGGAGAGTTCTGCCATCAACTTGGCAAAGAAGGATTTTTTTCCCCCTGGAAACGAGCGTGAGCAATTATGTCTTAATCAGGTAAAAATAAGCAATATCTTCAAAAATAAAATACAACATCAGAGAATAAGGAGAGGCTCAGAATCATATTGGAAAATCTTTATCAGAAATAGTCATGATACAACAACTTTCCATTGTTCAATGGGTATAAAGTTTCAGTTATGCTAGATAAATAGGTCATAGAGAGCTGCTGTACAGCACAGTGCCTATAGTTAACAATATGGGATTTTGCACTTCACATTTGTTAAGAGGGTAAATACCATATTTGTTCTTACCACACACACAAATAAAAACAAAACCCAAGGGACACAAGGACACTTTGGAAGGTGTTGGATATATCTAGTACCTTGATTGTGGTGATGGTATCACAAGTGCTGGCGTACTTCAATAAAGGTACATATGAAAAATATATAGTCATGAATGATATTTCCAGTTGCCTTAGTCTGCTTGAGCTGCTGTAACAGAATACCACAGACTGCGTGGCTTAAACCAGCGGTCCCCAACCTTTTTGGCACCAGGGACCGGTTTTGTGGAAGACAGTTTTTCCACAGATCTGGGGGCGGGGGGGATGATTCAGGCGGTAATGTGAGCGATGGGGAGCGGCAGATGAAGCTTCGGTCGCTCACCCACCCGCCCGCCCACTCGCCCACTCTCGGCTCATCTCCTGCTGTGCAGCTGGATTCCTAACAGGCCGCAGACTGGTACTGGTCCGCAGACGGGTACTGGTCTGCAGCCCAGGGTTTGGGGACCCCTGGCTCAAACAACAGAAATTTATTTCTCACAGTCCTGGAGGCTGGAAAGTCTGAGATCAGGGTGCCTGCATGGTCAGGTTCTGGTGAGAACCCTCTTCCTGGTTTGCAGATGGTGGTCTTCTTGCCCTCTTCTCACATAATGGAAAGAGATAGAGAACTCTCTCCTGTCTCTTCTTATATAGGGTACTAATCCCATCACGAGGGCTCCACCCTGGTGACCTAATCACCTGTCAAAGGCCACCATCTCCAAATACCATCACACTGGGGGTTAGGGCTCCAACATATGAATTTGTGGAGACACAAACATTAAGTCTATAACACAAATGTAAGCCAGTAACCTTGTCTAATATTTAACAGCGAAGCAACCTTCTCCTCATTGATAAGAGAGTCAATAGCCATTAGTGAAGATGAGCTGCCGTAATGTGCTGGGATATTTTTCCTGCACTGTGTGCTTTAAATATTTGAGCAAAAGAGAAGAAGCTAGAATAAGATACATACATGGTGTTCATACAGATATATCTCATTTGAAGAATGCATGTATCTTCTATTAAATTTGCCTCTTTGGTTTCTTTTTTAACCTTTTAAGTATAACACAGAAAAGTGCATAACTCATAAAGGTACAGTTTGATGGATTTTTTATCAAGTGAACACACGTAAGTAACCAGTGCAACCCAGGGAAGGGAACATTAGCAGGCCCCCACCCCCCAAAGCCCTGCTTATGTTCCCCCCTCCAGGTACCACTGCCATGAAGCACCCTGTCCTCAGTGTTGGGATTCTTGTAGTAGAGGCCAACCTTGCTTACATTTTTTGTGTCATTGATGCCACTGTGATGCAAGAGAATTTTCAAAATTCTATTCTGTAACCTCACTATTCCATTGATAGATGTAACGAAACACCTCATTTTTAATTTTTTTTAAATTGATCTATGTCATCTCAATTTTTTCATATTTCTTCTTTTTTTATAAATTTATTTATTTTTTTTCGCTGTGTTGGTTCTTCGTTTCTGCGCAAGGGCTTTCTCTAGTTGCGGTGAGTGGGGGCCACTCCTCATCGCGGTGCGCGGGCCTCTCACTATCTCGGCCTCTCTTGTTGCGGAGCACAGGCTCCAGACGCGCAGGCTCAGTAGTTGTGGCTCAAGGGCCCAGTTGCTCCGCGGCATGTGGGATCTTCCCAGACCAGGGCTCGAACCCGTGTTCCCTGCATTGGCAGGCAGACTCTCAACCACTGTGCCACCAGGGAAGCCCCATTGTTTTTTAATTTTTATTGGGGTATAGTTGGTTTACAATGTTGTGTTAGTTTCAGGTGTACAGCAAAGTGAATCTGTTATACATATATCCACTCTTTTTTAGATTCTTTTCCCATATAGGCCATTATAAAGTATTGAGTAGAGTTCCCTGTGCTATATAGTAGGTCCTTATCAGTTATCCATTTTATATATAGTAGTGGGTATGTGTCAATCCCAGTCTCCCAATTTATCCCTCCCCCCGTTACCCCCCAGTAACCATAAGTTTATTTTTTACATCTGTAACTCTGTTTCTGTTTTGTAGATAAGTTCATTTGTAGCCTTTTTCTTTTTTTTTTAGATTCCACATGTAAGCGATATCATATATTTGTCTTTCTGTGTCTGACTTACTTCACTCAGTATGACAACCTCTAGGTCCATCCATGTTGCTGCAAATGGCATTATTTTGTTCATTTTACGGCTGAGTAATATTCCATTGTATATATGTACCAAATCTTCTTTATCTATTCCTCTGTTGATGGACATTTAGGTTGCTTCCATGTCCTGGCTATTGTAAATAGTGCTGCAGTGAACATTGGGGTGCATGTGTCTTTTTGAATTATGGTTTTCTCAGGGTATATGCCCAGTAGTGGGATTGCTGGGTCGTATGGTAGTTCTGTTTTTAGTTTTATAAGGAACCTCCATACTGTTCTCCATAGTGGCTGTATCAATGTACATTCCCACCAACAGTGCAAGAGGGTTCCCTTTTCTCCACACCCTCTCCAGCATTTATTGTTTGTAGATTTTTTGATGATGGCCATTCTGACTGGTGTGAACACCTCATATTTTGACAAGTAGTTGTGGAAGAAACTAATCCTACTAAAGTGACTCTTCATACTTTTAGAGCAAAATGGTTTTGTTCTCATGGAATTCTACAAATCTATAATGGTTGCAGGTCTTTAATGGGAATTTCCATCGGTACATATAGTATCTCACTAGTTGTAAATGTGTTACTTTGTGTATGTAGTCTGTAATAAGAAATAGAAAGAACTCTATAAGCAGCAAATGCTAGTTTTCCTTGACTGAGGAAATGTTTTGCACAGTGCTTGGTAGTTGTCAGAGCAAGTGTCTGAGAGAAATATAAATTGCCTTTTTTTCTTTGAGAGGAAGGCTTTGCTTTTGCCTTCATTTACATTTTAAAAATTCTGCAGGTTGTGGAAGCAAGCAGATTAGCCTGGAGTGAAATGATAACTTCTCTGCACAGACTTGCAGTTCTTCCCGGTGTGCTGTGGTGGTGGGAAGCAATCACACAGGCACACGTTCACCTGCAGACAGCGCCGCTGTAACATTAGATTAAGGTCTGCTTCATCAGCCGGGGATTCAGAAACGTACGCTGGTCAGTGTTTAACCACCAGCTCTCCAGGGGATATGGGAGCAGAGGGCCGATATGTAGTGTTTACTGATTTCTGTGGTGTAAGTACTCCCGTCATGGCCAGTTTCACGCAAGCAACATCAGGTCACCGAGCACAGGGTTAGGAAGAGACGTGCACAACTGGCCTCCCAAGCTGGTGCGAGCTCGCCCAGCACAGCGATGCGGAGAGGCTGCACAGAGCAGGCGCAAATGCAGTGTTTCTCCCTCAGCTTCTCGTGGGCCCCAAAGTCACCAACAGGTGCACTGTGGCCACCATTGCTATCCATACGGGTAGGGCTGCTGGTTTTGGAAAGCTCTTTGGGAGGTGCCTTTTATGCTTATATTAGCGACTGGAACATCTCACACAAAAAGTCTATGCTTTTAACAACAACCAAAAAAAAAAAGTCTATGTTTTTAACACAAAAATCCCCCCTCCCTGAAAGTCTGCATCCTGGGGGTAGGAGGGCAGAGGCTGAGTCAGCACCTAGGGGATCCTGAAGGAGTCCCCTCCCTCTGACTTCCCGGCCCATTTCTCCAGAGCCCACCCTGGCTCTGCTTCCAATGCACTGTTACTGGGGGCTTCTGGCACTGTGGAAAGCTAAAATCTTGAATCTGTTTCCTCATCATGATTTGGTGAAATATCCCCTCTCAGGAAAGGTTAGAATGCTGCCTTACAGGAGGCTCGGGACAGGAGGAGAACAGTCACAGCTTTCCTGATTGACCCGCCCGGACACCACCAGATAGCTCATGAAAACTCCCCTTGCAGACACAGGAGAGCACAGACTTCGCAGTTCCATTTGTATAATATTCCAGAACAGGCAACACTCTCCACAGTGGGACACGTCAGAATAGCAGTTGCCTTTGGGTCGACAGGAGTGGCTGGGAACAGGGGATCTGAGCGAATCTTCTGGGCTGCTGCTAACGTTCTCTCTTGGTTTAGATGCTGGTTACAGTGGCTTTTCATTTTGTGGAAATTGATTGAGATGATTACTGTAGCCTTTTCTGAATGCATGCCGAATTTCAGCTTAAAAGTTTAGTAATGATTTAAAAAACACTTGTAGTGGCCCTCTTGATATTCCCCAATCATTATTGGATCCTGTGACTTTGCAGATAAAACTCAAAGTCTTTTATTAAGTATCGAGCCCCTATATAACCCTGTCCTCCTTCTCCTCCCTCCTTCTCCTCTTGCTCCCCGACCCTCAGCCCCAGCCAGACCTTCATCTGTCATCTCACAGTCCCCTGAGCTGGCCCTGCAGGAGTTCACGTCTGCACTTCTGTTCTCATCCTTCTCCCTCCCTGGAATTCGTTCTTCCAATTACCCAAGTCCTAACTTTTGCAGAGGTATCTCTAACCACCCTTTCCCGCCTTCTGTCCTTCCATTGAATGTCTGTTCGCTACCCAGTTGTCTGCATCATGTGCAAAGTACATCCTATCGCTTATTTATCCGTTTTCCAAAGTGTCTCCCCAGCTTCTCTGCAAGCCCATGCACGACTTCTATATTTGTATATCTGTAGGACCTATGAAGCAGGAACCCCCCACCCAATGCCTATTGATTATGATGTAAAGGGAAAGCGGAGGGGAGCTCCGTGTGGTTTACTTCTTTTTTAAAAAATTTTTTTAGATTTAATTTTATTAATTTTTTTGGCCTCACCACACAGCATGTAGGATCTTAGTTCCCTGACCAAGGATCAAACCCGTGCCCCCTGCAGTGGAAGTGCAGAGTCTTAACCACTGGACTGCCAGGGAAGTCCCTCCGTGTGGTTTACTTCTTAACCAGTAAAGCTTCCTCCCAAATCGAGAAGTTCCCTAAAGGTACCCTAGAGTAAACCTACTTGAAAACTTGTGTGGTTGAGCTTTCTATATACATACAGCCTCTTTCAGGCTCTCTCGAATCTGCCCTCATTGATATTTCTGTACCTGAATCCAAAGCAGACTCCTGTTCTCCACCACTACCCTCTTTCAGTGACTTGGAACACATCCCTCCTCTGAAATATACTCAGTCTTTCTATAAAGATGGGTCTGATGTGATAGCTTTCATGTTTTCATCCACTTTCATCTTTCACAGCTCTCAGTGATTCTCACACAGAGGGGAGGCTTAAAGTCCTGATGATGGCCTCCAAAGGCCTGCATGATCTCCCTAACCTTCTCTCCCACTCCCCCTTCACTCACTCCACTCCCATCTCACTCCCCTCCTTGCTGGTCCCCAAACATGCAAAGCACACTGCTGCCTCAGGGCCTTTGCACTTGCTGTTTCCTCTGCCTGGAACTGGTCCCCCAGTTATCTGCATGGCTCACTCCCTCACCCCCTTTAGCTTTCTGCTTGAAAACTCATGACTTCCTGCCCCACCTAATGCTCTTTGCTGTGTTATTTGTGTTCATAGCACTTTTCACCCTCCACCATGCTCTTCACTTACTATTTGATTTATTACCTATCTTCCCTCACTCGATTGTAAGCCCCATGAGGGCAGGGGTTTTGTCATTCTCTGCCATGTCCCTGCTGGTATGTTGCCTAGTGCATAATAGGTGTTTCATCAACATGTCTGGGTGGATCCTCTCCCATTGGGAACGATCCTCCCAACTGTGCCTGTTGTCATTGCTCCAGGATGGCAGGAAACTTGTCACCCGATCGCTTGTGGCTGTTCTGAGCCATACGCTCAGTTATTTGGCTCTCACACTTCTCTGGGAGGCTTAGCTGGTCATTTATGGCATTCCTCAGGCTAACCTAATGTATTTGCTTATTTAAAATTATTCTCTGTTGTTGTAATGTATTGGTATTGTAGCCTATGGCTCTTCTAAAACTGGGGATTCAGACACTCCTTGTGAGGCTTAGCTTTGTTCATAGTTTAAGGGCAAGGGATGGTGGTGGAGGGAGAGGACAGAGTTATATATGTATTTTTTAAGTGCATCTTGTAAAGATTGAAATCCCAGTTAGTCTTTGTATTAGTCATGGTAGACTAGACGCTAAAACAAACAACCCCCAAATATCAGTTTATCTATGATGATAAAAGTTCATCTATGTCTCATGTCATGTCCAGGTTGGCAGGGTCCGCATTCCATCTGGTAGTGGATGGGGAAAGAGAATGTAGAGGAGAGGATTGCTGTGGAGGTTTCTAATGAGCCAAGCCCACAGGTGGAGCACATCACTCTTGTTCACATCCCATTGGTCAGAACTCCATCGAATGACCCCACCTAACTGCACAGGAGGCTGGGAAATGTAGTCTAGTTATGTGCCCAGGGAGAAAAAGAAATGAAGATTGGTGAACACTGACTGGTGTCTGCCACATTCTTGCCTCTCCAAACATTTTTGTGGGTCATTCAAGTTGGGTGGGCTGTTCCCAAACTCATCTTAGAGTTTTCCTGATACGCTGACAGAAGATGAAAGGCTGCTCACTGTGTATGTACTGTATGCCTGTTGTTTCTATTTCATATTTAGATCATTTGTTCTAAACTGGATAAGAGATACAAATGAATTTTTACAATAGGTTAGAAAATGTTTCTGGTGTTCCAAGTTATGCGAAATATCTTGCTTTAACTGCTAAATTCTATTGAAAGTAAAAAATAGCAGAAGCAATTGACCATAGAATGAAAGCAAAAATGATTCTTTGCATGGAAAACATCAAGCCACTGACTTTTGTCCTTGATACCTGCAGAAACAAATTCATGAATGGAATTTTACAGCCTCTTCCATTAGAGGAATAAGGTAAGAACATAAGAGAAGATGTAATTATTGTTTTAATACAAATAATGATGTTGTTTTTATCACTTTGTTTGTACTTATTTATAATACGTGGTGTTCTCATTTTTAACAGAATCCAAAACAGACTATTTTCTCTCTTGTTGCCCTGCCCGAGCTTGTTCATCATGTGCTGCTAGTAAGGCTTTTCGGCTTGTTATAGCAGAGTAGCTGTTTTTGTATCCAACAGACGAAACTCTCTTGTCTCAAACTTTTTTTTTTTTTTTTTTGCTGTACGCGGGCCTCTCACTGTTGTGGCCTCTCCCGTTTCGGAGCACAGGCTCTGGACGCACAAGCCCAGCGGCCATGGCTCACGGGCCCAGCCGCTCCACGGCATGTGGGAGCTTCCCGGACCGGGGCACGAACCCGTGTCCCCTGCATCGGCAGGCGGACTCTCAACCACTGCGCCTCCAGGGAAGCCCCGTCAAACTTTTTTAAAACAAGAAGTTATGTGTGTAGAAAGAGAAAGTGTTTCTTCTTTGAGCCAATGATGTTCAGGTGCTCAGGGACCCCCAGAACTGAAGCTGGGAGTTACTTGGTAATGATACTTGGCTGGGATCTCCTGGGCAGAGTAATGGAGCCGAGGGCATTGGCAGGTGAGTAAGGTGGTGTATTCCCAGGAGAGGTCTGCCACTTGCTATTTGGTTCAGGAGCGCTGACCATTTGGGCCTGAATTGTGTGGCTGCTCTCTGAGTCCGACCCTGCCAGCACACCCAAGGGTGGGAGGAACTCTGGAGTAGATATGAGTTCTAATCCCTCTTTTGCTGTTTGACCTTGAGCAAATCATTCAGCCTCTCCAGGTCTCAGTATCTTCATAGTTTCCATCATATTAAGGGCTTGGACTAGAACTCCATGTCTTTTCTCTGATTCTCAGACCACAGGCCAATGAATGAATCCCTGTTACCCCCAGATGCAGCATGATCCTTTCCTAGACACATCAGTGTTTAAATTGGAGTAATGTTTACATCACTTTTAAAGGGAGAGAAATCATTTAAGAACGGAGTAGCATATTTGAATAATACTGCTCAGAAAATATAATTCAAAAGGTGTTAAACATTTTCAAACATGTACTACCCAGAAACTAAGTTGTATGGTAACATGTAGTCAAGAACCTTCTGTTTGTACCTTCTCATAGAGATACCTCTTGCTGCCATTTTAGTCATCAACAGGGATGTGCAAAGGGCCTGGGGTGAATCAGACCCTGGAACCAATGTGACATGAAGAGCATGTGTTGAACATTCCCAAGGCTATCCAACTAACTGTGGTAGTTCCTTTAAAGATTGGTTTTGAAAAGTTACTCATGTATAAGCTAGTTTTAATTCATTTTAAATCACCCTGTACTTCTGCTGTTTCAACTCGTAATTTGTCATGTAATCCATAACATGTAAGGAATGGTCAAAGAAGCTGTAATCTCAGGAAGAGACGACTTAGAAAGGGCAAGATAAAGTGGCTTCCTTTGTTTGAAGGGCTAATCATAGAATCTAGCCTTTCGCATAGTGGTACCTGGCAAAATGAGGGCCATTGCATAGGCTTTGGCACAGTGCAGGTAAAGAACTTTGCAGCAGTGAAATCCATCAGGAGATGGAATCTGATGATTTTCTGTCACTGGATATTCCAGGCAAACTGAATATTGCCTGTTCAAGGAGCTGTAGAGTCAGATCCAGGCCTTTGGTGGGGATGGATCAGATAACATTTAAAGGCCTTTCTTGAGCTAAAATACCATGTTTATTTCCACTTCCCTTGTGTGGCCACAAATACTGTGTCCTAATATTTTTCAAGTCTAGAAATTCCTTTGATATCACAATAAATTATTTCACAAATACCTTTTTAATGACCTTATAAACTCTTGAAGACAGAAACCATATTTTATTCCCATTCCTGCTGCCCATACACTTTGCTTAACATTGAATATATAGTAAGTTCTTGATACATATTAAAGTCTGTTGATGAATACAAACTCAAACATCAGCAAGATAAATGCCCCTCCTATTTAAATTTCATAGAGAAATAGAAGTCACTTTGGTGGGCGGGGGGTATTTGTTAAAACATTAATGAAACTTTCAAATTTGTAAGATGGAAGAAAAGCTGTTCCTAGATTTTTCTCAAAAAAATTAAATTGATATCCAAATTTATATATAATAGGCATTCTTATGTTTTGAAATTTTGCAGCATATCCAAGTTTGATGAACGGTGTTGTTTTCTTTACGTCCATGATAATTCTGATGACTTTCAAATCTACGTTTCCACTGAAGACCAGTGCAGTAGGTGAGTTTTAATCTGATTCAGGTACTTTCAGTCTAATTATGGTGAATCACTTTTAAAGGGTTTTTGTTGTGAAAAATATTTAATTGCTATACTGCGTTTCCTGAAGTTTTAACTTATGGAAAATTTTTCCAGGTTTATTGAGATATAACTCACATACCATGCAATTTGCTCATTTTAAAGTATAGAATTCAATCTTTTTGTTTTTAGTATATTCACAGTTTTGCAGCCATCACCACAATGTAATTTTAGATTATTTTCATCACTCCCAAAAGAAACACAGTATCCGTTAACAGTCACTCCCCATTTTCTCTCAACCTAACCCCACCCCCCCAATCCCAGTCCTCTGCAACCACTGAATCTACTTTCTGTCTTTACGAATTTGCCTATTCTTGACATTTCATATATATAGAATCATACAATATATGGTCTTTTGTGACTCGTTTCCTCCATTTATCATAATGTTTTCAAGTGTCATCCATGTTGTAACATGTATCAGAATTTCATTCCTTTTTGTGGCTGAATAGTATTCCATTGTATGGATATATTTGATTTGTCCATCATTTGAAAGGCACTTGGTTTGTTTTCACTTTCTGGCTATTGTGAATAATGCTGCCATAAACATTCACATGCAAGTTTTTGTGTGAACTTATGTTTTAATTTCTCTTGGAGCCTAATAACTGGGTCTTATGATAATTCTTTATTTAACTTTGAGGAACGGCCAGAGTGTTTTCCCAATTTACATTCCCATCAGCCATGTATGAGGGTTCCAGTTTCTCCACGTCCTCGCAATACTTGTTACCGTCCGTCCTTTTTTTTTTTTTTTTGCAGTACGTGGGCCTCTCCCGTTGCGGAGCACAGGCTCCAGACGCGCAGGCTCAGTGGCCATGGCTCACGGGCCCAGCCGCTCCGCGGCATGTGGGAGCTTCCCAGAGCGGGGCACGAACCCGTGTCCCCTGCATCGGCAGGCGGACTCTCAACCACTGCGCCACCAGGGAATCCCTGTCCGTCCTTTTGATTGTAGTCATCCTAGTGGGTGTTAGGTGGAATCTCATTGTGGTTGTGTTTTGCATTTCCCTAATGACTAAAGATACTGAGGATCTTTTCATGATCTTATTGGCCATTTATATATCTTCTTTGGAGAACTATCTACTCAAATCCTTTGCCCAATTAAAACATTTTTTTAACTTTTTATTTTGGAAAATATTCACACCTACAAGAAAGTTCACTCAGAACTCCCTACTGTTAACCATTTACCACATTTGTTTTACATTCTCTCTATATGCAGATGACTATTTTGTTCTGAACTGTTCAAGAGTAAGTTGTAGACATAATGCTACATTACCTCTCGGTATTTCAGTACGTGTTTCCCTAAATACAAGAACATTCACTTATGTAATCACAGTACCATTATCTAATCAGGAAACTAAGATTGATATGGTTCTATAATTTACAAACCTTAGCCAAATTTTACTTATTGTCCCACTAATGTCCTTTACAGTGAAACAAAAGATATTTTTTCTCTGGTTCATGATCTAAACCAGGATTACATACTAACATTTAGCCATCACGTCTGTATAGCCCCCTTTTATCTGGAACATTTCTTCATCAGTCTTTGTCTTTCTTGACTTAATGCTTTTAAAGAGTACAGGCAGTTTATCTTGTATAATCCTTCAATTTGGGTTGGTTTGCTGTTCCCTCATGATTATATTAATGTTATGCATTTAGGGTAGGAATACCATAGAAGTGATGCCCTGTCTTCAGTACATCACATTGGGAGACATACAATATCTTTGTCTCATTAATGGTGATATTAACTTGGCTTACCTGGCAAAAGTGATGTTTGCCAAGTTTCTCCAAACTTTGCCCATTTTTAATTGGGTTATTGGTATTTTTGTTAATAAGTTTTAAGAGTTCTTTATATATTTTGGATACAAGGCCCTTGTCAGATGTGTGATTTGCAAGTGCTTCCTCCCATTCTATGGGTTATCTTTTTACTGTGTTGATGGTGTCATTTACAGTACAGAAGTTTTAAATTTTGTGGCAGTCCAATTTATCTGTTTTTCCTTTTGTCACTTGTGCTTTTTTTTTTTTTTTTTTTTTTTTTGTGGTACGTGGGCCTCTCACTGTTGTTGCCTCTCCCATTGAGGAGCACAGGCTCCGGACGCACAGGCTCAGCAGCCATGGCTCACGGGCCCAGCCGCTCCGCGGCATGTGGGATCCTCCCGGACTGACACACGAACCCATGTCCCCTGCATCAGCAGGCGGACTCTCAACCACTGCGCCACCAGGGAAGCCCTCACTTGTGCTTTTGATGTCATATCTAAGAAGGCTTTGCCTAACCCAAGATTTTCTCTGGTGTTATTTTCTTCAAAGTTTTATAGTTTTAGCTCTTATATTTAGGTCTCTGATCCATTTTGAGTTTTGTTTTTTTTTTAATGGTCTGAGGTAGGGGGTCCAACTTCATTCTTCTGCATGTGGATATGTGGTTGTCTCAGCACCATTTGTTGAAAAGACTATTTCTTCTCCCATTGAATGGTCTTGGCACTTTTTTAGAAAATCAGTTGACCATAAATGTAAGCATTTATTTCTGGACTTTCACTTCTATTCCATTGATCTATATGTCCATCCTTTATGCTATTACCACATTTTCTTGATAACTGTAGTATTGTACTAAGCTGTCAAATCAGGAAATGTGAGTCTTCCAACTGGGTTCTTGTTTTTCATAATTGTTTTGACTATTGCAGGTGCTTCCATGTCCACGTGAATCTTAGGATCAGCTAGTCAGTTTCTTCAAAAGAGCCCGCTAGGGTTTTGGCAGGGATTGCTTTGTATTTGCAGATCAATTTGAGAGGCTTTGCCATCCTAACCATGTTAAGTCTTCCGTCCCATGAACATATCTTTCTATTTGTTTAGGTCTTCTTTAATGTCTTTCAACAATTTTTGGAGTTTCAATGTACAAGTCTTATACTTTTTTGTTAAATATGTATGTGTTTTATTCTTTTGGTTGCTATTCTAAGTGGAGTTTTCGTAATTTCATTTTCAGATTGTTCATTGCTGGTGTGTAGAAATACACTCGATTTTTGTATATTGATCCTGCAAACTGGCACTCATTTATTAGTTCTAACAGTTTTTATTGAATTCCTTAGGATGTTCTGTATACAAGATCATGTCATCTGCAGATAGAGATAGGTGTAGTTCTTCCTTTCCAAACTGGATGTCTTTCTTTCTTTTTCTTGCCTAATTGTCCTGACTAGACTGCAGTATAATGTTGAGTAGAAGTGGCGAGAGCAGACATCCTTGTCTTGTTCCTGATCTTAGGAGGAAAGCGTCTAGTTCTACACCATTAAGCATGATGTTACTGGTAGGTTTTTCATAGGTAACCTTTATCAGGTCGAGGAAGATTCCTTTATTCGTAGTTTGTTGAGAGAGTTTGTATCATGTAATTTGAGAACAGTTTAATTCAGTGCGTCTCAGACAATCATTATCACAACGTATTTAGAAATCAGACTAAATATCAGACCAGGGCACCCTTGGGCCACAATCTTCAATTTTAGAGTTGGGAAATGCTGCCAGATATGAAGCAGAACATCCCTTTACTACAGAGTTTACCTTCTGACTCTCATTCCGTCCTCAGTGCCTTTTCTTGCCATACATTTAAATAAGTTTTTAATTGAGGTGTAATATACAGATGAGTGTGTTAAGTATATCAGCACCCCAGAAGGTGCCTTGTGCCCCTTCCCAGTCGTTAAACCCGCTCCTAATGTAACTATTTTGATTTCTGTCACCAGTGGTTAGTTTTGCCTGTTCTTAAACTTCAAATAAATAGACTCATAAAGTATGTACTCTTTTATTTCTCACTTGTTTCTCTTAAAATAATATCTATGAGATTCAGCCGTGTTGTATTAGTTCATGCTTTTTTTCGCTGTGTAGTGTTCCATTGTGTGAATGTATATGACAATTTATCTGTTCTATCAAACATTTGGATTGTTTCCAGTTTGGGGCCATTATGAATAAAACTGCTATGAACCCTCTTGTGCATGCCTTTTGGTGAACGTATGCCTTGATTTCTGCACTGTATGTACCTAGGAATGGAGTTAGTAGGTTGTGGGATAGGTTTCTATTCAGCTTTGGTTGATACTAAAGTAGTTGTATCAATTTACACTTCCAGCAGCAACATATGAGAGTTCCAGTTGCTCCGCATTCTCAACAACAATTGATACTGTCTTTTAAATTTTAGTTATTCTGTTGCATCCATACCACATGTCTCCTAAGAAGCTTGACGGTTGCATGTCCCAGCTTTCAAAAATTAGAAGAAGCAGAGGTGGGATGGGTTAGAGAAAAGAACATCCTAGTGTTTTTTGGAAATTATCTTAAAGTATGCAGTATTCTTCCCTGCCACCTTAAGAGAGAATACTGAATACAAATCTTCTGAGTCAAGTCATTTGTATGCAAATAAATAACTACACAAGTCTAGGGAGTGGCTGATGTGTCCCAGCAGCATTTGTGAGAAATATTTATGGGTTATAGTTGATATTAAGCTTAGTCTATGTCAACAGAACAATGAGGCCGTCTTACACATTTCCTTCTCACCTCTCCCCTTATACAAGACCTTATTTCTCACTAAGAGCTAGCGTGCTGGCAACTTGGGAGGTGATGATCCCACTATCCTTAGCACTAATTAAATCACCCCTGGAACGCTGGTCCCGGGACCAGACTTGAAGAATAATACAGGGACACCTTTGAAGAATTACAAGTTAGTGAAGTGACTCACAAACAAGTCCTGGGGGAAGCGTTGAGGGAACAAGAAGGAAAGACTTATAGGGATATAATAAAATTATGTACATTTCTAATGGGCAGTTATGTAGAAAGGGACTAATTCTAAGCAGTCTATGGATGAGACCCACATAAAAGAAGTCTTAGTTCAATATAAGTGAAGCATTTGTCATTGAGTTCGCCAAAGAATGAGCTGCCTTGTGAGGTAATGAGTTCTCTGTCACTGGGGGTGTTCACGCATCAATTAGCCAGCCAGTTGGTGGTGATATTGTATAGAGGGGATTCAAGTATCATATGGGTATTTGAACTAGATTAGATAACCAGTACACTACCATGTCAAATCAAGGAGTGGAGTGATTGTTCCATAACTTGTAAAAGCTTGGTTTATTTAATCACAGTTTAATGTAGTAAGGCCAAGTTAGAGGAAAGGAATAGGAGTGATCATAATCAGCGGCATCTTTGTGACATTTGGTGTTCTAGGTTTTGCTCTTTGGTCAAAGAGATGACAGCCAATGGAGTGGGCAGTACAGTGGAGCTGGAGGGAGAGACCGATGGGGATACCTTAGAGGTGAGTCACAGAAGACCTAGAACATGGAAAAAGTTATTTATTGTGTCTTTGATGCTTTAAGAAAATGTCCCATTTTTTGTGTGAAAGTTCTTTATGTGTATATTTTAAAATACTCATTAATGAACGAGCTAGCCATCACTATTCATGACTGTCAGAGATTAAATTTAATGCATCTCTATAGAAAAATCTCATTACTTTGGCATCCTATCAACCAGAATGTGTAAGAAAAATTTGACATGGACTAGACTAGAATTCCCTTTTGTGTACAACTGATGGAAAAGCTTTTTCTATGCTAATTAATAACGTTTGTGAAACTACAAGAGAAAGAGTTGGGCAAATAGAAGCAGACTTTTTCATTTGTGCCTAAAATGACTTTAGTTATATCTACTTGCATTTAATACATTAAATATGATAATATGAAGAAATTAATATTAATTTCTTAATATTAAGAAAGGGTCATCATAAGCTCTTTTGGACAGCACAGTGGTAGTCCACAGATGACTACACCACTACGCACGTGTTTAAATCTTGCACAGTTATTATGACTTGCCACTAATTCAGGTCCTTGTAATTTAGTGAGATTTTGCTATACTTTCAAGTGGGCTGAAATTAATTCTTTGAGATTTCTTACAGAAAATATCAAAGGGATTCATTTTAATAATTGAGTCAGGTACTCGAATTCTTAGCTTAGAATCAAAGTTTGTTGTAGAAACGAACTGAGTGATGCACTTTGAAGGTGGGAGATAAAAGCCTGTTATGAAGCAGGCGGATGTCTGGTTAAATCAGACAGTGATGAGACCCACTAGTAACCTTAATTGTCGTGAGCATCCCTAGAAGTGGATGGGAAGGGACACGTCCACATGCACACGCGTTGTGTGCACTTCTGTAAGCAGGTATAGGGGGCATAGAAAATAACAGAAAGAATCCCTTGCTGCCTCTGCTTTAAATAAATATTGCTCAGTCTAGAGTTACATTTCTTTTAATCATTGAGAAGAACCAACTGGAATGCAGCTGTACAATTTTTGATGATAAGATTGGGGGAACTTTGCAGTATGTGTTTAATGCTAGGTCTGTACCTCTAAAAGCAGGAGTGGGGCAGCATGTGTACTTTCTATTAAGACAATTTTAGTTTTATTTACCTTCAGTTCTTTTCTGGGCTGTAGAAGGTGGTTGCTTTCCTGGCGAGTTGATAAGGGATCATGTAAGAGGGCACCTATTTGGGGTACTTGACATGCTTAGAAGCAGTTTTAAATTGCAGCATCAAAGTGAGGGGATTTCTCCAAAAGGTGAGCCCGCTAAGTTACATATGAGCCGTATTTGTAAATTTCTTGCATTCTATTTCATAAAATCATGTTATGACTATATAAGTAACTGACAACTCTACCCCTTAAAAGCAATTATTTAATGAAAAGTATATAACCCAAGAAATATGACCTGCCTGGTACTCAAATAATGTTATTCATAAATTTTTTAAAAATTGCAGGACAATGTTTGGGCTTTTATGGGGTTTCTCCACCACAAGCTCTGTGCTTTTTTATCTTGTTGCTTTTCCTTAGTATGAGTATGACCACGATGCGAATGGTGAGAGAGTGGTGCTGGGGAAGGGCACATATGGGATCGTGTATGCCGGCAGAGATCTGAGCAGTCAAGTGCGAAGAGCTATCAAAGAAATTCCAGAGAGAGACAGCAGGCAAGTCAGGGCGGGCCTTCCACCTTCTACAGTTGCCACCTCCATACCCCAACTCCCGTGCCCACCACTGATGGTGCATAATGAAAGCATTATGTCATCAAAAAAATTGTAATTCTCTTCTAATAAGGGTGATCTGCTTTTGTGCTCTGCATATTATAAATAGATGGAGAAAATGGAACAACTTCACTTAGAGGCATGTGGATTGCAGAGTCACGTTTTAAAAGAAGACTGTAGTTTTATTTCCACCCGTCAGGAGGAAATAAAGTTTTACATTTTTACATAGGTGTTTGTTTGCAAATATTTAAAAATAGGACTCAGTGTTTTAATTCACATTGTAACAATTTGAAATGGCTATTACTTATTCAGATGTATCGTTACAGAAAATTAAATGTGATAAGGAAAAATTTTAGTTTTTTGCTATACAGACTATTTTATTAATACCCTACCCTTCAACCTCACCCATAGATTTTGGGCTATTGTTTTTTAAACCACAAGTACTACCAATTTATTTCTCCTACACTTTTTAAGAGTCTAACTAAAGGTTTATTCCTTTTTGAATTCATGCCCCTCCTAATTCTAAACAAGAACGTGTTGACTGTCAAGTGTTTTTGTAGAGAAGCTACATGTACAGTAATGGCCACAGTATAAGAAATAATAGCTCTGTGCTCCACCGGCGTGCTCAGACCACATCTGCAGCGTTGCCTTCAGTGCTGGACACTGATGGCTGTGTGCAAATGGCCCTCCATCCAGGTGGTCAGTGAATTATTAAGGATGGATTACAAGTGATTTCTAGCAGCTGTAAGACCCTTTGTCATTCATTCGTTCATTCGTTCACTTGTTCATCTATTCATTTTTAATGGGATTGTGTGTTATGATATTTGAATTATAAAGCAGGGTCTGAAATGAATTCATCCAACTTCTTCCAAGGCTAAGAAGGTTAAATGACTTCTCCGAGGACATCAAGAAACAAGGCTGGGATCCAGTCTCTTGAGTTCCTCTTCCAGTATTCTGTCTCTTATTCTCATGATGGATAAGGCGTTGCAGTTGTTTGTTGGGGGAAAATTGCTGGCTTGAACCACCTCCTTCAATCGGTTGTGTTAGTCGTTCCAGCTCTTCACTGCTCATGGTCGTTCCTGGGATTTTAGAGCTGGAAGGGACCTTAGAGACTGTTTTGTCCCATTCCCTAAATTTACAGGCTGAAGTTAGGATATTGGGTACCTTCTCTGTGCCAGATTCTGGGCTGGCACTGGAGACTGAAAGGGGAGTAGGATACTGTCCTAATGTTAGGGTGTGCCCAGTTTGGTAGAGCAAAGTGACAAGTGCCATAATACAGAGGTTCACAGAGTGTTTGTAGAGCATAGGAGTGGAATGAATTGCTCTTCTTGGTTGAGTTGTGGCAAGTTTGAGAAAATAAATCATCTTTGAGCTGGCCTTCGAGGGATGAGTAGGAGTTCGTCTGGCAGAAAAGGAGGCCAGAGCATTCTATGCTGAGGGGAAGCAGAGCTGTTAAGCACAGAGTGTACTGAGAGAAGAAAAAATTGTCTGTTGTGACTCGACTGTAGGATGTAGGGCAGTGGGGGGGGGGGCTCTTGAGATGAGGCAAACATTTTTCAAGATGTAGTCTGACCTGAGTTTGAAAGTCCTTGTGTGCCATGTTAAACAATGTGGTGTTTATGTGGACTTTAGGATGGGAAGTGATGTGATGGGGTGTGTGTTTTAGGAAGGGGAAATAGGGTGGCCAGGGGAGAATAGACTGAAGAGGCCAGAGGCTGAGGCTGGGAGGTCCATTAGGTGGCTGTTGCTGTAGTCTGGAATGAGTCTGCGGAATGAGACTAGAAGGCAGCTGAGGACAGAACCTTCTGGAACAGCTCCCTTCATGGGGGAGCAGAGGAAGAGAGGCTGTTGAGAGAGACAAAGGATGGTTGGAGAGTTCAAGCCCTATCGATAACCATAGTAACAGCAGCAGCTATTCACTGGGTACTTGCCACACACCAGGCACTCCACTGGGTGCCTGAGAAACTTGACACACTTTGGCCCCCGGCAGCCCTGAGTGCTTCGTGTTATTATCCCCTGTTCTACACATGGGAAGCTGAATAGTCTCATGGGAGCCAGGGGAGAGAACATTCCCACAAAGAAGGGATGGCCAGCAGCAGGGCAGGTACTGGTGAGGTGCGCTATATGGACCCCAAGCTCCAGGGATTTGGCAGGTGACACTGGCTTTGTTTTTCTCACCAGTTACTCTCAGCCTCTGCATGAGGAGATCACCCTGCACAAGAACCTCAAGCACCGCAATATTGTTCAGTAGCTGGGCTCTGTTTCCGAGGGCGGCTACATTAAGATATTTATGGAGCAGGTGCCTGGGGGTGAGTAGTCACTGGTCTTCTGGTCTCATACCCTGAAAATCACTGATGAAAATATAATATGAGCATCGTTATTCATCCTGCCGTTAAAAAATGACACATTTGAGGTGTGGGAGACTATTTGTTTCCCAGAGGAGTTGGATTCAGATTTTCCAGTGTCACATAAACAGTCTATTCCTGGTCTGGTAATTCAATCATCAAATATTCATTGAGGATCTACTGAGTGCCAGCTGCTGGGCCGAGCACTAGAGACATACAGATGAATAAAGCATAGTCTCTGGCCTTGAGGCCTTCACAGTTTAGGAGTTGAAATATGCTTTGGAGAAGAGGAAATGGAGGTGTTTTTAAATGACATTGTGAAATAACATGTTGACAGTGAAATTGAACCACCAGTGCTTTATCCACAAGATCCCCAAAGGCAGACAGTAGAGTGCGAGGGTGGGAGTTCCTCAGGTCTGGAGCCAGCCGTCTAGTTTGGTTTTTGTTTGTTTGTTTGTTTGTTTTTAATGTTTATTTATTTATTTATTTGGCTGTGCTGGGTCTTAGTTGCGGCAGGCAGGCTCCTTAGTTGTGGCATGCGTACTCTTAGTTGAGGCATGCATGTGGGATCTAGTTCCCCGACCAGAGATCAAACCCGGGCCCCCTGCGTTGGGAGCGCAGAGTCTTTAACCACTGTGCCACTAGGGAAGACCCCAGCCATCTAGTTTGAGCTGGTCCCTCCATCTGCAAGCTGTGTGACCTCAGTTTTCTGACTGAATAAATGAATTTTAAAATTAGATTATTAATAAATACTGTCATAGTTGGAATAGTAATAATTATTGGAGTCATAATGACACTATCTCAGTGGCTTATTGGATGGGGTGAGATAATGTTTGTAAAGCTCTCAAAACGGTGCCAGGCAGAGAGCAAGAACTCAGTAAGTGCTCATTTTAAGAAAATAATGATAAAATTAATAGTAATCTGAATGCAAATATAAAAACTTGAGTTAGAAATCTGTATTCATTCATTCTTTCAACTCATAGTTACTAAGAGCCTGCCATTACATTAAAAACCTAACTATATGTCTTAAGAGTCAGGCAATGCGCTAGATTTTGAGGGTTACATTTATGATGACGTACAGTGTCTTCTTCCCTCAGACTGCTCATAGTCTAGCAGAAAATACTGATTTGTGTTCCAGACGTGAGGTCTTGAGGATGACCACAGAGCTGGAGATAGATGTGCACCTCCCCTTTTACAGATGGGGAAACTGAGGCATAGCAGGGTCCTGTGTAAGGGCGACTAGCTGATGCTGAGGGCCTGGACAATAATCTCTGAAACACAGGGTCAGAAGGCAGTGAAGGGAGATTTTCTCTGGCCCCAAAGTTCAATGTTTAATAGTATAATTGGGGTCGGGGCGGGGTGGGTGTTTAGACCGTCCTGACCCTGGGACCTGGCATTAGGAGCTTCTCACAGTGAGGACAGAGAGCCCCAACCTCCTCCGATTCGGGTCCCTGTCTCCCTTAAGGGCCCCTCACTCTGTTCCCGTCCACCTCTGATTTCAGGGTAAGGTAGAAAGCGTGGCTTTGACCCAAGCCCAATGGCTGAGGCGCTTGTGCCGCACGTGCAGTGTCAGGCCAGCCCTTCAGAGTTCAGAGAGCACTGTTGCGCTCTCTTCCTGATTCTGTGCAGCTGAACAGAGCTGAGCCCGAAGGTGGCCTGGCTGAGTTTCGGGGGTCACAAGGGGTTCCTTTCCACCCTGCACCTCTGGTCAGGCTGATGTGCTGGTTCACGCCCCGTCCCTTCTCTGACTACGCTGCTTGCGCATCTGGGAAACAGGCAACAGAGAGGGAGGAAGGATGCTGCATTTAGCCCAGATACAGTGATGTGGGCGCGAGTGCTTACATTAGGTTAGAAACGTCACTTCACTTTATTTCCCTGAACGCTTATAATTGACTCTTCATCGCCCTGATGAGTTTTTTTTTTTTTTTTTTTTACTGTGTCCATTTCCAGGAAGCCTTTCGGCTCTTTTGTGATCAAAATGGGGGCCGATGAAGGAGCCCACCATCAAGTTCTACACCAAGCAAACCCTGGAAGGCCTCAAGTATCTCCGCGAAAGCCAGATTGTGCACAGAGACATAAAGGTACTTGCTTGTCTGAGCCAATGAGATTTTACTTTGCATCTCAGATCACATGAGCTGCTGGAGTGTCTGCAGGTGGACGGGCTCACGGAGGGGAGAGGATTGAGCAGAGTCTAGTCTTCCTAGAGACACATGACCATTTCTTAAGGTCCAAGTCTATTTTACATTAATTTGTTTAAATCTTTCTTTAAGCATTTGATGTTCTTCCTTTTCTGAAGGGTGATAACGTTCTGGTGAATACCTATAGCGGAGTGGTGAAAATCTCCGATTTCGGCACCTCTAAACGTCTTGCAGGAGTGAATCCATGTACAGAAACTTTCGCCGGTAAGCAGACAGAGCTTGGCGTGGGGTCGCCGTCCTGGGGTTAGGCTTGCTGCAACTGCAGTCCTTTGGAAGTTACTCACCAAGCACCTGTGTGCACGCTGGACAACTGGTAGTTGAAGTGGACGGTGTATTGTCCCCAACTTCAAAGTGTTTGAACTCTGTCATAATGATGCACTTAGCTATTTGTGGCAACGAGATTGCCTTACTTTCTTCCTTGTCTTCCAAGGTCGAGTAGGTGTTGTGCTCTGCTTGAGGTTTTCCGAGGGTTTCTAACCAGTCAGCAAAGTGGCAGCATCTCTTCTAAGTTAGTAGCACATTATTCAGAATCGTGGGTAATTCTGAATAACAGTATCCCTCAGGCAACTTATTAGAACATTTTATTGGTCTTTTATAAAAATAGCCTGTTACTTTAGGGAGTTCTGGTACCTCGTGCTTTAATATGATTATGTTTCCAAGAGAGGCTGATTCTTTTAGGGTGTTCTAAGATGGGTTTGGTATTCTAAGTGGGTTTGAGCAATTGAATTTTCTTTTCCATGTGTCAGTGATGGAATCATTTATGTGTTGAGAGGGACTGGATTCAGAGAGTGGAATAAAATTGCCAGCTAGCTTTCCATGTACACCACCAACGAGTAGAATTATGCTCAGAAGCCCCCTATGGCTTTTTGTAATTCCCATTTAAAAGCAAAACAGAAACTTTGATCCTCGGAGAGAAGTACTGATTTTGATTAAGTAAAGGTTTGTGCTCCCCCTAGGGTGTAATGAAAGCATCACAAAGATCTTGCCTGATGGAATTATGAAACAGCGCTTATCATATTATAGCTCCGATGTAAGTTATAAAAGACAAATGATTGTTTTCTATCCCTATAACACCAAACTAGAGAGTGGACAGACTTGCCTTTACTTTTGGTGAATAATGTCTCAGCTTTGAAAGACTTTTCTTCAACAAGACAGTTGTTATGTCAGCCACTGGACACCCGCAGTAGAGACTCGTTCTCTATCTAAAGAGAACTTTGATGCATCAGAAATGACTTCTCAGTTGTAACACCAAAGGAGGTACATGCACCTCAAAATGGGGAACTATTACACCAAGGACCCCACCGGGATCTCCCCAAGAGTGTATTGAATGTTCATTCATTATTTCTGATATAAATATATATATCTCAACATGTATGTATCGGTGAGTATGTATGTATGACTGGCATATTTTTTTACTAGCCTAATTAAAAATGACTTCTGTCCTTCTCTTTGGAAGCCACCAATTAGCTTAGCAATATGTAGCAAGAGGGGCTCTGATATGGTAAGGAGTTATTTCAAGACATAAAACCCCCAACAATTTATCTCATAATTACCATCCCCAAGGAGAAAAAAAAATCATAAAGAAAACGCATGTATAATTCATCATTGCGTATCACATTTTCCCAAGTAATTGGCTTGAGGAGGCATGAATTTTGCATTGCAAAATAATGCAGGGGTGTTTGGGGGATAATAAAGAAGGGGTGTCATTTGGGGTAGGAAATTCCCCTGCATATAATTACTCTTTGCAAAACAGAGCGGTTCTGTAAAGAAATCTCAGCTGCTGGTGCCACAGTCCGACTGGGTGCGGGTGGACACAGTGGGGCGTTTCCACGCAAATGCCCGGAGGCTTTTGGAGCCTGGAAGGACAGACAAAGGCTTCAGACAACTTCCTGGCCCGAAGTCCTCCCCTCCTGTGTTCCTCTGAAGGCTTTTCACCATAGGTGTAAACCAGCTAGAACAGGAGGAAGGGCCATTACGGCCAGGGTCAGCCCCCTTTGCTTTTGGTTTTGCAACAGCATTATTGAGGTTTAACTCACATATCGTAACATGTACCCATTTAAAGTGCACATTTCAATGGTATCTGGTCAATTTTCCAAGTTGTGCAGCTCTCGCCGCAATCCAATTTTTGAACATTTCTGTCACCCCCAAAAGGTGCCACCTTGCAGTCAACCCCATGCCCACCCCCAGCCCCAGGCAACCAGCGACCCACTGTCTGTATAGACATTCCTGCTCTGGAGATTTCTTATAAACAGAATGATACAATGTGTGGTCCCTTGTATCCAGCTTCCCACACTTCACATAATCTTTCCGAGGTTCACCTGTGCTATATATAGTGTATATCGGTGCTTCATTCCTTTTCTGGCTGAATAGTATTCCATTGTATGGATAGACCACATTTTGTTTATCCATCTACCAGTTAATGGTCATTTGGATTGTTTCCCCTTTTTGACTATAGTGAATGATAACGCCGTGAACATTCACATACAAGCTTCTGTGTGGAGATATGTTTCCATCCCTCTCCGGTAGATACCCAGGAATGGAACTCGGGACAGGAACTCTGTTCTGATCTGTGGCTGTGAACAGCTTTGGTTCAAATTCTGGCTCAACCACTTGCTAGCCGTGTGGCCTTGGGCATATCACTTAAACTCGCTGCGTCTCCGTTTCTTCATAAGTATATAAAACAGAGATGCTCATAATACCCACTTCAGAGGGTTTTTATGTGGATTAAACTAGTTAATATTGATGAAGTGCTTTAACCAGTACCTGGCTCATAGCAAGTGCAACTGAAGTCTGCATTAGTGAACTAAATACTAATTTGCACTGGTCATTCAAGCTGGCAGGAGCCTTTGAGAGAATCGAGTTTATGTGCATAACTAACATGTTGAGCCTGTCAGACTCAAAAGGTGTAATTTTTATTTTTATTTTTGTCTCCCACGCCTGCTCAGGGCAATGGTCCTTTCCCGTGACTCTCCCAGCCACACTTAGATAACAAAGAGAATTTTTTTTTAATTTTATCAATCCCTATTTCTTTTTTTAAAATTTTTATTGGATTATAGTTGCTTTACAATGTTGCATTCGTTTGTACTGTACAGCAAAGTGAATCAGCTATATATATATACATATATCCCGCTTTTTCGGATTTCCTTCTCATTTAGGTCACCACAGAGAACTGAATCGAGTTCCCTGTGCTATACAGTAGATTCTCATTAGTTATCTATTTTATACATAGTATCAATAGTGTATATATGTCAATCCCAATCTCCTAATTCATCCCACCCCGCCCCTTTCCCCCTTGGTATCATTACGTTTGTTCTCTGTGTCTGTGTCTCTATTTCTGCTTTGTAAATAAGATTGTCTATACCAATTTTTTCAGATTCCTCATATATGCTTTAATATACGATATTTGTTTTTCTCTTTCTGACTTACTTCACTCTGTATGACAGTCTCTGGCTCCATCCATGTCTCTGCAAGTGGCACAGTTTTGTTCCTTCTTCTGGCTGAGTAATATTGCATTGTATATATGTACCACATCTTTATCCATTCCTCCGTCAGTGGACATTTGGGTTGCTTCCATGACCTGGCTACCGTAAATAGTGCTGCAATGAACATTGGGGTGCATGTGTCTTTTTGAATTATGGTTTTCTCTGGGTATATGCCTAGTAGTGGAATTGCTGGGTCATATGGTAGTTCTAGTTTTAGTTTTTAAAGGAACCTCCATACTGTTCTCCATAGTGGCTGTATCAATTTACATTCCTACCAACAGTGAAAAGGGTTCCCTTTTCTCCACACCCTCTCCAGCATTTACTGTTTGTAGACTTTTTGATGATGGCCATTCTGACCGGTGTGAGGTGATACCTCACTGTAGTTTTGATTTGCATTTCTCTAATGATTAGTGATGTTGAGCATCTTTTCATGTGTTTGTTGGCCATCTGTATGTCGTCTTTGGAGAAACAAAGGGAAAGTCTTAATGGCACTTTGAGAAGCAAACGAAGTCTGAATCCAGTCATTGAAAGGGTTCCGGCAGATATACAGGCGTGCCTTGTTTAATTGCGCTTTGCTTTGTTGCGCTTCGCAGATAGTGCTTTTTTTTTTTTTTTTTTTACAAATTGGTTTGTGGCAATCCTGCATTGTTAGATGATGGTGAGCATCTTTTTAGCAATAAAGTATTATTTATTTAGTTGTACTGGCTCTTAGTTGTGGCAGGCAGGCTCCCTCATTGCGGCTCACGGGCTCCTTAGTTGCAGCTCATCAGCTCAGTTGTGGCTTGCCAGCTCCTTCGTTGTGGCGCGCAGACTCCTTAGTTGTGGCATGTGAATTCTTAGTTGCGGCATGCACGTGGGATCTAGTTCCCTGACTAGGGATCGAACCCAGGCCCACTGCATTGGGAACACAGAGGCTTATCCACTGCGCCACCAGGGAAGTCCCTAGAAATAAAGTATTATTTAATTTAGGTCTGTATGTTGTTTTTTTAGGTATAATGCTACTGCACACTTAATAGACCACAGTATAGTGTGAACATAACTTTTACATGCACTAGGAAACCGGAAAACTCCAGACTCATTTTATTGCCATATTCGCTTTATTATGGTGGTCTAGAACCGAACCTGCAGTATCTCCGGGCTCTGCCTGTACTCATCCACACGCTCGTCCTCATTTAAAGGGTGGACTCCTCTCCCCGTCCCCACTGGTCGGGGTGTCGGTCTTTGCTCCCTCCCTCACCTCTTTCCCTCCTCACCAGATGTGGACAGGAGAGGAGAGGGGCAGAAAGTTGTCACCTGACTAGCACTGTTCTGAGCTGGCTTCCTGTGCTCTGGGTCTGGCCGATGGTTGCTATTAACTCTTTGCTGCCGGACCCCTCTGAATATAACTCCCGTGTCCGGGACAGGGGCCTCTCCTTTGGCTGGCTACACCTTGCTCCCTCACCCTGGTCTCTTACCCTGCACATTATAACTACCCCTCCATCTTTTTCTACTGAGGGAACCAGGCCTGGAAGGCTGTCTTTGGGCAGGATTCCTTTTAAGAAAGACCCTGTGGCGTAGTGGTTAAGAATCCGCCTGCCAATGCAGGGGACACGGGTTCGAGCCCTGGTCTGGGAAGATCCCACATGCCGCAGAGCAACTAAGCCCGTGTGCCACAACTACTGAGCCCGCGTGCCACAACTACTGAAGCCCGCGCACCTGGAGCCCGTGCTCTGCACCAAGAGAAGCCACCGCAGTGAGAAGCCCGCACACCTCAACAAAGAGTATTCCCCCCTCTCGCCGCAACTAGAGAAAGCCCGCACGCAGCAACAAAGACCCAACCCAGCCAAAAATAAATAAATAGATAGATAGACAGACAGGCAGGCAGACTGACCCTAAGGCAGGGAACTCTCTGGTGGTCCAGTGGTTAGGACTCTGCACTTTCACTGCCAAGGGCCCGGGTTCAATCCCTGGTTGGAGAACTAAGATCCCGCCAGCCGCATGGCCAAAAAAACCCAAAAAACAAACAAGAGACTAAAGCAATATTTCTGCAACGGGTTTTGCATCTGGTGTCCCTTTTTTACCCGCTGTCAAGAGGGTGCGGTGATATTCCCAGACCATATGGTCCCCACTCTGCTGCTGTCAGCTGCTTTTGCTCCCATGGGAACCAGTCCTCTGTGCAGCTTCTTTGCAGGGGACACATACATATGGAGCTCTGAGTGGGCCCAGTGAGGAGCCCTCACAGGCTCTGGGTTGGGAGGAAGTGGTGGCCCCTCCCTCCAGACCCATCCCTTGGGCAGGACAACTGGGGTGACCCCGGGGGCATGGAAAGCTGCACCTTACTTCTCTTTTTGCTACTTTATTAATATTAAATGTGGAAACTTTGGGCTCTAACACTGTCTCGAGGGGACTGTAGAAGGTGCAAACATGTGTGGCCTCCTTTCAAGTGCACTTATCCTGGGTGGATGTTGAGTTGCTTGAGTCGCCATGGGCCCACACGCTTCTGGGGACAGCTCCTCCCCAACACCTGTAATGAGAGAGGGTACACCTCCCAGCGCAGGCTCTGCTCTCTCACCCCTTTTAACCCTTGATCTGGGTGGGAGGCCCCTGGGCTGGGGGCCCACGGCTTGTGTAACCAGTTATCTGAGACCGCCGTAGAAACATGCGTCTGTGGTCCCTCTCTCACCCCTTGTCTTGGTATCCAGATCATATCTTGGCCCCTCAGTCGAAACTCCTAAATTATCGTCCCGTGTCATGTCTTTTCTTTGCTGATAATTTGAAAATCCTTCTTGGGCCGTTGTCCAGGAGCCCCCAATGGATTTCATGTCCCAAGGGGACTGGGTTGACGCCTGTGGGTCTCCTGATCACCTTGTCCTGAACTCTGCACCACTGCACCCGTGTAGATACCTGAGGGACCATAGGAAACCCCTAAGAGAGCCAGATTTAAGGCGAGCAACATTTCCAGGATCTCTCCATTCATTTGCTCCCCCACCTCCATGGCATCTTCACTTGGTTTTCTCCACAGAAGCCAGTCTTTGGTACAGCTGATGTACACCCACAACGTGCACGCTGCCCCGGGTTGGCCCCTTGACTCTTGGAAATAGTTGTGGGGATCTGTCTCTCATCGTTGGCTGCTTGCTGTGACTGGATGGTTTCCCTATGAATACAGTAGTAAATAAAATGGAGCACCCAGTTCGCTATTACTGCCCTGGGCCTAATACGGAAAGAAAGTTACATGGAAAGAAGTCACATTATGGCTTTGGAAGTTCTTGCATCAGCTGCTCTTAATCAGGCAGCTTTTTCTTCAGTTGTGCTTCTCCTGGATCCATTACTTAGATCAGGGATGTCATGGTGTGTAGCTCCAACTTTGAAGACAGAAGACCTGGGCTTTAGCTTGAATGAATTCCCTAGCTTCTCTGAGCCTTGGTTTCCCCATATGTAAAATGGGAGCAACAGTACATCATACCTCTTCTGCCCGTGCTTATGGAGTTGTGAGAGTCAGATGGACAGTGCTACGTGGAGCTGCTTTGTAAGCCATTGAGTGCCAATTGAAAGTCACATGTTGTGGCCAGAAGCCTCCAAGATGGCCCCCAGTGACCCTCACCTCCTGGTATTCACAGCCTTGTTTGTATTCCCTTCCCGTTGAACACTGCCCGGACTTAGTGACTTGCTTCTAATGAATAGATTAGGACAGAGTGGTGGTGTGTGACCTGGAGGCTAGGTCAGAAAAGGCAGTGTGGCTTTCCTCTTGCTTTCTCTTGGATTACACACTCTGGGGGAAGCCGTATTTTAAGCAGCCTTATGGAGGATCCCATGTGGCGAGAAAACAAAGGCTCTTCCCAACACCCCTGTGAGCTTGGAAGTGAATCCTCCAGCCCCAGTCTAGCCTTCAGATGACTGCAGCCCCAGCCAACACCTTGGCTGCAGTCTGATGAAAGACCCTGGGCCAGATCTACCCGGCCCAGCTGTTACATAACCAGCCCTACATTCCAATCATTAGAAACTGTGTGAGATCATAACTGTTGTTTTAAACTGCTAACGTTTGGGGTAATTTCTTTTTTTCCTAGCATGCAATAAGTTACTTTTTTTTTTTATTGGAGTATAGTTTATTTACAATGTTGTGTTAGTTCCACCTGTACAGCAAAGTGAATCAGTTATACATATCTCCACTCTTTTTTTAGATTCTTTTCCCATATAGGCCATTACAGAGTACTGAATAGAGTTCCCTGTGCTGTACAGTAGGTCCTTATTAGTTATCTGTTTTATATATCGTAATGTGTATATGTCGATCCCAATCTCCCAATTTATTCCTCTCCCCCTTATCCCCTGGCAACCATAAGTTTGTTTTCTACATCTGTGACTCTACTTCTGTTTTGGTTCATTTGTACCCTTATTTTAAACTCTGCATATAAGCAATATCATATGATATTTGTCTTTCTCTGTCTGGCTTAACTTTACTCAGTATGACAATCTCTATGCCCATCATGTTGCTGCAAATGGCATTATTTTGTTCTTTTTTATGGCTGAGTAATATTCCATTGTATATATGTACCAAATATTCTTTATCCATTCCTCTGTTGATGGACATTTAGGTTACTTCCATGTCCTGGCTATTGTAAATAGTGCTGCAGTGAACATTGGGGTGCATGTATCTTTTCGAATTATGGTTTTCTCTGGGTATATGCCCTGGAGTGGGATTGCTGGGTCATACGGTAGTTCTATTGTCAGTTTTTTAAGGAATCTCCATACTGTTCTCTATAGTGGCTATACCAATGTACATTCCTACCAACAGTGCAAAAGGGTTCCCTTTTCTCCACACCCTCTCCAGCATTTATTGTTTGTAGACTTCTTGATGATGGCCATTCTGACCGGTGTGAGGTTATACCTCATTGTAGTTTTGATTTGCATTTCTCTAATGATTAGTGATGTTGAGCATCTTTTCATGTGTTTGTTGGCCATTTGTGTGTCTTCTTTGGAGAAATGTCAATTTAGATCTTACGCCCATTTTTTGATTGGGTTGTTTGTTTTTTTGATATTGAGCTGCATGAGCTGTTTGTATATTTTGGAGATTAATCCCTTGTTGGTCGCTTCATTTGCAAATATTTTCTCCCATTCTGAGGGTTGTCTTTTTGTTTTGTTTATGGTTTCCTTTGTTGTGCAAAAGCTTTTAAGTTTAGTTAGACCCCATTTGTTTATTTTTGTTTTTATTTTCATTACGATACGGGTCAAAAAAGATCTTGTTGCGATTTATGTCAAAGAGTGTTCTGCCTATGTTTTCCTCTAAGAGTTTTATTGTGTCTGACCTTACATTTAAGTCTTTAGTCCATTTTGAGTTTATTTTTGTGGATGGTGTTAGGGAGTGTTCTATTTCATTCTTTTACATGTAGCTGTCCAGTTTTCCCAGCACCACTTATTGAAGAGACTGTCTTTTCTCCATTGTATTTCCTCGCCTCCTTTGTCATAGATTAGTTGACCATAGGTGCGTGGGTTTATCTCTGGGCTTTCTATCCTGTTCCCTTGATCTATGTTTCTGTTTTTGTGCCAGTACCATACTGTCTTGATTACTGTAGCTTTGTAGTATAGTCTCAAGTCAGGGAGCCTGATTCATCCAGCTCCATTTTTCTTTGGGGTAATTTATTATATAGCAGTAAATAACTAATATGGATGTCATTGCTAAGTCCCTACCTTTAGAAAGAGTGATGTTCACTATGGTTCCATATAAAGAAAATCTCCAAATTTAGCATTAAGCAGACTAATCCTCCAATTGTGAAACAGTTGTACTAAGGACAGTTATTCAGTCAGGGTCAATAAGCCATTGCAATTTGGTTTAGTGCTATTTTCTACTGCTGCATAACTTTCTAAGTTTATTTTCTTTTTTAAGAATTAACTTTTAGAGATTATATTAGGATCCAGGCAGGAAAATTGAAATCACCCCAGTTATTTTTACAGAGAGAATTTAGTTGAAAGAACTGTTTCCTGGGACTGAGTTATCAGAAAGCAGCCTACATCCCTAGGGCCTGAGGGAGCAAAGGGGAGGGTGGGATTCAAACCTTTCAGTGGGGGATGCCACTGGGCTGGAGCACGTAACTCTGAGGGGGCCGGTTCTGGAAGTGGGGGGGGGGGGACAAAGAAGCTGGGAATGAGCCAAGCGCTGCTACTGGAACCACCTGAGGGTCCAAAGTGACGCTTGCTAACCAACCTCTCCTTCCTGTCGCTTGTGCACAGGCATGCTCTCTCCCTCCAACCCCTCCCAACCCACCAGGGAGCAGCAGACAAGGCAGAAATGTGGTTTGCACAGTCCCAGACCCAGCATAGCAGAGCTGAGAGATAACAGCCTAATAAACAGCACAGCGTCACGTCTTTCCTAAGTTAATGAATTATGGGTTAGTTAGAAGGCACATTCCCTGCCAAGGCCTCTCTCTCTGTTGTTCACTGTAGTAGGAGCCTGTGGGGGATGTGGTGTCACTGAAAGTTCCCTTCCTGGGGCTCTGAGATTTCCTGACACTGCAACAAGTGCTACGAGCCTCCATCTCGCCCAACCCTGCAGCCAACCGAACACTTGCCCACCAGGCTTTCAGCTCGGGAGACCAAAGCCATCATTTTTGCCCTGCTGATTTCTTGTACTCACTGATACAACCTAATGTATATTTAACTTTAAATTAGGAAGAATGAAATAAAATTTAAAAATTTTTTAATTTAAATTCATTTCTTCAGTGTCACCGGCCACATTTCAAGAGCCCAGCAGTGCTACGTGGCTAGTGGCTACCATACTGAACTGCACAGAATAGAACATTTCCATTATTGCAGAACATCCTATTGGTCGGAGCTGTCCTAGAGCCTTTAAAATCCTCATGGGAAAGAAACAAGCTGGTAAGACATTGGATGTGCAAGAGGAGGAGGATGTAGTAGGTAGCATCTCCAAGCTTATTTTAACCAATGAGCCCTTTATTTGCATTGATCAAGACTCAGGAAACCTACTTTGGTTTTGTGATCTTGAGGCAGAGACTGGAATTTCTCTGTGCCTCAGTGTTCTCTATTCACACCACGGCCAGTATCATTTCTGAGTTCGCTGTTTATTATAAACCTCTTTGCCAGCACGTAGCATCTGCTGCTGTTGCTTCCACATTCCCCTTGCCTCTTGCCTCAGGATTAGTTTCAAGGGAAACCAAAGATTTTACTCTTAGCGCCCTTGATTGACCTCCCTGCCCCATCTCTCCAGCAACCCCTTCCCCTCCCTGATCACCACCTTCCCTGTGGCAGCCCCTGGTGGCTCGTGATCCACAGGAGAAAGTCCAAAGCCAGAACCTTCAGAACACACAGCGCTCCTGGGTCCACTCTATACTTCACGCCCACGGGCTTTGGCTCGAGCTCTTCACCTTGCCCAGAAGTTCTCCTGTTCCTTTGTCCACCTCTTCGAGCCTCATGGCGGGAGTCTACTTCACTGGCGGCCCAGCCACCACCCGTTTGGATTGGCCACCATGTTCATGGCAAGGTCATGCTTTGCCCTGCCTGCTCCTGGCCAATGACCGAGCATGGTGAGGGTACTAGAAACAGTGTGGCGCTCTTCCAGTGGGCAGCTTTGGGTCAGGGCCTCCACGGTGGCCTGGCCAAAGCTGTCTCAGAGGTGCTCTGCCATCAAGATGCTTCCTTCCCGCTCCTTTCGCAGGGGTCAGACCTGCACTGCAGTCTGACAGCTCCCCCTGCCCAGCCTGCTCCCTCCCCCTTTGTCCGTCATACCCCTTCTCGCAGTAAATCTCTTGTATGTCTAATTCTGACTTGGTATTATTTCTCAGAGACCCAAATTGACACAGCTAGAGCTTCCCCTGACTCAAACCAGGCAGAATCAAGCACTTTTCCATCCATGTTCTCAGCGCCTTCTGTGTATACCTGTTAGAGCACTTCCTACATTCACCATCACCACTGCCACCCTCCTCGTCACCACCCTCCTTGTCGCCACCCTCCTCGTCACCACCCTCCTTGTCGCCACCCTCCTCGTCACCACGTCTCCTCCACTGGGCAGTGTCTAAAGGTCAGGCACCACATTTCTTACATTCTGGTCCTCCTGTATCTGCCATGCACTAATACGTGTTGGTTGAATTAGATTGGGCCCATTTATCCTTCGAGGGGCTGAGTGATCCTCTGTCAACGTTGACTAGTGTTAAAGAAAGGCATTTGCATGTGTCTGGTCAAAGAAGAGATGCAGTGACATCATTTACGCATGAGACCGGCCCCCGTGTGTCATTAATACGAGAGTTAAAGTTCACACACTCGTTTACTAATGGTCCACTTAGTTTTTAAACAATATGGTACCCACCATCTTTGTTGTATTTTTTCCCAATAGGCACTCTGCAGTACATGGCGCCGAGATTATTGATCGAGGACCTCGTGGGTATGGTGCCCCGGCTGATATCTGGGCCCTGGGCTGCACCGTCATTGAGATGGCCACCAGCAGGCCTCCGTTCCATGAGCTCGGTGAACCGCAGGCAGCCATGTTCAAAGTAAGACATGTTGGATGGTTTAGGTTGCTGGTGTTGGAGAGAGAGAATTCAAATCAAAAATCTCCCAATCCAGAAACCTCTCCACAAAGGTGGAAGAGAAAGCATACAGGTTGTTTTGTTTTGTTTTGTTTTTGAATAAGCATAAAATCAGAATGTGATGTGCGTCACAGGCACAAGAGAGTGGAGCGCTAAGAGACTGGAAAGCGGAACTCAGCCTTTCCTCTAGCCAAGCAGATGCAGCCCTTTACATCCGTGTTCTGAAGAGAAATGCTGACTAGTCCTCAGGTGCAAGGACTAGACAGCACCACTGGTCACAGGAGTTCACCCGAGGTTCCCCTGACAACTAGAGTGACCACTTGTGTTAGCTAATTGGCTTTACCCAAAGGAAAGATCAACTTCTCAAACCTTTAGGACGGGACGTAGTTCTGGAGCAAAAGGCTCCACTGAAGTTAGGCTCCTGCTTTCCCACAGAAACCCGGAAATTGGAGCGCTACCTTCCTCGGTGGTGGCATTCCAAAGAGATGGCTCCCAGGTCCTTGAGAAAGATATTTCTGGCAAGAGGCTTATTTGGCTTTTAAAAAGGTTTACATATATCTCGAAGAGAGACACAGAACTTAGAATGACAGGTTTTCTAAAGTGAATGCTCTAAGAAAGGTGGGGGGTATCTCTTTCTTTCTTTCCAACTGAGGGAGTTAAGCTTCTTAGTTAATCTGTACGCGCTCTTACACTGGGTAAGGCTCAAGGGCCGCGTTGGGTGTGTCTTTGGAGGACAGCTTTCTGTCTAGATTTGGAGAGGAGGATCTTTGGGTATCAGATGCTGTCTCCTTTGTCCTTCTAAAAGCCTTCCCAGAGCTGACAGGAAGGGTGACCCGTGTGTTGAGGCCCACGTGGTACTGACTGGCCCTATGGGTGGGGCTTTACACTGGACATGCTCCCTTGGGAAGGGACGTGGTTGCTTACGAGCCCAAGGGAAGCTGATGCGAGGACAGCCAGTGTATCCGAGGTCAGGTCTGCGGCTTCTGGCTCCGTGGACGCTTGGAGAAGTTGAAGAGCAGCTGTAGCCTTCAGAGGTCGTTACCAGCACTGACCTTCCGCGGAGCACTTTTGTTTGCCCCAAAGATAAGAAGGAAGAGAGCAGGGTCCCAGAAGGCTAAGTGGCCACTGCTTACGGATGACAAGGTCACAGTACATGGAAGCAGCCTGATGGAACGTGATTCCAGAGGCCTTTCTTCCTGCTTCTCTGCCAAGCCTGGTGGCCTCCCAGGCCTGTCAGCCCCACAGCCTCCCCGCCTGCATCCTTGCCAGGCCCTCTGGCTCAGTCTCTTCGGCAGAAGGAACTCAAAGGCCCGAGTGCAGGGCTCTGCCCATGAGCTGGGTGCAGCCTGCTCAGCGGGTTCTGAACGCCCTGTGCTCTGATGCCTTGGTGCACTCCTCAGCCCAGCCCCTGCAGAAGGTTCTCTGAGCTTCCCACCCTCCCAGCAGCTGTGAGATAGCCCTAAAGGCAAGATCTCAAGTTGACGAGTGTCTCCTGGCACCTGCAATCCCAACAAGACCCTGAACACCGCGGCTGGCAGGCAGCAGTGACCTTCCAGCCTTTCCATGCCTGTCCAGGATGGAGCCACCTGGGGCTGGCAAAGATCTTCCTGCAGCTTCAGTTACAGGCCTCGGAATAAATAGCAGCTGGTGGGCTTCCCTGGTGGCGCAATGGTTAAGAATCTGCCTGCCAATGCAAGGAACATGGGTTCGAGTCCTGGTCCGGGAGGATCCCACATGCCGCGGAGCAACTAAGCCCGTGCGCCACAACCACTGAGCCTGCTCTCTAGAGCCCACGTGCCACAACTACTGAAGCCCGCGTGCCACAACTACTGAGCCTGTGCTCTAGAGCCCGCGAACCACAACTACTGAGGCCTGCGTGCCTAGAACCCGTGCTCTGCAACAAGAGAAGCCACCGCAGTGAGAAGCCCGCGCACCGCAACGAAGAGTAGCCCCCGCTCGCTGCAACTAGAGAAAGCCACGCACAGCAACGAAGACCCAACACAGCCAAAAATAAATAAATTTATTTTTAAAAAAAACAAAAAAAACCGTAGTGCCCATGTTTGCACTTTTCTTCTTGAGAGCCTGGGGAGAAGCTACTCCCTTCCTCTCTGAGTTCTTGTCCTGAGTTTTTGTCTCTGGAGCCCCCAGTGCCCTTAGATCCCCACCCCTCAGGCGAGGGGTGCCAGCTGGAATGTGCCCTGCATTTCACGTCTTGCGGGTTGAATTCTATCCAGTGTTCAGTGTTCTCAAAATCCAAAACTCGTTTTTTGAAAATGTTGTGTTATTGTGGTAAGAACACAACATGAGATTTACCCTCTTAACAGTATTTTTGAGTCAAGGTCCAGCACTGTACAGCAGATCGCTGGAAATTATTCATCTAAGTGCCATGTGTGCCCAGTGGATAGTAATGCCCCATTTCCCCCTCCCCTCAATGCCAAACTCTCCATCCTGCCCATGAGGAGCAGCGTGTGAGAAGCGGTTGGTGCGCCCCTGGTGCAGGGACTTCAGGCTGTGAAGTCGGAGGCTGGCGGTTTGCTCTCGGCAGCGCCCCGGTCTCACTGAGCGGGCAGGGGAGGCCGCGCCAGCCCCATGGTTGCCGAGGAGCTGGGAATGGGGTGCATCTGGAGGACAGAATGGCTTCCACTCCTGGCTCATTGGGTGGGCTTGGAGACGATGAGGAGAAGACCGCGAACTTTAAAGATGACAACTCCTCAGATGAATGGAGAGCCGTCCCTGATGGGAACGGTCACGCAGGATGGATGAGCCGGACTCGTGGAAGCATTCCCGTGTCACAGTGAGATGTGACGACTCAGCCCAAACTCCTCCCCCACAGGGCGCAGGGACAGAGAGCCTGCGGCAGGACGATGATGAGCTAGCCAGCAGTGGAGCTGAAGCAGAAATTGCAGCAGGAGCCTGAACAGGAAAGGGCAGCGCCGCCTCCCTCAGCCAGTTGCACCCCGTGGGGATGAGGGCTTGGGCCCTGAGTTACCAGCCTCCAGGTTTGCTCTGCCTGTGGTTTACAGCTGGAAGTTGGAGGTTTGGGCTGTGAAGGCGTAGAGACTGAGAGGCCAGGGCGCGATGCTCTCAGGGGGCCTCTCACACGTGGCCTTTCATCCTGGGCGTCCTCCCTGCGTAGTGATCTCAGAGCTCCGAGAGGACTAGAGCAGAAGCCCCAAGGCCTCTTAAGGCCTAGGCTCTGAACCCCCCACCAGTATCACTTCCCCCACAATCTACTGGGCAAAGCAAAGTCCCCAGAGGCCAGCCGGGTCTAGGACATGGATAGCAGTCATGGAGGCCATTGTTGGAATCCATCATCAGCCCCTCCTAGGATGGCAGATACAGGAGCTTTGTGTGGAAGGTATGTACACCTGGATTTGCCCGAGACCACACTGTCTCATCGGTCACCTCTGCCTTCATTGCAGGTGGGCGTGTTTAAGATTCACCCTGAGATTCCAGAAACCCTTTCAGCGGAAGCTAGAGCCTTCGTTTTATCCTGTTTTGAGCCTGACCCCCACAAACGTGTCACCGCTGCTGGACTGCTCCAAGAGGGTTTCTTAAGGCAGGTGAACAAGGGCCAGAAGAACCGAATTGCTTTTAAGCCGGCAGGTGAGGCCTGCTGGGATGGCAGAGGTGACGGCTCTCCCGAGCGCTGAGCTTCCCACATGGTGCCCATGTTTGTGAAGAGCGGTGGGGCTGGTGCATTAGGTGTGGGACGCGGAGACACAGGGAGCCCCATAGGTGACAGCGATGAACCTCACATGCCCAATGCTCCGTTAAAGCCTTTCCTTTGGGATTGTGCCAGGGAGGGAGGTGGGAGGTACCCTGGCTGGGGTTTTGTGTCTTCCCCAGGTGCAGAACCTGGCGCTTCATCTTTGGAGCCTGGCCTGTCACCCTGTGCTGCTCCCGACCTTGGTTAAAGGGTGTCTGTCCTGCAGGCCACCGAAGCAAGCAACACCTTCTGGGGCAGTAGGTCCTACCGGGCAGTGATATACGAGTGGTCCCGGTGTGGATGGGGCGGGAGCTGGGACAGGGTGCCTCAGCATCTTGCACCCAGAGAGCAACTCGCTGTCTCAGCGTGTCCGAAGGGCTGGTTAGAAATGCGGAGTCTTGGGCCCATCCCGGACCTGCTGAAGCAGAACCTCCATCTCCCCAGGATCCCTGGGTGATCGCTTGCACCCCCAGTTAGAGCAGCGCGGGCTTAGGCCCCTGGGTGCGTCACGTGGCCCAAGGGGCTGCCTGGGGCTCACTGTCCCCATCCCCGGCTGCCCCGCACAGAGGGTCCCAGGGGCGCCACGCTGCCCCTGCCCCTGGCGGGAGAGCTGATGGGCGGCAGCAGCAGCAGTGAGCATGGCTCGGTCTCCCCACACTCCGATGCCCAGCCCGACGTGTTCTTCCAGAAGTCCCAGACGCCCACGCATCGGCTCAGCCACCTGCTCAGGTACGGCCACCCCCCACTCGGAGGACAGAGTCCCTCCCAGGTGTAAACCAGATGGCCGCGAAGGGCTTTTGCTTCCTTTCTGCACGATCAGCAGGGCAGCCGGGGCGGCCACTGACAGTGAGAGAGAGGAGGGCAGTGAGGTCACTCTCTGTCCCTTCCCCTCCCCCTCCTCTTCCTCCCCTCCCCCTCTCCTCTTCTTCCCCTCCCCCTCGTCGCTTCCCCTTCCCCTTCCCTCCTGTTTCCTCCTCCTCCCCTGTCACCCCTTATTCTCTCCCTCTTACCCCCTCCTTCCCCCTCCCTCCTTTCCCCGTCTTTCCCCTCGCCGCTAACACTGGTGCATCTTCCTGAGGGTGGGGCTGCGGCGGAGCCACCTCTCAGCCCCTCCCCCACGGTGTCCCTGGGAGGCGGGGGGATTGTCGCCTGCGTTTGTCCGCAGTGTTCCTGATGAGAGCTCGGCCTCAGAGGACCGGAGCGCAGCCTCGTCCCTGGAGGACAGCGACCTGGGCCTCTTCCTGCTGCGCAAGGACAGCGAGCGCCGTGCCATCCTCTACAGAATCCTCTGGGAGGAGCAGAACCAGGTGGCTTCCAACCTGCAGGAGTGCGTGGCCCAGGTACAGGCCGAGTGCGGGAGCTGCAATCCCACGCCCTCCGCCCAAGGCCAGGTCCCAGAAGAGGTCCAAATGGGACTGGTGTTCCTGCTGCCCTAGAACATTTGCACAGTTACAAGAACCACCCTAAGTATTTCCCAACGTCCTTCCCTTTTCCAACAAAACAAAAGAAAATACAAAAAAAAAAAAAGACTCCATTGAAGCCTGATTTTGCATTTGCGGAACACTGCAGTGAAACCAGGCACTGATGGGGCAGTGCTGCCTCCTGGTGGAAAACAAGCCAAATGACAGCACAAAGCCCAGTTAACCCCCAGCTGCACCAGTTGCCCTCAGAAGCTGGGAGAACAGCCGCTTTAGGAAGAAAGGTTACGGATGGAAATGTTTGAGTTTTAACTCATTTTGGATGGGAAAAGGTCCTTCTAGCAAGAGGCCACTGCCCCCTATGAACTGTGCCTTGTGACAAGGCCTGTTGGGGGTGGAGGGTGGTTTACAAGGGGTTAAACAGGATGGCAGACCATTCCTTGAGGGGCTTAGTTCTGTTGTTTGCAGGCCAGAGAGGAGAAGGGGGCCACATAACCCTCTAACAGGAAGGATATGGAGGAAATTCCAGGACCAGAGCCCGTGTCTCGCCTGGAAAATCCCCAGTTCCATTAGCAAATGGACAGTCTGGTTAATCTAGTTGCCCAAAGTACTTCTTGGATTTTCCCTCCCTCTCTCTGAATTACTCAGTGACTGATTTTTTTGGGTGGGGGGTTGGTGATCAGAGTTCGGAAGAGTTGCATCTCTCAGTCGGCCACATCAAGCAAATAATTGCGATCCTGAGAGACTTCATCCGCTGCCCGGACCACAGGGTGATGGCATCCACGATATCAAAGCTAAAGGTGGACCTGGACTTTGACAGCTCGTCCATCAATCAGATTCATCTGGTACTCTTTGGATTTCAGGATGCTGTAAGTGCTCCATTTGGCCCTAGAGAACATGCCAGAAGGTAGGAAGCCCACTGAAGTGGCTCACAGCCAAGACCATGGAGTTCGATTACCATCATCTCCCGTAGTCTCCATCTCTTCTCACCTGTTTACGCCTGAATCCCGAGTGTCAGCAGTTTTCTAAACACTGAATATGTGTATACAAGTGACTGGTCTGATTGCATTATGGCCACGGAGAGCAGGAGTATAGGATTTGGGAACGAGTGGCATCTGCCAGCTGGGTAGGTGTGGGGTTTAAGCTTATGTGTCTGCCCGAACAGGTGTGAGTTCCTCCAGGCCCAAGGTCGTGTCTGGCTTAGCTTTGTGTCTCAAGTCCCCAACACAGAGCCTGAGGTTTCATAGATGCTTCATAAATGTTCGTTGAATAAACAATGAAGAGGCCCGTGCAGTAGCTCCGATCTCTGTACCTGTCCCCTAGACCCCCGTGTGACTTGGGGTCAGCTTAAAGGAAGACTCAGTCCAGAAGAAACATAAGTCAGGCAGAAACTCAGGGCAGCACGGTTAACCCTTTATCTCAGAGTAGAAGCAAATTCGAATTAGTTAAGAACTATTTCTTAAAAGTACAATGGACCAGAAATCTGGATTTTTGTGATTTGTAGGTAAATAAAATTTTGAGGAACCACTTAATTAGGCCCCACTGGATGTTTGCGATGGACATCATCCGTCGAGCGGTGCAGGCTGCAGTCACCATCCTCATCCCAGGTAAGGGCCCTCTTTTTGGTCAAGGTCAACTTCAGGTGGCTATGGAAAAGGTCAGACAGGTCCTCTGTACTCACCAATTGTTGCTTTCCCTTTCCCATCTTGGCTATGTACGTCTCTGCAATTAAGTAAATGATGTCACAGACCCCTTTAGGGCCGAGATTCTGTGATTCTGAGAACATCTCCTGGTGATGTATTTTTACATGCCCCTAGGCATAACTGAGGAGCACGCACCGCAGGTAGACTAAACTCAGGATCTCAAAGGAGCACTGAGCCTGACGGCCTGGCTCCTACAGTGCGTCATCTTGTGTGCTCAGCAACGCCTCCTAGTTGGTTGACGATTTAACGGCTCAGTCTCCTCTCTCAGAATCATCATGTGGCAGCTACAGAAATCTTTGGCTTTTTATAGGCTCTATTTTTGAAATGTTAGAGCAGCTTAATACCCAAGTTGATTCTCCTTCCGCGGTGCCTTCTTCCTAGGAAGGGAAGCTATGTGGCGCTTCGGTTAACACTGCCCCTTCCTCTCATTACTTTGCTCCCTCCCTGTCCTCTGCCTGCTCCCCTGAATGCACTCTGCCCAGGCTCAGCTTCTGGGAGTGGCTTGTTAAACCCCAGGACTTCATTATTCCCCAGTCCAAGCAGGAAAGTGTTTGTAGTAAAAACACAGGCCTGGGTGGAAGCCCGCTTGTCCCTTTTTAAAACTGCCCTTGGCTAACTAAACACCTTGAAGTCTGTTTCCTCATCTGTGAAGTGGTGGGGACCATCTTTTCACTGCAGAGCTAAGTGAAATAGTCTCCTCTCCATTTTATAAAGTCAGCAGTCCCCTGATGGAGCATCGCATTGGCCTGGCCGGCCTCTGAACAGCCACGTTTGCTGGCCCGGGACATAAGCTACACCAAGCCCTGGCCTTGTTGAACCGTGGTCCTTTTCGTCCGTGATTCCACAGAGCTCCGAGCCCACTTTGAGGCTGGCTCAGGGACCAAAGGGGTGGATAAGGACACAGATGAGGCAGAAGAGGACTATGCCCCGGCAGACCCACGCGGGAGCGAGGCGCAGGTGGCGTGTGGGTGGAGCAGGCCCGTTTCAGCAGTTGCCCAGGAGGCCCAGCCCCAGCAGCTCCACCAGCAGCATCTGAGCCTCCAGCTGAGCAAGCTCAGGCAGGAGACCAACAGGTGGGCAGGGGTGGGACGATGACCTGGACTAGCCCGTCAACTCAGTGGTCGAGTGCCTCACCCAGGTCTCAGAAAAGCATCTTTACCCCCCAAGGAACTGCGCAAGGAGATATTCTCAGCTTCAACTGGGGGACTAGAAGGATGCCCCCCCTTTTTTTTTAATGCTAGGAGTCAGAGACGTAGAGTGCCTTGCCACAAGCCGTACTAAAGGCAGCAGCATCTCAGAGTTTTCTCTGTCTCTTTACCGAGGTGGGTTCCCTGACATGGTGTGTGGGTCCAGCAACTCGGGGGGGACATCTGCGGCCTGCCCCTGCCGAAGTAGCTGAGTTGGGGGTCAGTTAGCACTGCGTTGATGGACAGGTATCCCATAACCCTGACCCCAAGTAAGTCTGCCCTGTCCTCTTTGAATCTCTCCCTTGTGTTTTGTCATGATCCCTAGGCAGGCATTAGTGAACCACCTTCCCCGACAGCGGACCCTGGCACTGCCGTGAGGTTCCCACAAGAGTTGGGCCCTTTTGTTTATTTCCAGGCACATAGTAGGTGTTCAAAACGTATTTGTTAAATGAACAAAAAGATTCCCATTTGCGCTGGGGAACCACGTCATCAGTGGGCTTAGCAAACTAGTTGGTACTGGTTCCAAATGATGCCTTGTTGCCCAGTGGTCATTGGGAATGCTAAAATTTAACGGGGACAAACAGTGTCAGGCATACCTATTTCGGAAGAAAAGTTGTACACACCCCTAGGGATCTCTGAAGTTTAATTTTAGGCAGATCTAATCATTTCTTTTTAGAAAGGCCCAGTTTTAATTAACTGGTAGTGGTGGCAAAACTCTTTTTAAGTTTTGAAAAAATGACAAATGTGAAAGTTGATAGTAGTACTTAGCCCTTCTTTAAAATGTGTTTCTGGTAAGGTTTATAATCACCAGATTCATAAAATGTTATATATGGGTTCAAAGGTTATTCCTTTCCAGGGTCAATATTGTTATCTTCCATCTCAGTAGAATTAGTAATGAGACAGCAGCCAGCACCTGACTGCGAATGGCTGACAGACACACAGCTCCTACAGACACGCCTGCCCTTGTAGGATGGAGATGCCTTAGCTGTTGCTGGGCACAGCAGGAAGGCACCTTTGGCCCTGAGTGATGCTGACGAGGGTAACACATCTGTCCTGAGTAGTGTCTGTGAGACCAAGCCCCGTGAAGCGTTTAGCGCAGTCTTGGGTAAGTGTTCGCAGTAGTGTCCCTCTCACCTTCCAAGCAGCAAGAGTCTTTCCTGCAGTTCCTACTTCCCCCTAGCTGTTCCAACAGCAGCAGGGCTTCTATCTCCTTGGCTTACTCTCTGGTGAGGAGGGAAGGGCCTGACCACTAGTTTCAGTGACTTGACCTGACTTAGGGAGACAAGTTGGCTGAGTTCTACTGATCACCATCAGGTTATCTTTTGGTTCATGATGATACATATTCTGAGGCAAAATATACCCACGCCCTGAGCGTTGGTCTTTGTTTACAAGGGGAGGGAGCACAAGAAAGGTGCTCATGTACAGGCTGAAACCTGATCACACAACTTTGAAGAAACTAGACTGACCGATGGGATTGTGCCTTTTTTATTTTTTTTAAACCTCTGAATTGTTCAACAAATGTTTGAATTGAATTGAATGGTATTACGCTCTCTCTGGAGGATGGCTTTTTTTTTTTTTTTTTTAAACCAGACTTTTGGAACACCTAGTTCAAAAAGAGAGAGAGTACCAGAATCTTCTACGGCAAACCCTAGAACAGAAAACTCAAGAATTGTATCACCTGTAGTTACAATTCAAATCTAATGGTGAGTGATTTTCCACTTGCTCTGACTTATGTGTGTGTGAGACCATTCAAAATCTGGCTAGTACTCTAGTCAGCCTTGAAACAGTTGAGGTTATTCTCGATCAGACCAGTAAGTACTCCAGTAAAATTCCGGAATACTGGTCAATAATAAAAAGGAACTATCAGTACATTCAAAAGCAGATGAATCGCAAATGCATTATGCAAGTGAGAGAAGCCAGAGATTCAAAAGGCTACATATTATGATTCCATAAATGTAGAACGTTTATAGGAAATTCTATTAAAGGCAAAACTACAGGGACAGAAAATAGAACTGGGTGGGGGGGTGGAATTGATGATAAAAGGCCACGAGAACGTTCTGGCGTGATAGAAATATCTCTACCTTGATTGTGGTGGTGGCTATGTGACTCTGCTTGTCAAAGTTCTTAGCACTGCATACCTAAAAAGGGTGGTTTACGGCATAAATTATACCTCAGTCAACCAGCCTTATGCATTTGGTGCCCAAAAGGGCTACAGGTGCCTCTTGGAGTGGGGAATGGATATGGAGTGGGGAATGGATAAGCTGTGAGGCCAAAAATCTCAGTATTAAAACCTATTTCCTCATTTGAATTCCAGTGCAGTTACGGATATGATTTCTTAGAAAAGGCATTTTAAAGATGGGAATACACATTTAAAGTAGGAGATAATTAGTTTGAAGTATCACAGGAAAGGAACATTTTTAATCTCTGGAAAGTGACTCCAAGGACTATGGACTGTTGCACAGTGTGTAGCAGAGCAGCTGAGCCAGGTTTAATCCATTTCCTTTTCACATCACATTCTGGAATAATAGTTTATTTGAACCAACTTGTTACTTGAAGAATTTTGCTGTTACACATCAGTATACAACATAACTTTCTAATCCTTACAGAGATTACAGAAAACTCAGCCTCCCCTCCTCGGTCTTATGGGCAGAGAACAGAAGAAGTGCTTGTCGACTGGTTGCAACTGCAAGGAGCGGATACGAAAACAATTGAAAAGGTAAACTTACAACCAACAAACCATTCCTGTGCTATCATTACAGAGCTGCTTAGCTCTTAATGTATTTGATCTTTGTTTCAGATTCTTGAAGAAGGTTATACACTTTCTGATATTCTCAATTATATCACTAAGGAAGACCTAAGGTACCTTAGACTACGGTGAGAATAGCCTCAAAACACTTCGTGGAACAGAAAATGACTTCTTTGGTGTAATTAGGCTTTTTTTTTGCGGTACGCGGGCCTCTCACTGCTGTGGCCTCTCCCGTTGCGGAGCACAGGCTCCGGACGCGCAGGCTCAGCGGCCATGGCTCACGGGCCCAGCCGCTCCGCGGCATGTGGGATCTTCCCGGAGCGGGGCACGAACCCCTGTCCCCTGCATCAGCAGGCGGACTCTCAACCACTGTGCCACCAGGGAAGCCCCTGTAAAAACTACCAACCTCACTCCAAACTCTGGAGTTTTTCAAGGTTAAAGTTGGGGAAAAGCTGAGAGGGGGCAGAAGCTAAAGGCCCCGTAGAAAAAGTCAAGAGACAGGCCTGGCTGGGAGTGGAGTGAAGCGAGACATGAGATGCTAGTGGGCTACTACACCCAAAGCCTTCTTTCTTTAACTTGCACCCTGCCTTCTCATCCCCACGTCATCTTTAATAGTCTGCTCTGCACAGATGCAGCAGCACTCCTGTACAGTACCTCTCGGGCCATGTCCCACTCCTGCTAAGGCACAAGTGTCACCTCCATATGTGAAGAGAACATATTCCTGTTTTAGTTAAGTAAGTTTTCAAGTTAGGGACTGCATTTTTAAGACTAGACAACAAATCTAGACAAGTCTGGAAGGATATACTATAGCTTTTGCCATAAGGGCTCCTAAAGAAGTATTCTGCTGTGTTGCTTTGAAGTTGTCTTCTCTTACGACTCTCTAAAGAAGACTCCTGTTTGTTTCGTAGTGGTGGTCTCCTCTGCAGGCTCTGGACTGCAGTCTCCCAGTACAGAAGACAGGCTCAGGGGGCCCCGGCAACCCAAGATGAGGCTTAATCAATCAGCTAAGCCAGGGGACACAGGGAGCAAAGAGCGGACAACATACACACGAATTCTGCTGCACTTACGCAAGGAAAACACCGCTTGTTCAATGAACAATTTAAGAACTTGAAGTTTTAAAGAATTATGGAAAAAATTTTAACCTTTTATTTATCAACATGTTTTCAAGGTGAGTAGAACTTGTACGTATTGTGAAAACAGTGATTGTAAAACCTGGTCTTGACATCCCAGAGTATTAGGGAATCCTTAAAAATGAATTTTAATTTACTTCAATGGAAAAATATCTGCTGGAAAGGTGAAACAACAGGTGTTTAAAATAACAAAAAGGCTGGGAATCACTGTTTTAGATCACACATTCCATACATTACTATTAACTGGAATTGCACTTAAAATTGATAAGAATATGCCTTGTATTTAATGTTTGATATGACTGTAAACAGAAAACTATTAAGAAAATAGCTTCATATTTATACTTAGTGTATAAATGGAGAAAACTAACTTATTTGGCCTTTAAAATGAAGTAGTCTTATTTAAAAATCGAATTGTCCTTCCACCCCTGCCTGGTTATAATAAATATTGTGTTTTATTAAGGAGAAATGATGGTTCAGTGTGAACAGGCTTCAGCACCGACATGCACACAAATGGGGGCGTGTGTGCACATTAGGGTACACCAGGTAAGCTGCTGGGCACTGGGAGGGACAGGACAATGATCGCCCCGCAAAAAGGTGGCAGAGTTGGACAGGCATATAAGGAACTGTTTCTCCTTTTAGTAACTAAAAAAGTATTTGTTAAACGAGTATACAACTAAACCAAATAGAACTATTTTAAAGAAGTAATTTGAAGGAGGGTTAAGCAAACTCTTATTACCTATTTTAGACCTATATAACTAAAATAACCTTTATAATAAGATCCATACTATCCTTAAGATATAACATTAAAAGACGTTGTATCTTTTAATGCAACACTGTACAAACCACATGCAATTACACTATCTATCTATCTATCTATCTATCTAAATCTACACTTTCTTTCTATGGGTTTTTTCCTCTTTAACAAAGTTGAGAACCCAAAGCATTCCTTACAGTTGCTGCTGAATACCCAACTGAAGGTGTACCATCTCGCATTAACTGATGGACTTAAACTTGATCCACTGGTTTGCACCCCGGACTTCAAAAGGCGGATCGCTGCAGTAGATGTGATAGCCGAGTTCTTCCAAAGGTGGTTCAGGGTCAGCTGTAGCAAACTGGGCAGCATCCTCAATTTCTTTTCTCACGTCAACATCAATTTCCTAAAAATCAATCAGATTACAGTTCAAGAGATGTTTTGAATAGACAGCAGCTTAGGTACCAACTTGTTCTACTGGGAACCCCTTGCTAGTTGTTAACTCTCTACTAGTACTGGCAGTATACCTATTATTACTGAAAATGTTAGGTTAACCATGACACAACGATCCACGAAGGGGGATTCTGGAGGACAGATACCAACATTAAGACATATACCCTGGCGAGGGAACATTTATGAATTAAAAATCTACAGTATATTTTTAGGAAAGAAGAACTGATGGTGGAGGAGGTTAATGTCCTGTGAAAAATATTGCGTTGGCCAAAAAGTTCTTCGGGGTTTTCCCACAACATCGGGGTTTTCCCACAACATGGCTCGGAAAATTTTTGGCCAACCGAATACAATATGTACTTTCCCACTTACTTACCTAATTTACCGAGTGGCAGCTTCTTGTGTAGAGAAAAACTGCTCAAAAAGGAGAGCCAACCTTCAAAGGCAGACTTACTTTTAAACCATCAAGAGTCACTGTACCTTTAGTTCTTCAACACTGGCCAGATTGCTGTTCACCATCCTATCCTTGAGAAGCATGATAGGGTCACTCTTACTTCTAACTTCCTGAATTTCTTCTCGTGTACGGTAACTAGAGGGAGGGAAACAGAGTTACAAGTAGATAAGAACAGTGCCGGCACAGCAGAGACAGTCTGGGAAACACAGCAGTCTGTTTCTGAGACGAAGGAGCACATCAGTACTCACGTCACCGTAAGAAGGGCAGAATTATATACTTTCAAAACACAAGAACTCATCCTAATATTCTGTAAGGAAGAGCTGCTCTGTCTTTATAGAAAACTCTACAATGGCAATTCACCTGGCTTCTCTGGCATTCTGACAACAGGCGCCAAGTTTCTATTTGCTACTTTGATCTAGAGGTAGGGCGTGAAGGTAGTGGTGGAGGCAGGGGAGATGGTTTTCTGTGGTGATAGCTATAACCTTTGAGGCAGCAGAAGGCTAAGCACAAAAAAAATGTGCCTTGCCTTTTCTCCCTTAAGACCACAGAGCAGTGTGGCTGGCAAGAACTTGGAGAGGAGGTTTTCCGATTCTTGATTGTACAACTGACCCTTGTCCTACAGCACTTGAAATAACACTAAAAGCAAAGAAAGGCTCTACCATTTTTTTAAGAACAGAATTACACCAAGTGCTTTCTTCCATGTAAGCTGCTCCTCATAACATTTTCCCTTAGGCCTTCATTCTATACTCAAAGACTTATTACGGCTTACTTTGACTAAATCTACTCTTAATTATGCCACACTCCGGGACTGCAGCATTACATGCCGGAGTTGCCAGGTGACAAAACTCCTTTGTCTTTGACTGATTTATTTCAACATATGGAATATCCCACGTGCTACTTGGTCTTGCTCCATTCCAGCCAGAAGAGGAATATGCCATGAGAATCTGGGGTAATGCCTACAAAAGGTAAATGCCCCCAAGTATCCTACTCTACCATCAGTCCTGTTTTATGCAACAATTCCTCTCTGCAATTGTTTTCTTATTGGTGCTCATGCTAACTAGCATGTACACACTAGAGGAATTTTCAGAATGCTTTCTATATTGGAACCAATTTATTGGAAGGCACGGCTTTCAGGCTCAGACTAACTACTAAATCAATGCATGAAGCCAACTGGTGTCTGGCTTCAAAAGCAAACACACACTGAAATGCTTTGCTTTTTCATCTAAGTAGCACCATTCAAAGCCCATCCACTTCGGACACCACACTCAGTTTTCCCATGACCATACCTGACTCCAGGATCACTCATGCTGTGCCCATGGTAACGGTAAGTCTGCAGCTCCATCAGTATGGGCCCCTAAAACAGAACCCAGTGGAGGTAAGGTGAAACAATGGCCACAGCCTCAAATGTACGTCCTTTCAGGATCAAATACCTTCATCAGATCTGAGTTAAGAGTTTCTTCTTAGTTGATTCTCATTTCTATTACCTATTTATTGCATGTTTCATTCTCATTTTTTTTTTTTTTTTTTTTTTGCGGTACTCGGGCCTCTCACTGCTGTGGCCTCATCCCGTTGCAGAGCACAGGCTCAGCGGCCATGGCTCACAGGCCCAGCCGCTCCGCGGCATGTGGGATCCTCCCGGACCGGGACACGAACCTGCGTCCCCTGCACCGGCAGGTGGACTCTCAACCACTGTGCCACCAGGGAAGCCCCATCCTCCTTATTTTTAACAGGAACTTATTAATAAAAGCCACCCCCCCCACAGCATATTTTGAATCAAAAAGGCAGACAATTCTTTATGTAATGTCAATGGGTTCTATTTCACCAGAATTGCATTTGATATATAATTCTTTAAGCACAGCATAGATTTAATTAAGAAAAGCCCATCAGAAAGCGGGGATGGCATTTATCTTCACGGTTAATATGCTAGTCTTTCTGCCCACCCCCCTCCCCCCCAGTCACAGGGGAAATCATCTATAAGCATTCTGATCAAGGCTAGAGAAAAACACTAACATAAACCTTAACAACGTAAGATGAAAAGCAAACCTCTAGTCCTCTCGTCCTTCTCCACTTCCATGCACACATGAAGAGAGGCTGGATAGATGACTTTCTACGTCACACCCACTTCATGCAGTGTTTCGTAGGGGACAGCAACCAATCCTGCTTCACAGAGATCTAGCTACTGTGTAACAGAAAGTTGGCAGGTGCTGATCCTGCGACTGGGAGAGCCCGGCTACCACGAGGTAGCTTGCTCATGCTACACCAGCCCCCTTTTAGAAAACAACTTTGAACAGAGGGGATGGGGTGGATCTAGGATCCTTGGGCAGTTTGGTGTAGTAGTTAAAAGAGGGCGGGAGATGGAATCCAAGTGCTTGGGTTCCAGTTCTGGCTGTACTCTATAGTAGCTACATACCTCAGTTTCTTCATCTACAAAACAGTAATTAACCCAGCTCAGAGGTGCGCCGATTAAAAAAGGTAATACCTAAGTGCTTAGCACATTGCCTGACCTATCATCTCTCAATAACTGTCACCTATTGATTGTTAATCATCCCGTAGCCATTTGGAAGCACGGCTGGTTAGGCTAAGGGGATGGTGATAAAGGGGTTTTTCCAGACCCTCCCCTAATTCCAAGATCAGGCTTTGGTCAGGCTGAGACAGTCCACACACTACAAACTACTGATCCTGTTTCCACATACTGTTGGATGCCACATATTCTTTCAGGAACTGGGAAGGGGGGGATGATGATACCCACCACCCAGGGCGTGGACCCCTAGTCTCAGAGTCCTGATACAGACCAGTGAGCCCACTGCCACCAACCTGCCATCTCAGTCATCTCATTTTTTTCTTGTTCAACCGTTCTACAGCTCCCTCCCCTCTTCACCCTCTCTTCCATTTTCATCACTGCCAGCCCAATCTTATTTGCACTACTGCCCAAACACGTACGTGAGGGAAGTCACTGAAGGGTAAACCTCAGGGGCCTGCTTTCTGGGCTGTGAAACACTGATTTAGGGAGAAGAACATCTTTCCACCAGCTCAGATGGCATGTAAGCCTCTTTTTAGGCCAATCTCACTGTTCCCTTCTCCCTCCACTGCTATAACTGGAAGGGTCAAGGTTCTTAGGACTGAAACAGCAAGACTAAGACTACATAATTTAAACGTATTATTTGATTTACAAAAGACAAACTTATACTGGATGCCTATTTTACATAAGCAAAGTTCTGTGCAGGGCACTGCAGGAGTCCCCAGTCTGTTCACTCAAGGGGCTTATGATTGATGGCGGGGGGCGGGGGGTGGAAGAGTTAGAAGCACATAATTAACCAAACCAAAAGGCAAAACAGATTGTCACAATGAAGACAGAGGCAGAATGCTGAGGGAGCACTGCAAGGAAAGATTTACCCCAAATGGGGCAAACATGGAATGTTTCCCAAGACGTGAGCTATCAAGACCATGTTATTTATATGAAGGGACCCGATTCGCTTAACTGGACCCAGCTTCTATCTTTTACACCTCAATTAGCAGCTACTCCTATATTGCTACAATAGACACAGGGGGCATTCTTTTAACTTTAAGACAGATAAATGTCATTAGAAATCTCTAGCCTAGAGGCCTACAAGAAAAATCTTACCTTTCCAGCTCTACAATAGGCAGCTGCAAACCTTGTGGCCTCCCGGACACACAGGATATCCATTCCATCTACCTATTAATAAATGGGAAAGATTAAATAAACACAACATTGTAAATCAACTATACTTCAATAACATTTTAAAAATAAAAAGGAAAGGGGCAGAGCATAAATCCAACTGCCTAAAACCATTTTCATCTTACATGACCTGTTCATCCACTAAGGAAACAGAACTCTTTGATCTCTCTGAGATTTTCAAGGGCACTTGACAGAGTGCCTGGGCCCCGCAGGCCCTGAGGGTGTAGCTCCAGCTCTACAACAGGTGTCCTTACCCTCAGCCCAGGAATGAAGTCGCCTCTCTTGTAGTAATCAGTGCTGGCTGCTGCTCTCTCCACAGATGTTCCCATCCCATAGCGGTTATTCTCACAGATGAAAATACAAGGCAATTTCCACAAAGCCGCCATATTGTAAGCTTCGAATATCTGACCCTGGAAGTATGTATAAAAGTTCAAGTGGTTTCATTTTGCTGTTTTTCTCTAGACTTCATCATCCACAACAGCTGCTGCTCTACCCAGCAGAGAAAGCTTCCATAGGATGAAACGCCTCACCCACAACTAAGCTTCTGAAGCAAAGGAGTGTGTGCGCTTGGGGGGGAGCGGGGCACAGCGCAGCAAACCCATCACCTCTTTTGCCGCTAAGGAAGTGACAAACCAAGTACTACTACTTGCTTCTGTAGGGCCAAGGCAGCAGCGGAGAATACAACGGGAAAAGATGGACATGTAAGAATGTACTACGGCTGCCTAGTTGTGTGCTTCACTATAAATTCTATGAGACCCTCTGGATGACCAGAGTGAACTGGTGTCTGAGAATCGGCATCCAGAGCAGGGCCTGGCAGGGTGTCAGCCACGGACCGGTGATTACTCAGACCACGACAGAAGAGCGAGAGGAGTCTGACAGCGCCTTGGCATTCAGGGGAATGAGTCTGTACATTACGGTACTGGTTTAAGAACTGGTTTGCCAAGGATTAAAATGTAAATCAGTCCTTCCCCACAGAGTCTGTGGAGCACTGAGGTAGAGCAAAGGTGAGCGTACTCTTAGGAGTACACCTATATAAAGCGCTTGTGAAACAATGCCAGGATGTAAATCTCTAATGTGGCCACAAAACCAAATTTTAGCTTGCCAGATAAATGGCCATTTCAACTAGTAAGCAATATACTACTTCACCACAAACTGAACTATGAATATTCAACACTTTGGACATAACACTGTAATCATTATTGCAATGTTAAGAGACACATACTCACCTGATTAGCAGCGCCATCACCATACAAAGTCAAACAGATTTCATCTTTTCCGTTATACTTACAGGCCAGAGCAATCCCAGCTCCCAGGGGCACCTAATATTAAGGACAACCAAGAAAGGAACCACAGAAATCCGTGAGGGAAGAAGTTAATGCTCTGAATGTTAACTCCTGACCAGAATGTGAGATAGAAATGACACTGTCCCTACCCCAACGCTGTCTCTGCTTACCCTACCCCCAATATTATAAACAAACTAGCAAAGTAACACGAATAACTACTATCGTATTCTATGTCAACCATTTAGCAATAACATTTATGCATTCAGAGATTCAACTGCTAATCCTGAAAAGCCAAAAAAAGAAAAAGAAACCAAGGATCAAAAAAAATACCAAAAACAAACCAAAAAACCCAGATGCTAGAACCTTAATATATTAGAAAGTAAACCGAACAATCTAGATACGATCTTCTGCTGTTCCTTGTCCATTATTTACTAACTGATGAGAACAAGGAGGACGGCATAACCACAGAAGCTGGCTTTAGATTCAAACTAGGCCCTTAAGATCCTGACCACCTGCTTCTCCTGGTCTGGTACCAGTGCCAGCACTGTCTACAGCAGGGAGAGAGGTGTGGCCAAGAGGATGTGACAAAGCAATTCAATATCAATTAAACGGCAAAGGTATAGTTCTACTGCTAGAGGCTCTTGCTTACTTATAAAACATAACAAGTACCTAAAAGGAAACATTTTAAATCACTGTACAAATCTATTTATTAAATGATAGGGTATGACGCAAGAGGTCATTTAAAGCACACCGTGCCCCCCAAGTACTGAAGTACTTCAGAGGGAAGTTGTCTGGGGTACAGAATATTGCACAGATGTGGGCCAGGGCCAAATCCAGAAAATCATACAATGCTAGTCCTCAACTACCTGAGCTCCCACGATGCCATTGCCCCCGTAGAAGTTCTTGGCGTACATATGCATCGATCCTCCTTTTCCTTTAGCACAACCTCCTCTTCGTCCTAGAAGTGGCACCACACAAACATGACACATCAAAAACCAAATATATAAAACAAACAAAAACACACCCTGAGTATTTATGTAGAGGCTCAACCATTAGAACTCAGAAACCGATTCAACTACATAAGCACCTGTCCCTCTATGCAAATACCTAGACAAGTCCTCCTTGTCTCCTGGCCCTTTTATAATGAAGGTCAGACCAGTCCCATGTCCTTGACCTTTCCAACTTTTTCAGCTCTCTAATCACTGAGTTTTCTTCAGATGTTAGTGTGGTCCCCTAGACTTTTTTTTTTTTTTGGCCAGTGACAAACATCTGATTTCTCCTATACTCGCATAAGAGTCAAGGGGGACAAAGGGACTGTTGAGAAGATTCTACCCAATGAATTTCTACCCAATGAAATACTTATACTCAATTTACTTTCTTTGCTAGATTTCTATTGGCATGCTTGAGTGATAAACACTATTCTGATTTTATAGAGCTGACCTTTACCTGAGAGGCCAGACAACCTCAAAAAATGGTCAGTTTACTCAAAAGCACAATAGAGGTACCAGAGCACCAAAAGGGAGAGGTTTTTTTGGTTTCAGCTTTTTTTTTTTAACCCTCAAAAAGGTTTCAATGTTAACTTATAAACGGTTAGCATCTTAATAGGAGATCTGAAAACTTAATTTCCCCTTTTTGTAAATTAATAGCAAACCTGTAAGCTCTGTGAGAATTGCTCGGACAGAAAGCCCACGAGTAAACGTAAAGCCGTGAGCCCGATATGCTGTGATCAGATGGTCTGTGGGGTTTATGCCGGCCTCCAGGCCCACACAACAAGCTTCCTGCATTCAAGGAAGAAGTGGCAATGAGTCAGTACAGCACACCATTTCTAGTTAAAAGGTTTCCTACACTATTATGAAATATTTGGCCCAGTAGAACTCTTCATTAATAACAGCAAGTACCTCTACTTTACACCAGAAACAGAGTAGAGGGTAAGGCCCAAGCCAGAGCCATAAACTGGCAATGCACAGATACGTTTCTTTTAAGCCTGTATGGTGATGTGAAAAAATCCTGAATCAAATGTGAACATTAAAATATTGGGGAATTTCACATGAAAATAGAGACGTCTGTCTTCTCTCGAAGACATCAGCAACAGGAAGCATTAGCCCCGTATTTCCACATGGCACCAACTGGCTGGACTACCAGCCAGTTATGACTACCCCTGCGGGTGGGCCCCGTCTGTTCCACTTCACCACTAGTCCCTGTCACCTTTCTCGATACTTCACACAGCTGGCAGCCTTCACTCATGTATTCTACCTAACTGGTCCCTGGTAGGCATTTGATTTCACAAACCTTGGCCTAAACCTACAAAACAAAAAACAAAACAAAAACCCTTCCCCCAAAAGTATACTCAGTACAGGTGATCATAATGCTATAAAGGCACAGGAAGTCAGCAATATGATACAGGAGTCAATTCTTTAGCATAAGCTTCCTAGCAGGTCTCAGCATTCTCATGTTTATTCTAAAATACCAGCCTCAAATCCTTCAGACAGATAAAGCAGGGTAAAAGCCGATAAACACACACCATACTTCAATTCCTAAGTAACACAGTTTTACTACAAAACTACCACCCACCTGACCATCACACAAGTGACAGAAACCACGAATAATTTTCTGTTTATATAGCTGATCTGCTTTTAACTCCATTCGACGAACAGTCTGCATCATCCTGTAGTATTTGAGCCCATCCTCCCTGGTGAGCACCGTAGTGACAGGAGGGCCCTCTTCCAGCCGGTGAAGATCACATTTCTGAAATGGAATCAGACAGTTATCTCTCAGTCACTACAATGTAAACACTGCCAACCCACTCTAAGATCTAACTCGAAATATTTAAATCGAAAACCAGCAAATACTGAACTTGAAAACCAGCAGGCGAGCACATCAGAAATGCTGCATATTGCTTCTGATTCCTTCATAAAACTGACTGTGCAATGAGATGGGGTTTTGGAGAAAGGAAGTCTTTCTAAGATGACTTTCACTGAAAACCCCTAGAAGTCAACTGAGTTACAGGTTGAAAGACAAACTTTCAAAGAAGCATTCTAAGAATCTTCTTATTCAAACATGTTACCAAACCACATTTCAAGTCTTAGAGTAGGTCTTCAATCTTTTTAGCTTGCTCTCCTGCTCCAAACTACCAAAAACCTGCTACACAAAAGGAGTAAATTCTAATTTTTGCTAACTTCTCTGAATCTTCGATTCTAGAACATTTGGAATAAAATGGTGAAAAACACGAATATCAAAATGCTGTACTGCAGAGGTAAAACTATATATCAAAGTGTACCTGTGGAAAAAAATTTAACACGAAGCAAAACACCTCTTACCTTAATTTCAAATGTAGCATCATTTGCAAAATTACGGGATGCCACCAGCACTCTGCTTGCCTTGAAAGATCAAAATATACAAGTATATCAGTGCTTTTTATTGTCGGTTATTTTTGAGTTATTATTCTTATTAATCAGTTATCAGGATGCAGTCCTAGAACTCTAAGAGCCCTAACACATTCATGGGCTTATCTTCCATTCTGTTCACTGTGTTGGGATCTTGTCCTCCAAAAGGAATCCATGCTTTGGCCAAAGAAACATGATGGTACCCCCATCTAAAGGCAAACTGCAGAAACCCGTCTATATAGTCACTTTGTTTTCAAAGAAATTACAGTGAAAATGTAATGAAGTTAATGGCCAAATCGAAGAGACCAGATAATCCGTGGGTTATGTTTATGCTATTCTTAGTCATAACCACATACGCTGAGCAAGCTAATGCTTTACTTTCAGAATAGTTCTTCAAATAAAACTATGATTCAACTCCTATTTCAGGCAAATCACTTCTCTATGAAACGGTACTATAAGAAAAATATTTTAAACTACACAAAGCATGAGATAGACACCTTAGTGAGAAATGTACAAGACAAAAGAAAAGATACTTAGCATTCCCTGACTTAAAAAAAACAAAAGATTTGAGGGATGTTTTATGATTCGAAGAGCACCAGAAGGAAGATGTTCTCTACAACTCCCTTCCTTTTTTTTTTTTTTTTTTTTTGAAATAATAAATGCTTCTCGAGAGGGCAGACAGCAGAAGCAAGAACAACTACAATCCTGCAGCCTGTGGAACAAAAACCACATCCACAGAAAGATAGACAAGATGAAAAGGCAGAGGGCTATATACCAGATGAAGAAACAACATAAAACCCCAGAAAAACAACTACATGAAGTGGAGATAGGCAACCTTCCAGAAAAAGAATTCAGAATAATGATAGTGAAGATGATCCAGGACCTCGGGAAAAGAATGCAGGCGAACATAGAGAAGATGCAAGAAATGTTTAACAAAGACCTAGAAGTATTACAGAACAAACAAACAGAGATAAACAGTACAATAACTGAAATGAAGACAACACTAGAAAGAATCAATAGCAGAATAACTGAGGCAGAAGAATGGATAAGTGACCTGGAAGACAGAATGGTGGAATTCACGGCTGCGGAACAGACTAAAGAAAAAAGAACGAAAAGAAATGAAGACAGCCTAAGAGACCTCTGGGACAACATGAAACATGACAACATTCACATTATAAGGGTCCCAGAAGGAGAAGAGAGAGAAAGAACCAGAGAAAATATTTGAAGAGATTATAGTTGAAAACTTCCCTAACATGGGAAAGGAAATAGCCACCCAAGTCCAGGAATCGCAGACAGTCCCATACAGGATAAACCCAAGGAGAAACACGCCGAGACACATAGTAATCAAATTGGCAAAAATTAAAGACAAAGAAAAATTACTGAAAGCAGCAAGGGAAAAACAACAAATAACATACAAGGGAACTCCCATAAGGTTAACAGCTGATTTCTCAGCAGAAGCTCTACAAGCCAGAAGGAGTGCAATGACATATTTAAAGTGATGAAAGGGAAGAACCTACAACCAAGATTACTCTACCCAGCACGGATCTCATTCAGATTCGGTGGAGAAATCAAAAGCTTTACAGACAAGCAAAAGCTAAGAGAATTCAGCACCACCAAACAAGCTCTACAACACATGCTAAAGGAACTTCTCTAAGTGGGAAACACACGGGAAGAAAAGGACCTACAAAAACAAACCCAAAACAATTAAGAAAATGGTCATAGGAACATACATATCGATAATTACCTTAAACGTGAATGGATTAAATGCTCCCACCAAGAGACACAGGCTTGCTGAATGGATACAAAAACAAGACCCATATATGTGCTGGCTACAAGAGACTCACTTCACACCTAGGGACACATACAGACTGAAAGTGACAGGATGGAAAAAGATATTCCATGCAAATGGAAACCAAAAGAAAGCTGGAGTAGCAATTCTCATATCAGACAAAATAGACTTTAAAATAATATTACAAGAGACAAGGAAGGACACTACATAATGATCAAGGGATCAATCCAAGAAAAATATATAACAATTATAAATATACATGCACCCAACATAGGAGCACCTCAATACATAAGGCAACTGCTAACAGCTATAAAAGAGGAAATCGACAGGAACACAACAGTGGGGGACTTTAACACCTCACACCAATGGACAGATCATCCAAAATGAAAATAAATAAGGAAACAGAAGCTTTAAATGACACAATACACCAGATAGATTTAATTGATATTTATAGGACATTCCATCCAAAAATAGCAGATTACACTTTCTTCTCAAGTGCGCAAGGAACATTCTCCAGGACAGATCACATCTTGGGTCACAAGTCCAGCCTCAGCAGATTTAAGAAAACTGAAATCATATCAAGCATCTTTTCTGACCACAACACTATGAGACTAGAAATGAATTCCAGGGAAAAAAACGTAAGAAACACAAACACATGGAGGCTAAACAAGACGTTACTAAAAAACCAAGAGATCACTGAAGAAATCAAACAGGAAATCAAAAAATACCTAGAGACAAATGACAATGAAAAACACGGTGATCCAAAACCTATGGGATGCAGCAAAAGCATTTCTAAAAGGGAAGTTTATAGCTATACAAGCCTACCTCAAGAAACAAGAAAAAATCTCAAATAAACAATCTAACCGTACACCTATAGGAACTAGAGAAAGAGGAACAAACAAAACCCAAAGTTAGCAGAAGGAAAGAAATCATAAAGATCAGAGCAGAAATAAATAAAATAGAAACAAAGAAAACAATTGCAAAGATCAATAAAACTAAAAGCTGGTTCTTTGAGAAGATAAACAACACTGATAAACCATTAGCCAGACTCATCAAGAAAAAGAGGGAGAGGACTCAAATCAATAAAATTAGAAATGAAAAACGAGAAGTTACAACAGACACTGCAGAAATACAAAGCATCCTAAGAGACTACTACAAGCAACTCTATGCCAATAAAATGGACAACCTGGAAGAAATGGACAGATTCTTAGAAAGGTATAACCTTCCAAGACTGAACCAGGAAGGAATAGAAAATATGAACAGACCAATCACAAGTAATGAAGTTGAAACTGTGATTAAAAATCTTCCAACAAACAAAAGTCCAGGACCAGATGGCTTTACAGGTGAATTCTATCAAACATTCAGAGAAGAGCTAACACCCATCCTTCTCAAACTCTTCGAAAACATTGCCGAGGAAGGAACACTCCCAAACTCATTCTATGAGGCCACCATCACCCTGATACCAAAACCAGACAGGGATACTACAAAAAAAGAAAATTACTGACCAATATCACTGATGAATATAGATGCAAAGATCCTCAACAAAATACTAGCAAATAGGATCCAACAACACATTAAAAGGATCATACACAGCAACAACAACAACAAAAAAAAAAACTCTCCAGAAAGTAGGCATAGAGGGAACCTACCTCAACATAATAAAGGCCATATATGACAAACCCACAGCAAACATCATTCTCAGTGGTGAAAAACTGAAAGCATTTCCTCTAAGATCAGGAACAAGACAAGGATGTCCACTCTCACCACCATTATTCAACATAGTTTTGGAAGTCCTAGCCACAGCAATCAGAAAAGAAAAAGAAAGAAAACAAATACAAATTGGAAAAGAAGAAGTAAAACTGTCACTGTCTGCAGATGACATGATACTATACATAGAGAATCCTAAAGATGCTACCAGAAAACTACTAGAGCTAATCAATGAATCTGGTAAAGTAGCAGGATACAAAATTAATGCACAGCAATCTCTTGCATTCCTATACACTAATGATGAAAAATATGAAAGAGAAATTAAGGAAACACTCCCATTTACCATTGCAACAAAAGGACGAAAATACCTAAGAATAAACCTACCTAGGCAGACAAAAGACCTGTATGCAGAAAATTATAAGACACTGATGAAAGAAATTAAAAATGACACCAACAGATGGCGAGATATACCATGTTCTTGGACTGGAAGAATCAATATTGTGAAAATGACTATACTATCCAAAGCAATCTACAGATTCAATGCAATCCCTATCAAATTACCAATGGCATGTTTTAAGAGCTAGAACAAAAAATCTTAAAATTTGTATGGAGACACTAAAGACCCCAAATAGCCAAAGCAGTCTTGAGGGAAAAAAACGGAGCTGGCGGAATCAGACTCCCTGACTTCAGACTATACTACAAAGCTACAGTAATCAAGACAATATGGTACTGGCACAAAAACAGAAACAGAGATCAATGGAACAAGATAGAAAGCCCAGAGATAAACCCACACACCTATGGTCAATTAATCTACAACAAAGGAGGCAAGGATATACAATGGAGAAAAGATAGTCTCTTCGATAAGTGGTGCTGGGAAAACTGGACTGCTACATGTAAAAGAATGAAATCAGAACACTCCCTAACACCATACACAAAAAAAAACTCAAAATGGATTAGAGACCTAAATGTAAGACTGGACACTATAAAACTCTTAGAGGAAAACATAGGAAGAACACTCTCTGACATAAATCACAGCAAGATCGTTTTTGATCCACCTCCTAGAGTAATGGAAATAAAAACAAAAATAAACAAATGGGACCTAATGAAACTTCAAAGCTTTTGCACAGCAAAGGAAACCACAAACAAGATGAAAAGACAACCCGCAGAATGGGAGAAAATATTTGCAAATGAATCAACAAAGGATTAATCTCCAAAATATATAAAAAGCTCATGCAGCTCAATATTAAAGAAACAAACAACCCAACCCAAAAATGGACAGAAGACCTAAATAGACATTTCTCCAAAGAAGACATACACATGGCCAAGAAGCACATGAAAAGCTGCTCAACCTCACTAATTATTAGAGAAAGGCAAATCAGAACTACAATGAGGTATCACCTCACACCAGTTAGAATGGGCATCATCAGAAAATCTACAAACAACAAATGCTGGAGAGGGTGTGGAGAAAAGGGAACTCTCTTGCACTGTTGGTGGGAATGTAAATTGATACAGCCACTATGGAGAAAAGTATGCAGGATCCTTAAAAAACTAAAAATAGGGCTTCCCTGGTGGTGCAGTGGTTGAGAGTCTGCCTGCCGATGCAGGGGACGCAGGTTCGTGCCCTGGTCTGGGAAGATCCCACATGCCGCGGAGCGGCTGGGCCCGTGAGCCATGGCCGCTGAGCCTGCGCGTCCGGAGCCTGTGCTCCGCAACGGGAGAGGCCACAACAGTGAGAGGCCCGCGTACCGCAAAAAAAAAAAAAACTCAAAATAGAATTACCATATGATCCAGCAATCCCAGTACTGGGCATATACCCAGAGGAAACCATAATTCTGAAACACACATGCACCCCAGTGTTCATTGCAGCACTATTTACAATAGCCAGGTCATGGAAGCAACCTAAATGCCCATCAACAGACGAATGGATAAAGAAGTTGTGATACATATATACAACGGAGTATTACTCAGCCATAAAAAGGAATGAAATTGGGTCATTTGTTGAGACGTGGATGGATCTAGAGACTGTCATACAGAGTGAAGTAAGTCAGAAAGAGAAAAACAAGTATCGTATATTAACACATGTATGTGGAACCTAGAAAAATGGTACAGATGAACCGGTTTGCAGGGCAGAAGTTGAGACACAGATGTAGAGAACAAACGTATGGACACCAAGGGGGGAAAGCCGCGGTGGGGTGGGGATGGTGGTGTGATGAATTGGGTGATTGGGATTCACAGGTATACACTGATGTGTATAAAACTGATGACTAATTAAGAACCTGCTGTATAAAAAAATAAATAAAATTCAAAATTTTAAAAAAATAAAATAAAAGCTTCTCATTTATTACTGGGAAAAAACCAGATTAGCCAGCTGTTTTTTCAGTGGGTGAAATTCTGATAAAAATGCCTCTGAGGTTGATCTGTTGTTAGATCAAGCAAGGTGACCTATGTGCAACTTGGACCATTGCTTGGGCTCAAAACAGATCTCGGAGCTGGTGTCATTGTCTCATGCCATTTGGTATGCAGATTGGTGGCATCTGTGTTTTAACCTCAATTCCTATTGCTACAGAATTCCTATTCTGAGGCTTAGAGGGGCAGGCCTCTGACTGCACTGTTGCCATCTGAGTTGAGGGGGTGGGACCTGCAATGAGTTTTCAGTGAAGCTTTTCTCTCGGTGCTGATGAGATTCATGCTACCTGAGTTGCCCAAACCATAGAGCACTTAACTGTTGGGGCTGGGGTATAAACCCAGCAAATCTGGCTCCAAGGTCTGTGTCACCTCACCTTAAGCACCTCACCCCCACGAGCTGCCTCCTCAAACCCGCACGGCCGCCGAAGAATTCCAGTGCTCCCTTTTTTTTTTTTTGGCCACGCCGCACAGCATGTGGGATCTTAGTTCCCCAACCAGGGATCAAACCTGCGCCCCCTGCATTGGAAGCGCAGAATCTTAACCACTGAACCGCCATGGAAATCCCCAGTGCTCCCTTGTTGATGTTCAGGTGGCTGTCACTGTTTGGTGGGGGGAAGGGGCGCGGGTAAAAAGCTGCCAGAAATGTTTCCTTTTCACTCTGCTCACAGCAATAGTACTCTGTGTGATGGCTAAGGTCCAGGTTAGACCACAAACATTTAATCAGTTAGGAGGACTGTACTACTTTAGCCACATTCTGCCACGTCACGCATACGTAAACCAATATGACTTCTTCTCATGCAGACTTGAAGAGCATTCTTCAGACCCCACAAAAAGTACTTTTGATATGTTCATACAGTGTGTTACCTTACCATCCAACCTGTAGCAATGGTCTTGATCTTGGTGAGAAGGGGTAAGGTTGATCTGCTAAGTGTACAAGCCAACAGGCAGAAAGCTATTATCTAGTGATCTCTTCACCCATCAATATACCATTATCCAATAAAGCCAACAAAAACCATGACATTGCTGGAGAAAAAAAGTTGAACTGCTAGAGACAAATGCTTCAGTTAAGTTAAGAGATTGAGAGAGTCCAATACATCTAAGAATAAGTGAAAAAAATTGAGAAATTTGGGAAGAAGAAAAGTTGAGAAGTATGAGGTGACAAACAAAACGTTATGTTCGGCAATCATGAAATGGATATGTTATTTTTGACAGTTAAATGGTTTTGGGGGGCTAGAAATATATATATCTTGTCTTGAAAAATAAATCTCCAGATACAACTACAGAAACTGCATTTTGGAGACTGAAAACTAACGACCAAACCAGTCAAGCAACAGTAACCAAGAAAAGGAAAAATTCTCTTTCTCCATCCTAAATTCCTAACAAGAAACAATGACAGTTCTACATAATAAAGAGCAAGAAGGTAAGGTCAAAGATTTTGACTGTCAGAAAGCTACTTCGATACTTTCTCCCATTTCATTACTATGAATCTCAAAAATAGTAAGATTCACTGATACAATGGGTGAAAGGAGCCACATTAAGCGAAAGTTAAGCTAAAAGTCATATCAGAAGTTGGGGGGGGCCTTTCTCACCTTCTGAGATGGCCCACACTCTGTGGAGTCTGTTTCTCTCTAAATAAATCCACTTCTTACCTATCACTTTGTCTCTCACTGACTTCTTTCTGCGATGAGACATCAAGAACCTGAGCTTCGGGGCTTCCCCGGTGGTACAGTGGTTAGGAATCTGCCTGCCAGTGCAGGGGACACGGGTTCGAGCCCTGGCCCGGGAAGATCCCACATGCCACGAGAAACTAAGCCCATGCGCCACAACTACTGAGCCTGTGCTCTAGAGCCCACGAGCCACAACTACTGAGCCCGTGTGCCACAACTACTGAAGCCCGTGCGCCTAGAGCCCGTGCTCCGCAACAAGAGAAGCCACCGCAGTGAGAAGCCCGCGCACCACAACGAAGAGTAGCCCCCGCTCGCTGCAACTGGAGAAAGCCCACGCGCAGCAATGAAGACCCAACGCAGCCAAAAGTAATAAACAAATAAAATAAATAAAAATAAAACAAAACAAAACAAAAAAAAAAGAAGTGTGAGGGAGATTTGGATCAAGATGGTGGAGGAGTAGGACGTGGAGCTCACCTTCTCCCACAAGTATCAATACACCAAAAATACATCTACGTGTGGAACGGTTCTCACAGAACATCTACTGAGCTCTGCCAGAAGACCTCAGACACCCAAGAGGGCAAGAAAATCTCCACATAACTGGGCAGGACAAAAGAAAAAAGAAAAAAAAAGAGAGAAGGCAATCAGGACGGGACCTGCGCCCCTGGGAGGGAGCTGTGAAAAAGAAAACGTTTCCACACCCTGAGAAGTCCCCTCACTGGTAGAGATATCACCCAGGACAGAGGTGGAGCTTCGGAACCTCGGAGGAGCGTGCAGCAACTGGTCTGCGGAAAGCAAAGCGGAGAGAGACCTACACAGACGGTTGGTACCACGACCTTGCACTCCCCAGCTTGAGAAGCTCCTCCACTGGGCTGGGCAAGGGCTGCGTGCTGAGGTTTGGGCTTCGGAGGTCAGACCCAGGGAGAGGACTGGAGCTGGCTACGTGGAGACGACAGCCTGAGGGGGCTGGAGTGTGGTGCACTATAACTGAGGGAATACGGGAAGACGCTTGGGCCCTTCAGAAAGGCAAGGGGCCATTGTTGGGGGGTGCACGAAGAGAGAGGTGTGACCGCCATAGGAGCTTCTTTCTCCGTGCGCGCACTCTCAGGCAGCAGGGCACCACCTACACGAGCTCCGGGGGGCGGACTCGAGCCGCCACTGCCATCTCGGACTCCAGAGGCGGATGCAGACCACTGCAGCTGCCAAGGGTCCCGTGACTGGGCACCCACCACTGCCCCCACCCTCCCCGGGAGCACACGCGGGCCACGCACCTGCACATCCCCTATCAAGGGGATAACGACCAGCACACGCAGAGGAAAGAGACGGCAAGAATCCAAACCAAAAACAGCCCTCATGCCAAAAAAATATTCAACCCACACAAACTACGCAGGGAGGCACCTGCATATAAGTAGCCCTCCAAGACTACAGTAGATAACTGTTTCTCCTAAATTCAGAGAGTAAAAAAATATAAGCAAAATGAAGAAGCAGAGGAACTACTCTCAGTTAAAAGACCAAGAAAATTCCCCTGAAGGAACAAACAATGAAACTAGGGTTTCAGTCTAGTAGATACCAAGTTCAAAAAGGAGATAATGAAAATACTGAAGGACTTAAGAAAGGCTATCGACAGAAATGCAGAGTACTGTAAAAAGAAACTAGAAACTAGAAAGAGGAGCCAAGAAAAATTAGAAACTTCATTTGCTGAGACGAAAGCTGAGCTAAAGGCAATGAATAGCAGAATGAATAATGCAGAAGGAAGAATAAGTGACCTCGAAAGTAGAATAGTGGAAATTACCCAATCAAAACAGCAGACAGAAAGGCAAGTGAAAAAAAATGAAAGCAATATAAGAGACCTATGGGATAATATAAAGTGTGCCAATCTACGCATAATAGGGATTCCAGAAGGAGAAGAAAGAGAAAAGGGGACTGAAAATGTACTTGAAGAAATTATGACTGAAAACTTCCCAAGCCTAAAGAAGGAAGCAGATATCCAGATACAGGAAGCACAGAGGGTCCCAACAAGATGAACCAAACAGACCTACACCAAGACATTTCATTATAATAAAATGGCAAAAGTTAAAGAGAGGATTTTAAAGGCAGCAAGTGAAAAACAACGGGTTAGTTACAAGGGAATCCCCATAAGGCTATCGGCTGATTTCTCTACAGAAATGCTGCAGGCCAGAAGGGAGTGGCAAAATATATTCAAGCCTTGAAAGGGAAACATCTGCAACCTAGAATATGCTACCCAGCAAGATGACCATTTAGAATAGGAGAAGAAATAAAGAATTTCTCAGACACGCAAAAACTAAAAGAATTCAGCAATACTAAACCTACCCTAAAAGAAATACTCCAAGTTCTTCTCTATATAGAAAAGAAGATATAGGAAGGAGGAAGTCACAATTGGAAAGTAAATCACTTAAATTAGCCACTATACAGATCAAAACAAAAACAAAAAAACCTATTTGTGAAAGTGATGATAAACACAAGGAACAGCAGAAGAATAAACATGAAGATGTAATCAAAAGGACATAAAGGGCTTCCCTGGTGGCGCAGTGGTTGAGAGTCCGCCTGCCGATGCTGGGGACACGGGTTCGTGCCCCGGTCCGGGAAGATCCCACATGCCGCGGAGCGGCTGGGCCCCTGAGCCATGGCCGCTGAGCCTGCGCGTCCGGAGCCTGTGCTCCGCAACGAGAGAGGCCACAACAGTGAGAGGCCCGCGTACCGCAAAAAAAAAAAAAAGGGGGGGGGCTTCCCTGGTGGCACAGTGGTTGAGAGTCCGCCTGCCGATGCAGGGGACACGGGTTCGTGCCCCGGTCCGGGAAGATCTCACATACCGCGGAGCGGCTGGGCCCGTGAGCCATGGCCGCTGAGCCTGCGCGTCCGGAGCCTGTGCTCCGCAACGGGAGAGGCCACAGCAGTGAGAGGCCCGCGTACCGCAAAAAAAAAAAAAAAAAAAAAAAGACATCAAAATCATAAGATGTGGGGAAGGAGAGTGACAAAATGTACATTTGTTTTTTTAGAATGCATTTGAGCCTATATGACTACCAGTCTAAAGCAAACAGATACAGGAAGGGGTTCACATACTTGAAAAACAGGGCAACTGCAAGTCAAAAACATACATAGATTCACAAAAACCAGAAAGAAAACACAAGCATAAAATAAAAGGAAATCCTCAAACCACAAAAAGAAAGGAACAAAGAGGAAACATAGAATAAACTGGAAAACAAGGTTTAAAATGGCAATGAATACATACATATCAATAATTATCTTAAATGTCAGTAATGCTCCAATCAAAAGACACAGAGTGGCAGACTGGATTAAAAAAAAACCAAGAGCCTAAAATATGCTGCCTACAAGACACCCACTTTAGGACAAAGGACACACAAAGATTGAAAGTGAGGGAATGCAAACGGAAATGACAAGAAAGCAGGGGTTGCAATACTCATATCAGACAAAATAGACTTTAAAACAAATAGCATAAAGAAAGATAAAGAACACTATATAATGATTTTACACCCGTCAACATATATGAACCTAATATAGGAGCACCCAAATACATAAAACAAATACTAACAGACATAAAGGGAGAAATTGACCGGAATACAGTACTGGTAGGAGCCTTTAACACCCCACTCACATCAATGGACAGAACTTCCATACAGAGAATCAATAAGGCAACAGAAATCCTAAATGATAATAACAATGTTCAACACAGGTAGCACCTACTATGTACCAGGTGCTACCGGGAAAGGTTTACATATTTGTCACTCGTTTAAGCCTCACCGTCTCTCATCCTCATTTAAAAAAAAAAAAAAAAACACAACCCCACGGGGTAAGTACTCTCATCTCCATGTTAGAGATGAGGAAACTGAGCACGGGGATCTTTAAGAAAAAACAAAAACCTCTTACTCAAGGTCACAGGGCTAGTAACTGGTGAAACTGAAGTGTGAATGGAGCCACTCTGTCTCCGGGTTCCCGGTCAAGAGGAAGATTTAAAATGAGTGGGCTGGGAAGAGGCGGTCAACTCGAGACTCGAGGAATCCCAAAGCCCCCTTCTCTGAGGTAAACGAACGGGCCCTTCCAGAGCGCACCGACCAGGCCGGCACCGGGAGCCGCGCCCGACCTCCACACGGACCTTGTAAAGCTCCCCCTCCCTCAGTCGGCGCCCGAGGGCCGAGCCACCGCTCCCCTCGCGGCCAGGAGCGGAGCGCACGACGTGGACGCAGGACAAAGGCCCGCGGCTCCACAAGGCCCGGCCCGCCCGGCCCACTCAGCCCGCTCGTCCTGCCCTCTGGCGTCCTCCGGCCTCGGGCCCACTCGCGCCCCACCCCGGGTCGCTCACGCCACCTCACCGGCTTCTGGGCGACGCCCAACAACACGCGGGAGACGGCGGCGAGCATCTTCCTCATGGAGTGCGGGCAGTGGCGGCAGCGGCGACTCCCAACGGCCCAAGCAGCGCGGCCCAGGTGCCTCCAAGTCTCCTTCAGGTTCTCGGAGCGGACGCTACCACTTCACGCCAGCACGACGCGACGGAAACGTCACGCGCCTCGCCGGGCCGCGGGCCAACCAGAACGGCTCCCAGGGCGTGCCCCGCCCACCTGAGGCCCGCGGCCGCCCATTGGGTGTCAGAGCCAGAGGGCGAGGCTGAGGGATCTTTCCGTCAGCAAGCAGCCGGCAGGTGAGGCGCCGGAGACCTGAGGGTGCCTGCGTGGGAAAGTGAGGCCACACCTCCAGGCCCCGCGGGAAAAGGACCTGCTTGGATTTTGCACCCCAGCTGAGCCACGCACGATCGTGCAAGGCCAATCCTACTGAGCGTCCAGCCCTGCCGGTGCCGCAACTTTGAAGCCTTTGCTCAATACACAAGATGGTGAAGATTAATATCCCTGGGGGAGGCCGAAAGACAGAACACCTGGTTTCTATAAATGGTTCTGCCGCTAACTTTTCTTTTAGAGATCATGTGACAGTTGTAAGTCTTCCCTATCTGCTGTGAGCTAGGATTTGATGAAATAAAATTCATATTTTAAGGCAAGACAAGAAAAATTTAAACAAACTGTTTTTACTCTGCCCGTTTGGGCCTCCTGCCTCCCCTCTCGTGTGCATTGTGCATCTGCATTTATGCATTAACCTGAACTCCCTAATGGCAGAAATACCTGCTCAACCATAAACATGAATTGTTCTTTTTCTAGCGCCAGCCATGTAACCCCTTTGAAGATAACATTCCTTTCTCAATCCTGTAAGGGATCACGATGACCCACCACTCACCTTGGATGTGCATACATCTTTGGTGAATTTTATGTACAATGCCAATGTATCATTTCCCTTAAAGATAGCGACGGGTACAGAACAGACCAGGTCACATGACCTGGGGAGATACGGGGCCACAGCTAATGGAAGTTCTTAGCTTAAATACTTACATATAACCTTATTAATGCCACTAGCTATATTGTTTATATCCTGCCTATTTTACAAAATGATTGTTTCTTGCATTACCAGATGTGTGACTGAGCCTGTGATAAAAATAACAATGACTAAGTGACTTGAAATGATTCACCAAATATTGATATATAGTTCTCTTAAGATCAATGATGGTAATAGCGTAACTCTAGCTATGGGAAGAAGCAACAAGAGGGAACCGTTTCCTGAACCATAACAGACCAGTAAGACAGGCGGTCCAGAGGCTTTGGGCTACTGTCAACAGGGCCTAATCCACTAACAGCACATGGAGAGTCCTATCAATGAAATCCTGGCCTTACCTGGGAATGAGCATTCCTAGTGTTGTGGGCCAAATTGGTCATGAAATGCCTCCCAAACCTTGGTCTAAATTAAGACCGAAAGGGAAGGGTTTGTAAAATAAAGAATGTTGCCCACCATCCAGTTCTACAAGAATCAAGTTGTGAGCCGCTGCAGTCACTGACCTAAAATATACCCTAAAAGGAATTCATGGTGAAGAACAAGATGAGGCATTTTTGTGCTCTGGGAAAACTGGCAGAACTGGCCCTCAGGTAGTTAGATATTTTCAGAAAATTTTATGAACCCAGTTTCTTGCATCTTCCCATACTTGGAAAAGCACTAAAACCATTAACTAAGACCTCTCTTCCCTCATGAACATCAGTAACCTTCTACCAAGATGTGTGTTTGACTGCACGTACCCCTTCTCTAAAATCACAGACATACTGGCCTCCCTGCCCCCTAACCTCTTCAGAACAGTTCTGAGCTCTCTGAGAGGCTGTCTCCCAGATTATAATCCTCAGGTTGGCTCAAATGAAATTTTCCATTTCTTTCTTAGGTTGACTATTGATTAATTTTTTCCTCATTATAAAATAAATGTCATGGGGATGTAATATAGAGCATATGTGAAAGTTGCTAAGAGAATAGATCTCTTAAAAAGTTGTTATCACGACAAAAAATGTGTAATTATGTATAGTCATGGATGTTAACTAGACTTATTGTGATAATTTCACAATATCTACAAATATTGAATCATTATGTTGTACACCTATAACTAATATAATATGTCAATTATACCTCAATAAAAAAGGATCCATTTCATTTCTTAAAGGAAAATAAACTTTGACAGTCTCTATAATAATGTAAAAAAAAAAAAGAAGGAAAAGAAGAGAGGAGGGTTTCAGAGCTTGGGTAAAACGAGATGAGGGACTCTTCTCTCCAGCACTCCGGCCTGGCCAGTTTATGACCGGCTTCTCTGGGTGAAGCCGGAGGATTTAGATTAGGGATCTTGAAATATGCCTTTTGACCTTTCCTTTACAAAGCACCCTAAAAACTCTCAATCAAGCTGAACTTTAGAGCAAACCATGGTCCTTACCATGCCTTGGGCTTTCTTGGTGGGAGCCATCGCCCCAGTGGATGACTTAGAAAAATCATATATACAGGTCATAGAAGTCAATGAATATTTGAGTGTTTTTGATGTGCTAGGCTCCATGCTGTGGGAAGGATTATTTTTTTATTCTTTTGGCCGTGCTGCGTGGCTTGTGGAATCTTAGTTCCCTGAACAGGGATCGAATCCAGGCCCTCAGCAGTGAAAGCGCAGAGTCCTAACCGCTAGACCACCAGGGAATTCCCTGTTGGAAGGATTATGGCTAGGGGCTCTTCTGACTTCCGAGCCACAGAAATGTTTTCCATAACCATAACACAAAATGGAATACAAATGGAGACAAAATGCAACAAATGAATTTAACCATATACGAAGTTGTGGACCTAACCCCCCAGGGAATGACCTGAACAACACAGTAATAAAGCCAGCAAAAAAGAACTGCCCGAAAAAGGCTTAAATTGTTTTATCAGTGTCATTGTTATTGGAGACCACACACACACACACACACACACACACACACACAGATAAAATGAATATATAATTATGTTGACGTCATTAGGAACGAAGATTTTCAACATGAGACAAAAGAGACACAAATATAAAATGAAAGCAAAAGAAGCTTAGTGGTACTGATTTTGAATTGGAAATAACAGTATAAACTCATGACTATTTTCCCCTTAAAAAATATACATCCTAACTGTCTCCACTGGAAAGACCTAGAAGCAAAGAGCCACCCAATAGTAATTACTCTGAAAACTGGTAAAGGGAAAGAATTGTGGATTTATCCTCCCTCTCCTATACAGACTGAATTTCAAGGTAAACCAATAGCTGATAGGGGAAAGTTTTTTTTTTTTTAACTTTTTAGTTCATATTGGAGTATAGCCGATTAACAATGTTGTGATAGTTTCAGATGCACAGCAAAGGGACTCGGCCATACATATGCATGTATCCATTCTCCCCCAAACTCCCCTCCCATCCAGGCTGCCACATAACATTGAGCAGCGTCCCCTGTGCTATATAGTAGGTCCACTGGTTATCCATTTTAAATACAGCAGTGTGTGCAAGTCAATCCCAAACTCCCTGACAATCCCTTCTCCCCATCCTTCCCCACCCCCACCCCCGGAAAGTGCTTTATTGAAAAGTTTTCACTAATTAACAAGGAATCCTAGAGTTTTAATATCCCCATCTTCCAACCCTCAAGGAGATGATGGATCTAGCCATTGGGGAACTTTATAAAGTAGGATCAAATTGAGAACATCTGGTCAACCAGCAGCCCACGCTCCTGCCCCAAGAGACGCTCAGGTGCCTCCTCACCTGAGGCATGTTCTTGCCTCCTATCACACTGGAATCCCATCAAGCCTTCAGGCTTCCTACCAGCTTACAGGATGGAATCTGTAAAATCAAAAAAGGCAAGAAGTATTACGGAAGAGATGGCCTAGTGTCTTTAAATGGCAAGATAAAAGAAAAAATAAGTGGATGCAGGAATTGTCACATGTTACGAGACTTAGAGACTTATCAGCCAAATGCAACCTGTGGATCCCGGATGCATTCCAGAAAAAGCAACTGGAAAAAAACAGTTTATCAGACAACTTGGACAATTTCAACACTGACTGGATGTAATGATATTAAAGAATTGCTTAGGCATGCAAATATTATTAAAGTAATTTTATAAAGAGTCACAGATACACACTCAAGTTTTTACAGTCGAGATGATATGATGCTTGGGAGTAGCTTTAAAATAAACCAGTGACAGTGGTGGCCACACTGGCGGAAACAAGATGGCCCATGAGCTGATAATTGTTTAACCTGGTGGTGCCTGAACAGGGGTTCCTTGGACTCTTCCCTCTACTCCTTACAAAAGGAGCAGTATAGATGCCAGACATCAGGGATTACATGTCGAACAATTCTCTCTAGCTGTTTTAAGAAAATCCACGTTTCACCTTTTGGTATTTGCTACAGGGCATAGAAGCTACAGAAGGGCTTGCTTATGTCAGGCAATTGCAAACATTTATGAATACTCGTTCATTTCACAATACATATTGAACACCTGTAAAGCAGACACTGGAGTTGTAGGTGACAGGGACATGATGGCTGTCATGGAGTTAGGGTCTGGGGGAGAAGGGGATGGATATTGAATGGATAAATTACACACATAGTGCACATCTGCATTATAAAGAGTGTTATGGAGGACTGGGGGTGATCGGGAAAGGCTGAGGAAAAGCCTTTCAGATGTGATCTGCTAACCGAGCTGCACTGAGTAACCAGCTGAGCTGAGGCAGGAAGAGGGCATGCCCGGCGCACTCCCAGGTCAAAGGTGCTTTTGAGAAATGGAAACAAGATTGACAGTAGATCATCCTGCTTTAGGCTCACTGAGGATTTAGACATTTGTCCTAAGAACAGTGAGAAGCCAAAGAAGGATTTTAACTTTAGCTTTGCATTTTGTACATATGGAAGATAAGATGTACCTACCCATGACAGGACCCCAAGGGAAATTCATTAAAAGAGGCGCCAGAGTGTTTTCTTGGAAGCATGGGTTTCCTGAAACATGGTAAGATGTGTGAATAATGGTAGGTATGATCATTTCGTTCTAATAGCCAATGTAGAAATGTAAAAAAAAAAAAAAAAAAAAGGATTCTAAACTCTTCCCTACTGAAATGTGGGTGTGCTCAAGGTGAAGAGAATTTCAGCATGAAATGCTGGGACCACCAGATCTGCAGTTCAACTGTGGTGCTGCCTTTGATCTATTCTGCATGGCCTGACAAGAGCAGGGCAAACCTTTTCTTCCATCTGTGGTTGCGTCGCCCTGGGTTGGCTTTCACTAAACCACAGACTGCATCACAGGGCACATTCTTCTAAGTCTGGCCTTGTTCTCCCATCATGCAGACCGTGGCTGATTACTGTGGCCTTAAGTTATTGTCAGTCATTTTCTGTGGCTGATTTCCAAACGGAAGCAGCCTTTGGAAACCTAATAATAGGCTTGTGGAGAGGCAGCATAGCATCTGGACTCTGGAATCTATCTGGTCTCAAATCCTGACTCAACCACTTACTAGCTGTGTGACCTGGGGCAAGTTGCCTAATCTCTCAGTGCCTGGACATGCTCATCTTTAAAAAGAACGGAATGACAATATTCATCTCATTGGGCTGTTATGAAGCTTATTCGTATTTGTCAAGCACTTGCAACAGTGCCTGACCCATAACAGGCACTATTACTAGAATTTGGTTGGGTACTCAGCAGGTTTAAGAGGTGACTGCTATCTTTATAGTCAATAGTTAACTACTGTTTAGGGCCACCAACAAGAGCTACTACATAAACAGAAAGAACCTCTGTCAGTGTAGTACTTAGCCAAAGGTCATTAATTGAACAACGCGGCTAAACAAAGGCAGATGTCCGATGGCAGGTGTGATCGGGGTGCTCAGCGGCCTTTGAACTCATCCTGCAGCTCAAAGCTTCCTTCTGGGTCAGGTTCTCCACTCATGAAAATCCACCAGGCCTCAAATGAGATCTAATTAAACTTAAAAGCTTTTGTACAGCAAAGGAAACCATAAACAAAATGAAAAAACAACCCACAGAATGGGAGAAAATATTTGCAAATGAAGCAACTGACAAGGGATTAATCTCCAAAATACAAACAGCTCATGCACCTCAAATTAAAAAAAAAAACCAAACAACCCAAACAAAAAGTGGGCGGGGGACTTCCCTGGCGGTCCAGTGGTTAAGACTTCGCCTTCCGATGCAGGGGGTGAGGGGTCTGATGCCTGGTCAGGGAGCTAAGATCCCACATGCCTTGCAGCCAAAAACACAAAAACATAAAACAGAAGCAATATTGTAACAAACTGAATTAAGACTTTAAAAATGGTCCTCATCAAAAAAATCTTTAAAAAAATAAATGGGTAGAACGTGTAAATAGACACTTCTCCAAAGGAGACATACAGATGGCCAACGGGCACATGGAAAGATGCTCAACACCACTTATTATTAGAGAAATGCAAATCAAAACTACAATGAGGTATCACCTCACACCGGTCAGAATGGCCATCATTAAAAAGTCTACAAACAATAAGTGCTGGAGAGGGTGTGGAGAAAAGGGAACCCTTTTGCACTGTTGGTGGGAATGTAAATTGGTGCAGCCACTATGGAGAACAGTACGGAGGTTCCTTAAAAAACTAAAACTAGCGCTACCATATGATCCAGGATTCCCACTCTAGGGCATATACCCTGAGAAAACCATAATTCGAAAAGATACATGCACCCCAACGTTCACTGTAGTACAATTTACAATAGCCAGGACATAGAAGCAACCTAAATGTCCATCGACAGAAGAATGGATAAAGAAGATGTGGTACATATACACAATGGAATATTTCTCAACCATAAAAAAGGGAGAGGCCACGAGGCTTCCCTGGTGGCACAGTGGTTGAGAGTCCGCCTGCCGACGCAGGGGACATGGGTTCGTGCCCCGGTCCGGGAAGATCCCACGTGCCGCGGAGCGGCTGGGCCCGTGAGCCATGGCCGCTGGGCCTGCGCGTCTGGAGCCTGTGCTCCGCAACGGGAGAGGCCACAGCAGTGAGAGGCCTGCGTACCAAAAAAAAAAAAAAAGAAAAGAAATAATGCCATTTTCAGCCACATGGATGGACCTAGAGAGTGTCATACTGAGTGAAGTCAGTCAGACAGAGAAAGACAAATAGCATATGATATCGCCTATATGTGGAATCTAAAACCATGGTACAAATGAACCTATTTACAAAACAGAAATAGAGTCACAGATGTAGAAAACAAACTTATGGTTATCAAGGGGGGAAGGGGGGGATAAATTGGGAGACTGAGATCGACATACACACGCTACCATATATAAAATAGATAACTATTAAGAACCTACTGTACAGCACAGAACTACTCAATACTCTGTAATGGCCTATATGGGAAAATAATCTAAAAAACGAGTGGATATATGTATAACTGATTCACTATGCTGTAGAGCAGAAACTCACCCAACATTGTAAATCAACTATACTCCAATAATAAAAATTAATTTAAAAAAAATCCACCAGGCCTCACCAACTGTCTGCACAACTGGCTTAACCATCGATAAAGCTTGCCAATCTTAAGAAACTTGCCAACCTTTAAGAAACGAAAATCGGGATTTACCGCACACAAGGGAGGGGCAATTAGGGACTTTACCAAATAGCTATAATAGGATTCTTTCTTAAAGTAGTTTCTCATCATTTTATAACTAGCATTTTTCTTATTACAAAAGAAAGGTGTTCCATGTAGAAATTCTGGAAACTACAGATAAATCAAAAACAAAAAAAACAAAAATATTCTACAACCATACAAGCCACACAAAGGGCTGTTAGTGTCAGTATATCACCCCCAAGCAATATACTTTTGCTACACACTTACACATTTACAGAATTTATAGGAACGAGGTCAGAAGGTACCTAATAGTTTGTAACCCCTGCCCACGGGCGAGTAAGTATTTTTAACAACCTGACTTGTAATTCCTAATATTCCACTGCAGCTATAATTTATTCCACTAATCCGTCATTGTTGCACAATTAGATGGCTTTCCATTTTTACAATCATAAACTATGCTTGAGTATATTTGTAGCTATCACCTCATCCAAATGATTAGTATTTCTTTTAGGACAAATTTCTCGAGGTGAAATTGCTGGGTCCAACAATATGCAAACATTTCAGGGATGTGATTCATAATACTCTTTGCCCCTTAGGAAGCGTTAAATCCATTTTCAGGAATCCCCCTGGGGCCCAAAGAGAACATTATATCTATTTTTAAAAAGGATTTCCAGATGTTTAAATATTTTGTTGACTCCAAGGGTGGTGGCAGAGGGGCTAAAAAGTGAGACTTGGACAAAAAGTGAATGCCGTTTCCCTGGCACACTGCCAACAGAGCACTGCGCGCCCTTGCCCAAGTGGGCCCCCAGGTCGCTGCATCTGCCACATGGCTATGGTCCTTGGCCCATCCTGAGCCTAGATGTGCCTTCCTTAGTCTCTCCTCTCTTGCCTTTGCTCCTCCCTTCAAAGTGATTCTCAGTGGGAGCCGAGCTGTTCCCTATGGCTTACAATGGACACTTCTGCGGCTGGGGGTCTGTTGTCACAATGATGGGGGGGAACACCCTTGAACCTAGATTCCCGACACCCTGTGCGATGGAAACATTTTCTATTTCTCACATGACTTTCAAACGTTCCTCTGGACATTTATGTAGGTGAAATCCTGCATCTAAAACCTGTATATAATATCTGGACCTAGATCCTACCTCCATTCTACAGAGAAATAAAAAACAGCTTTTGAATGAATCTTCCAGTAATACATAGATATTTAGTAAGTAAACCGAGGAAAGACTGTGTCAATAATGTGTTTTGTTCCAGGTTTTTCAAGACTTGTTTACAACTACAGAAAACTCGTATCGCCAGTGGCAATGCTGCTACTGGTATTCAAGTGAGTGATTTAACACCCCACTTCAGTCTACACCCGCAGCTGCCACAGTCACAGTGATTCTACGTTCAGGTGCAAGCATCCAACCACTTCACTGTGGCTCTAATGTAGTGGTCCAAGCATACATCTTAGTTTGTAACACATTACTTTGCTTTTATTTCTGCGTTATATTATATTCTTTTAAAAAGTCTACAAATTATTTGTGTAGTTAGGTACTATTATCATCTATGAATTGCATTTCAGGATTTTAAAGAGTGTGTTTAAAACTATTTGTTATAAAAAGCTGGCATTGTAAAAGAATGAAATTAGAACATTACCTAACATCATACACAAAGGTAAACTCCAAATGGATTACACACTTAAATGTAAGACCAAACACTATAAAAAACTCATAGAGGGCTTCCCTTTGCTTTTGCACAGCAAAGGAAACCATAAACAAGACCAAAAGACAACCCTCAGAATAGGAGAAAATATTTGCAAATGAAACAACAGACAAAGGATTAATCTCCAAAATATACAAACAGCTCACGGAGCTCAATATCAAAAAAACAAAAAATCCAGTTAAAAAATGGGCGGAAGACCTAAGTAGACATTTCACCAAGGAAGACGTACAGGTGGCCAAGAGGCACATGAAAAGATGCTCAGCATCACTAATTATTAGAGAAATGCAAATCAAAACTACAAGGAGGCATCACCTCACACCGGTCAGAATGGTCATCATCAAAAAGTCTACAAACAATAAGTGCTGGAGAGGGTGTGGAGAAAAGGGAATCCTTTTGCACTGTTGGTGGGAATGTAAATTGATACAGCCACTATGGGGAACAGTATGGAGATTCCTTAAAAAACTAAAAATAGAACTACCATACGACCCAGCAACCCCTGAGATATATCCTGAGAAAACCATAATTCAAAAAGAGTCATGTACCACAATGTTCACTGCAGCACTACTTACAATAGTCAGGACACGGAAGCAACCTAAGTGTCCATCAACAGATGAATGGATAAAGAAGATGTGGCACATATATACAAGGCAATATTAGCCATAAAAAGAAACGAAATTGAGTTATTTGTAGTGAGGTGGATGGACCTAGAGTCTGTCATACAGAGTGAAGTAAGTCAGAAAGAGAAAAACAAATACTATATGCTAACGCATATATATGGAATCTAAATTTTAAAAAATGGTACTGATAAACCTAGTTGCAGGGCAGGAATAAAGATGCAGACATAGAGAATGGACTTGAGGACACGCGGTGGTAGGGGGAAGCTGGGGCGAAGTGAGAGTAGCATCAACATATATACACTACGGAATGTAAAATAGCCAGTGGGAAGCAGCCGCATAGCACAGGGAGATCAGCTCGGTGCCTTGCGAAGACCTAGAGGGGTGGGATAGGGAGGCTGGGAGGGAGGCTCAAGAGGGAGGGGATATGAGGACATATGTATGCATATGGCTGATTCACTTTGGTGTACAACAGAAACACAGTATTGTGAAGCAATTATACTCCAATAAAGATCTACTAAAAAAAAAAAAAGCAGCTGGCATTGGGCTGTAATAGGCAACTTGCTGGCGACCCCTAGTGGCGCACTCGAGCATTGCTTCACAGCCAGTGGCTCTCTGGTTTAAAAGCTTGTTGGCTCCAAAATGTGGTAACGAAATAACCCCTTCCTCCCCCAACCCCCCAGGCTCAACCTGGACTGGTTCCCGTTACTGTGCTGGTGCCTGAGCAGGGGGGATGGAGCGGAAAGCGGGGGCAGGGGGGGCGGTCCGAGGCAAGGGAACGCCAGCCCCATGTATCTTCTCATACCTAGAAAATTTAAGCATGTCACATCCCATTATTTTTTATGTCTTACCTGCTGGTGTCTCCCCGCTTTTCCCCTCCATTAATGGCAGGGTCCCATGCTTTTCTCAAACCAGTGCTTCTACCAATTTAGCGCGCGCCAAACTCCCTCGCGGGCTCCTTGCAATGGACTTGGTAGTCCCGCCCCCCGGGTTTCACATCCGGGTCTCCTGGGCCGGGCCGACTTTGCCGCTCCCAAGAGCTCCCAGGTGATGCTGATGCGGCTTGATAGGGGAGCAGCTCAAACTCTGCTTTCAATCCTGTGCCTGAGCAGTATTTATCAGTCTCAGCTTTGCGAAGTTTCCAGAGTGCCTGGATTTAAAGGAATTTTGCACTTTTCTAAAGGCAACAGAGCGCAGTGGAGGACTACCTCATAGAAGGGTGCCTGTGAATCCTTTCCTGGAGGCGGGCGGGGAACGTAATCAGCTGTGCTTACTCGCCACGGCGACGCAAGTTTCCCGCATCTCAGCATTTCCCCCAAATGAGCCTCCATGCCTCAAATAAAATATTTCACTGGGAAAAGCTATTTGCTCGTCTGGGCAGCTTTGAGGCCTCTGCTCTAAAAGAAGAGTGTATTTTCAGAGAGAAGAACTCGAGTCGCAAAGGGCCACAGTACTTTTGTTTTCATCATTTCTCTTGGGCTGGTTCCTGGTAATCATTTCGAAAATTAAATCCTCCTGGGCTTTCTGGAAAATGAATAAACAAGAGAGAAAGAGAAAGAAAAAGAAAGTGGAGGGAAGATAAGAAAAAAAGGAAGAGAGAGAGAAGTGAGGGACAGGGGCGCCTGGGTTGGGAGATCTGGCTGGAAAGGGGAGAAAGTGGTGACTTCTCTGGAGAGAAGAATATTGAAAGAGGGGCAAGTGAGAGGAATTGGAGAAAGCAGCGGGCAACAAGATTTCCCTCCCCGCAAGAGGATGGTATACGCCTAGTGGGCAGGACGTGCTTCTCAACCGTGATGCGCACGTGGCTCCCCTGGCGGCTGCAGCACCCGAGTCTGCAGAGGCAGGTGCGGTGGCCCCCAGGCTGGCCCAGTGGCGCCGCCTCCTGGCAGCCACACTCTCGAGCCCTGCTCCCGCACACTGGCCCAGGGTTGGTCTGTATGACCGTCAGCACACAGCGGAAGCCGTGGTCTGTCACTGCTGAGACTGGGTCATAAAGGCACTAGGCTTTTTCCCGTCTGTTGGGTCACAGCGGCTCTGGGAGAAGCCGGCTGCCGCAGGCGAGCAGCCCTGTGGGGAGGCCCACGTGGAGCCCGCAGCCAAGCCAGGGAGCTGGGAACGGCTCCTCCCGTCTCAGATGACTGCAGCCCAGCCCACAGTCTCACCAGAGACCCTGAGCCCCCAACCCCCGGCTCAGCTGCTTCTGGATTCCTAAGCCACAGAAACTGGGAAGTAATAAAGGTTTGCTGTGTTGAGCCACCAAGTTTTGTACAGAAACAGGACGGATGTCTGCTACAGTGAGAAAAGATTGGGAACACGGCACCCCAGTGAGCGAGGAGAGGTCCCCTTGACTTGCCCGCCCTCCCCCTCAGCAGCTTGGCAACCTCTGTTTTATATCTCCGCCGGGCATCATTAAGGGTCAGGACCATGATTCCCGTGGCCTAAACTGCACATTTCCGAGCACTGTACGACAGAGGCGTGATTACCACACTTTTCATGTCGCACCACAGGGAGAAAACAGTGCTGCTTATGCAGCTCGGTGGAATCAATGGGCCAGGCGGCTCTTACACCAACCTGGGCCTCCGCGGGACTTCCAGCCTCCACTGAAGGCAAGCAGATTGGTATCTTGGCATCCCTGTAGCTCATCTGTGGCACCCCATTGGGTGTTCTGTGCTGGATGACCTTTAGAGGACTTTGCAAGTCATTCTCACCCCAGGTTCCTCATCTGGACCACAGAACACAGAACATGATGGGAGTGACTATCTTCTCCATTCTGCCAGAGAGAGTACATAACTCCTATTCTAGGAGTATAAGAGAGAAGTTAATTCTTTACATACAATGGATGCTTTGGGATATCAGGGTTTAATCCTCACGGAGGCCAAGCAAGGCTGGAGGGTAACTGGAATTGCAAATGCGTCCTAGCATTTTCTGAAAGAATGGAATCATGACATTTTAGAGCTGGAGGTAGCTTTAGTAATGGCTAGTTCAGGTTTCTTGTTCGCAAATGAACAAACTAAAGCCCAGAGAGGTTAAGTAATTTGTCTGAGATCACACAGCTAGTTGGTGGCAGAGCTGAGACCAGAACTCAGAATTCCTGACTTTTAGCCTAAAATCCCACGTTAGACTTTTAATAACGAGCAAGTGAATAAATGCATGAAGAAAACCTCAGGTTTCCTGGATTTATACTGTCTGCAATTTACTTTCACAGAATTCTGCATAAATGAAGTGCTATAAGTGTGTCTGTAAATTAACTTTAGTCTCCTCTACCAGAGGGGCAGTCAGTTAACCTGTGAATCACCCTAATCAGGGAGCCACGCTGCAGGTTAGGTGATTAACATTCGAAGGACCCTGATAAGGATTCCATGTTTTAGAGGACCTGCAAATATCCTATCTCCATCTGCACCAGAGCTTAATAACTCACCTAAAAAGTGTAAGGAATACTTTTTAATTGGTGAAATGAGTGGTGTTCAAAACATGTGATTAGCTAAAATGATGAGGAACCCACCCCTTGCATGAACGGAGGATAAGCGTCTGACAAGCCAGAGGGCTAACACCTTTGGACTAGCGGTCCTGTGTTCGCCTCTTACAGAGACTCTGTTGTCTCATTGGCTCTGCCATGGATCAACACGTCAGGAAGGAGCTTGTTATAGTGCCCAAAAAACAGAGCAGGGGGCTTCCCTGGTGGCGCAGTGGTTGGGAGTCCGCCTGCCGATGCAGGGGACGTGGGTTCGTGCCCCGGTCCGGGAGGATCCCACATGCCGCGGAACGGCTGGGCCCGTGAGCCATGGCCACTGAGCCTGCGCGTCCGGAGCCTGTGCTCCGCGATGAGAGAGGCCACAGCACTGAGAGGCCCGCGTACAGAAAAAAAACAAAAAAAAAACCAGAGCAGGCCCTTGCCTGCTTCTAGGAACAGGCTGTAGGGCAGGATTTGTGCCTGCATATGAATAAATGATTTTGACAGATTTCTGTCTGCAGCTTCTTTCATTGTAATATAATAGTGAAGTTGTGGAGAAGGAAATTGACAAACCGTCTTCCTACTTCACTTGTGGGAAGCTGCCACATTTATCCTAACAACCTGGCAGTGCTGAAGGCCTAAATTCATTCATTCATCCAACAGATATGTAGGGAAAGCCTATTGTATTAGGATTGGGGGATACAGAAAACAAACAGAATTCATCCCACATTGTAAAGTGGCTTAGATAAGTTTGCAAAAACTGGTATCAAAAGCAACTGGTAGATTTAGTCAACAGGTATCCTGAGTTCTTTGGAAAGACTCAGGAGAGCAAAGGTTTCCAATGCCTACAGATCTTCAGAACGGAAACAATTCTAGAAATTATACAGGAAAAAAAAATCCCAGTTATGTGTGAAACTAACATTTAAGGAGTGGGTATTTCAGTGGTTCTCAAAGTGCAGTCCCAGATAAATAGCATCAACATAAACTGGGAAACTTGTTAGAAATGCAAATCCCCACACCCTATCCCAAACCTCCTCAATAAGAAACTCTGAGCATGGGGACAGGAAATTTTTGTTTTAAAAAGTTCTCCAGGTGATTCGGATGCCAAGTTGGAGGACCACTGCCCTACTTTGTAACAAAGAACAAATTCCACTAGGTGGCAGTCTTTCACAAGAATATAAAAGCTTTTTTTTTTCCTGCAGCTGCTGGATAATCCTGCCAGGTAACACTTTAACATGAGAAATTGAAAACGTATCTGTTCTGCAATTGCAGGAAAATTCTACTGGGCGGCACCCTAACTTCAGCAATAAAACTGTTTTGCAATTACATGGTATTTCCACCAGATGGCGTTCTGGGGTGCCACCTGGTGGAATTATCATGTAAGTGCAGAACACGTATTTCTTTTTTTCCCTATTACAGGTTCACCCCGCTATCTGAAGGTAAAGTTCCTATGAAACATTTTGTAAGCAGAAATGGGGAAAAGCAAAGACAATCCCCGCTTTCTAAAAGTTAGAGTTATGCCACTTTAACAAAAGACCAACGTTAGTACAGTCAGTAATGCCTTTTTTGTGTGTGTGGGTAAAAGCAAAAATCCTCTTCAGGTTTCTTTTGCTTACTGAAAATTATGTACTAATGTAGGTCTTTCATAAAAGCAAAGTGGTGTAAGAATAACTTTCAGAAAGCGGAAGATACCTGCAGTAAGAAAAACATGTTCTGCAATTGGACGATAATTCCACTTGGTGGCACTCTAACCTGAGAAATATGAAAATTTTATCTGCAACCGCAGGAAAATTCCACCCAGTGACATTCTCACCAGAATAATAAGAAGAACATATCTGTGTGCAATTACATAAAAACTCTACGTGCTGACACTCTTAACTGAGTAATAAGAAAAGTATATCCTCTGCAAACACATGATAAAACCACTGGGTAGCGCTGTAACACAAAAATAAAAATTCATTCTGCAATTACATAAAATCTCCACACGATGGCACTCTAACATAAGAAATAGAAAAAAATAGCTGGCGTTGTAATTTCAGACATTTTCCACTAGATGGCACTCTAACACAACAAATAGATAAAATTGGCTTTCCGGTGAACGGAATTCTTTTGTCTTTTAAGCAAAAAAGATTATGACATAGGTGACAATAAACATAGGATTTATTTACTTAGTAAATTAAAGTGTAAATAAAAATTTAGTACATATCTTTTCAAGTGCTTTGGGCATATCTTAATTATAGCGCTTGTTTTTTGCTTTTTAATTACTTGTTTGTACATTCTTCCCACCGTTAGTAGGTCCTCAAGGGCAGAGACCAAATATCTAACTTTTCTACCTTTCCAGCCTCTCCTACAGTAGCTGGTGCGTAATAGGAATTCAATAAATATTTATTAAATGAAAGACTGAATCAAACTGAGAGGCCAGGGAACAAGGAGGGAAGAAAACATAAATAGAAAAAAAATCTAGATTCTTTGAGCTCTATTCCCAGGGCTTCTTTATCCTGCAGTTGGACAGGTAGAGTGAAATGTAGAAGAAAATGTAATTGAGACAGAAATGACAATGATGTTCATTTTAATGCCTTCCAAGGGTGAGAGTTTTTTTTAAGTTAGTGAATTAAAAGAGAAGAAAAATCAGCAAAGATTACTTGGATAAAATTCAGTGAGAAAACTTTCTTTTTAAATAGGCTAACAGCCTATCAAAATGGTTTTGATTGAGTTTTCAATAGCTGTCGAAACTATTTCAGTCATGTAAACGCTCTGGAAGTTGGTTTTTGAATTAAGTGTTGGCGTTTTTCACCCAGAGGAGCTTGGGAAAGCTTCCTGTTAGGGTCCCCTCAGGATTCACCCTCCTGAGAGCACTTCCTGCTTTGCCCCAAGTCTGTGCCGGATCAGCAGCCATGGGAGGAAGAGGTAAGGGCCTTCCAAACTGCCGATCAGACACAGAAATCCAGAGTGGCCTCAGGAAATGTGGCCATATTTGCCTTCCTGCCCTCCCGCCAACTCTTTCAGGCCTTAATGACGGCTTCCTCCTCTCTGAGCTCCCCTCACCCCATCCAAACCGGCTCACGCAGCCGTCACCGTCACCGTCAGGACTTTCAGTGCCACAGCCCTAAGGCTATTTCTAACCCAGAACAAATCTTCTGTCCCATCTGACTTCTTTTTCTTTTTTAATAAATTTATTTATTTTTGCTGTGTTGGGTCTTCATTTCTGTGCGAGGGCTTTCTCTAGTTGTGGCAAGCGGGGGCCACTCTTCATCGCGGCGCGTGGGCCTCTCACTATCGCGGCCTCTCTTGTTGTGGAGCACAGGCTCTAGACACGCAGGCTCAGTAGTTGTGGCTCACGGGCCCACTTGCTCCGCGGCATGTGGGATCTGCCCAGACTAGGGCTCGAACCCGTGTCCCCTGCATTGGCAGGCAGATTCTTAACCACTGCACCACCAGGGAAGCCCCCATGTGACTTCTGACAGCGCTGAAGTTCATGGCCACACTGCTCCTTAGGGCCCAGTCTCCATCACTGCCTTCTGCTTTGCCTTTTGGAAGGGAATTTGCATTTTGTCCTGAACTAAAAACCTAAACCCAAAAGACATCGCAAATGGTGGACTTTCAGGCATCAGCCGTCGAATGGGGATTCTTCGAGAAAGAATATGAGGATCTCCCCCGAAGCCGGCTGTGTTTTGGCCTCTGCTCTGTGCTGCTTCCACAGCCAGCAGCTCCTGGAGCCACTTGGCTCTGGGTCCCAGGGAAGTTACAAAATGCTCTACCTCCGGGCTGTTAGCCTATTTGAAAATAAAAATGGGTTTACAAGGCCCTGTCATGCTTGCTGTCTGTCATTAGTCACTGCTTCATTCCCTGGAGCTTCAGCTTCAAGCAGCCCAAGCGCTTTGCCAAGACCCCAGCTCCACACTCGGGCCTCTGCTCGCCCATAGCCGGCTCAGGGCACCGGGGCTGCCAGGCCCACACAGGCTGCCAACTCTTCTCCCGAATCAACTTCCAAATCCAAGCGCTTCACCTCCGCCCCTCCAACCTGGTTGGGCTCACCTGGACTCCTGCGGAGCTCAAACAACAGAGCTCCCAGGGCTCGTCTTGTCCTGCTCCGGTTCATTCCCAGCTGGGGCTCAAGGGGATCTTCCCCAAGCAGAAACCAGATCTTGTCCCTCCCCTGCTTCCCACCCTCCAGCACCTTCCCAACTAAAGTGCAACCCAAACTTCCCGTGAAGACCTCCAAAGGAGTCACCTGACCTGGCCTCCCACTCCCCCCATTTCCCTCACCTTCTGTTTGCTCTGGTCCAGCTGCTTCCCTTTCTGTCCCTCAAATACTCCAACTCATTCCCAGCTCAGGGCTTTGGAGATAGGCTTTCACCAATCTAGGCCCAGATCTCTGCACACATGCCACCACCTCTGCACTCCGCTCAGATAGGCTGCACCAGGTAAAGGCACCCTCTCCCCTCCCTGCCACCGAGCGACTCTCTTCCACAGGATCTAGTTCTCTTCCCAGAATTAGCTTGTTGGCATAGGTGTGCCCGTGTTTATCATCTTCCCCCTCCCTAGAATGGGGGATCCCTCCAGGGTCGGCACCTCGAGCATCGTGTTCCCCTCTGTATCCTCAGAGCCTTAGAACAGTGCTTGGCACACAGTAGGTGCTCAATGAGCATGTCTTGATGGAATCTTCTCCACTCAGGCTAACTCGTAACTATCATAAACCCCTTGGGGAACTTTCTTGTATTGTTGCATCTGTGGCCATACGTAGAGTCACAGTTAATCACGGAACATAATAGTACTTAGGAAGTCTTTGATACAGAACATTTCAGGGGGCTCTGTTTATCTCACGTTCTTTGTCCAGTGTCAGGACAGATGGGAAACGAACATCCCATGAGGCTGGCAAAACTTCAACTTTTTAGAGTCTAAACTTCTTAGAAACTGAACAGATGATGCCGTGGAACCTCTTATTTGCTGTTCTTTTACACATTTGAGGAAGTGGCCCCATGTTCTGGAAGAAATATTACTTTAGGTTAAATGCTGACATGACATTGGTTTCTTCAAAATGAAAAAAAAAAAACTCATGCAAATCTGAAACAACTTTTGACTAATCTTATTTCACTTCGTGGTCATTAACTACTAGCATTGTTTTCTGATCTGAGATTCTCTTAGACCAGTGGTTCTCAACCAGGAACGCTTTTGCTCCCAGGAGACACGTGGCAATTTCTGGAGATAACTTTTGGTTGTCACAGGACAGTACCCACAACAATGATTCAGCCCAAAATGTCAAGAGTGCTGAGACTGCAAAATGCTGTCTTAGACTATGTAAGAAAGCACATGTTATTTATAGAAACTTTGGGAAATATAGATAAACTCAGAGACAAGAAGCTGCTGGCAACTGTTAATCCTCTGGTGTTTCAGCTTTCTAGGATTTGTTTCCTGTGCACATATATTAACAAAAATTGTATGTATTGGATATATTGTTTTGTAACTCTTTTTAAATTGTGCCTCATGAACCATGTCCTTGTTGTTAAGTATTATTCTACAATGTGTTTTTTTTTTTTGACGATGTTGGGGGTAGGAGTTTATTAATTAATTTATTTATTTTTGCTGTGTTGGGTCTTCGTTTCTGTGCGAGGGCTTTCTCTAGTTGTGGCAAGCGGGGGCCACTCTTCATCATGGTGCGCGGGCCTCTCACTATCACGGCCTCTCTTGTTGTGGAGCACAGGCTCCAGACGCTCAGGCTCAGTAGTTGTGGCTTATGGGCCTAGTTGCTCCACGGCATGTGGGATCTTCCCAGACCAGGGCTCGAACCCGTGTCCCCTGCAGTGGCAGGCAGATTCTCAATCACTGCGCCACCAGGGAAGTCCTCCAACGTGGTTTTTAATGACTGCATAGTATTGTGTTGTATGGATGTACCATTATTTATTTATTCACTTCCCCACCAGAGGACCTTTACATCTTCTCATTTTATCTATTATTTTCAATGCTTTGAGGAGAGATGAACATTTTGGTGTCCAAGTTTCTGTCCAACTATAATTTTCATAAGATGTATTCTTAGAAGTTGTACTGCTAGATCAAAAGTTGTATTTCAAGGCTTTAACATTTACTTTTATTTTATTTTATTTTTGGCCATGCCACGTGACTTCCGAGATCTTAGTTCCACGACCAGGGATGGAACCCAGGTCCTGGCAGTGAAAGGCGGAGTCCTAACCATTGGACCGCCAGGGAATTCCAATGTCTACTTTTAAAAACTAGTAACTACAGGGCTTCTCTGATGGTGCAGTGGTTAAGAATCCGCCTGCCAATGCAGGGGACACAGGTTTGAGCCCTGGTCTGGGAAGATCCCACATGCCACAGAGCAACTAAGCCCATGCGCCACAACTACTGAGCCCATGTGCCACAACCGTTGAAGCCTGTGTGCCTAGAGCCCGTGCTCTGCCACAAGAGAAGCCACCTCAATGAGAAGCCCGTGCACCACAACCAAGAGTAGGCCTCGCTCGACGCAACTAAAAAAAGCCCGTGCACAGCAACAAAGACCTCATGCAGCCATAAATAAATAAATAAATTTATTTATTTAAAAAAACCCAGTAACTCCTTAGTTAAAAAAAAAAAAAGACTAGTAACTACATGGTGAGCTCTTTATGCTTGGGGAAATATTTACACTCCTTGGTATCGCCCACTGTAACTAGCTGTTTTAGGTGGGGCTCCCTCAGAAGTTGGTCTGAGAATAAGATTCAAGTGCAAGTCATTTATTTGGGAGAAGCACCAGTCAGGCAGTGAGGAGGTGAGACAGGGAATGGAGAGAAGCCAATGCAAGAGTAGGCTACCTCTGTGGACAGCTGGGCCTTCACACCCAAGAAGCTCTAGAAGAATGTATGCGGCACACCTCAGAGTTGTCCCACCTGAGGGGGAAGAAGCTGGGGAATTGACCCTCCCACTCTCATTCATTCATCATGGCCCAGGGCTGCTCCTGGGACAACTCAGTGCCACTCTGGCCTTCCTTGCACACAGGCTGGGTGTGCTACCATGGCAGGAGAGAGCCCCTGCGGGAGAGTGCCAGGCGCTTGCAGGACAAAGCCGTCAGTGTGCAAGGGGATGGTGAGTGCCGAAGATATTACTGTTGGTGCACTGACACTGTCAGCCACACTGGGCCCGTAGTGAACACACAGTAGAGGCCCACCGAGTATTTTTCAAACAAACTAATGTCACTAATGTTTAGTGATTAACTGATTCCATGTATGCACATAGAGGCAACAATGCAAGAAAATTCCCCAAGGAGTTTGTGATAGTTACAATTTTAGCCATCTTAGAGTAGGAGGTGAGCTCCGGAAACATCCCAGTCAAGCTTTGCACTTCACAAATGAAACAGGTCCATCCGATGATAGACTCCATGTGCCTACGTGCGGGATAAAGGGTCTGATCATTCTAATAATTGACAAGTAACTAAGCATTCAGCTCCGGACCTTGGGATGCATTTTCTGTCCCCCAGGCATTCCAAACTCCCATCTGTCTCAGAGGGACAGAACTTTTGAACTTTGCACTTGTTGTTTCCTTCTGCATAGAACGGTCTCCCCTAGATCTTTGCACAGATACCTTCTTCTCTCGGCTCCAACGTCACTTCCTCATCCAAGCCACGCTGGCCTATGGTTATCACAATCAACAAGTTTAGGGAGATACCAGCAAATGGTCAAAGCACATGAAAGGCACTGACACCCAGAGACTGGACAGCAAACACAAATAAAGGGTTGTAAGATGTATAGGAAATGAGCAGGTGGTTTGGGCAGAAGGAGAGGAGGAATTGAGTCCCAGTAGATGTGTGTTCATTGCGGTGCTGATTATCTAGTTTCCACTCTCTGCTTTCTCCATCCTTCCCCATCCCGTGGCCCAGGAGTTGACCTGCATGCATTACATCCATATACCTCCTTGCTCTCTGGCTTCCTCTTGGGCCCAACCAGTGGACGACACTAGCAAGAGATGGGGGCTGAGTGGGGTCAGTGTAAGTACCCCCTGCGGAATTCCTCCCTGTGGAATTCTGTAATGCTTTCCCAATCTTTCTTTTTTTTTTTCTTTTTCTTCTTTTTTTTCCTGGCTGTACCACGTGGCATGTGGGATCTTAGTTCCCAGAACAGGGATCAAATCCATGCCCCCTGCAGTGGAAGCATGGAGTCTTAACCACTGGACCACCAGCGTCCCCAATCCTTTATGAATAAACCCTTTATTAAACATGTCTTGACTTACCCAGTTTGCATGTTGTTTTCTGCCGGGATCTTGACTGATAAAATAATTTAGTATATTTAAGACTCAGACATTTAACTCAACACCTGTTTATTTCAGAGGCTTTTCCACAGTCATTTGAAATGATGTTATGCAAAGACACCTGTCTGGTTCTCTTTTTTCCTTTCTTGAAGGTCATGTTTTCTGAACCCTTTCTCATTTTTGTGAACTTTAAAAAATTCCACCTGGGTTGATTTCCTCATTGTGGCTCCTGACTCCAGAGGGGTCTGGCATTGAGTTTCCTATCAGAACACCTTCCCGCCCTCTGCCTTATGGGCTACAGAGAATGGGAATCATCTGAGCTTTCTGAATGCCAGGAAGGTGGGCATGGGAGACTGTAAATCTTCAGACAAATTGCAGTTGTGAAATGTCAGTGGCTCCTACTTTCAAAAACCTAGCAACGCGGGTGGGAAGGAATTGGGAGATTGGGATTGACATATATACACTATTGATACTATGTATAAAGTATATAACTAATGAGAACCTACTGTATAGCTCAGGGAACTTAATGCACTATGGTGACATAAATGGGAAGGAAATCCAAAAAAGAGGGGATATATGTATATGTATAACTGATTCACTTTGCTGTACAGTAGAAACTAACACAACATTGTAAAACAACTATACTCCAATAAAAATTATTCAAAAAAACCCAAAGAAACCTAGCAAGGACCTTCAGATGAGAGCCTGTTAATCTCCACGGATGTTAGGTGTAGGGAAAGTGTTCTGTAAGAAAGGCTGGGATTTTCTCCTCCTAGCCCTTCTCCCTTATTTCTATCGTCCACCCTCCAAGAAGAGTAGTTTTTGATGGAACATGGTATTTCAATTCATACAAAGTCGGCTTTGGGAGATGGTCAATATTAGAAAAATAAAAGATTGATGTGGCCCATTGAAGCTCTACTCTAAGAAACTGAAAGCCTTCCTTTCATGACCTGCCATCACAGAGCAGGACGGAGTGGGCAGGAGTTTTGGACCCTGAGGATCTGATGGTGCTTCTCCAGATGGCTCTGGTACCCCCAGATGTGTAGAGTTCATAATGGCCCCTCCACAGTGGGCATATTTAGGATTATGTGTTTTTTTGTTTTTGTTTTTAGGATTGTATTCTTCGTTAACATGGCAGCTCAAGAAGTTATTTTATTCATACAACAAACATTATTGATCACTTACAATATGCTGGACACTAGAGACAGAAAAGTGAACATGACACAGACCCTGCCTTTGACAAGCTGCTCACAGCTCAGTGGAGAGACAAGCATAAATAAATAACTAGCCAGAGAGGTACAAGGAAACCCAGCTGAGGGACTGAATTCCGCCTGAGGTGCTTGGGAGAAGGCTTGCTGAGGAAGTGATAATTGTACTAGATATCAAAGGAGCCATAGAAACTCATCAGGTAGGGAGGAGTGAAAAGGCTATTCCTGTAAGAGGGACCAGCATTTGCAAAGGCACACTGAAGAATGACAACGCATGGAGTGTTCAAAGACTAGTCCTGTGTAGCTGCAGAGGAGGGGTCTTGGGTAGGAGCAGGGGCGGAGTGGGATAACCCAAGAAATAATGAAAAATGTGTTTTTAAACTTCCACATGAGAAACTTTTTTGGGGAGGGACATGCTTTTCTGTTAATATCTAATTTTATTACACTGAAGCAGACCTTTTTTCCATGCACAATTGCATTTTAAATATAAAATAGATTTAGCTACAGTAATCAATACAGTATGGTACTGGCACAAAAACAGACATATAAATCAGAGGAACAGCAGAGAAAGCCCAGAGATAAGCCCACGCACTTACGATCAATTAATCTATGACAAAGGAGGCAAGAGTATACAATGGAGAGAAATAGTCTCTTCAGCAAGTGGTGTTGGGAAAGCTGGACAGCTATGTGTAAAAGAATGAAATTAGAACATTCTCTAACACCACATACAAAAACAAACGCAAATGGATTAAAGACCTAAATGTAAGATCAGATACTACAAAACTCTTAGAGGAAAACATAGGCAGAACACTCTTGGACAGAAGTCGCTGCAATGTTTTTTGGCATCCATCTTCTAGAGTAATGGAAATAAAAACAAAAATAAACAAACGGGACCTAATGAAACTTAAAAGCTTTTGCACAGCAAAGGAAACCATAAAGAAAATGAAATGACAACCTACAGAATGGGGGGAAATATTTGCAAATGATGGGATTGACAAGGGCTTAATCTCCAAAATATACAAACAGCTCATACAGCTCAATATCAAAAAAACAAACAACCCAATCAAAAAAATGGACAGAAGATCTAAATAGATATTTCTCCAAAGAAGACATACAGATGGCCAAAAGGCACATGAAAAGATGCTCAACCTTGCTAGTTATTAGAGAAATGCAACTCAAAACTACAATGAGGTATCACCTCACACCGGTCAGAATGGCCATCATCAAAAAAGTCTACAAGTAATAAACGCTGGAGAGGGTGTGGAGAAAAGGGAACCCGCTTGCACTGTTGGTGGGAATGTAAATTGGTACATCCACTATGGAGAGCAGTATGGAGGTTCCTTAAAAATCTAAGAATAGAGCAAACCTATGATCCTGCAATCCCACTCCTGGGCATGTATCGGGAGAAAACCGTAATTTGAAAAGATACATGCACCCCAACGTTCACTGCAGCACTATTTACAATAGCCAGGACATAAAAGCAACCTAAATGTCCATTGACAGATGAATGGATAAAGAAGATGTGGTATATATACACAACGGAATATTACTCAGCCATTAAAAAGAATGAAATAATGCCATTTGCAGCAACATGGATGGACCTACAGATTATCATACTAAGTAAGCCAGACAGAGAAAGACAAATATATGATATCACTGATATGTGGAATCTAAAAAAAATGATACAAATGAACCTATTTAAAAAACAGAAATACAGTCAGACATCGAAAACAAATTTATGGTTACCGAAGGGGAAGTGGGGGAGGGATAAATTAGGAGTTTGCAATTAAAATATACATGCTACTATATATAAAAAAGATAACCAACAAGGACCTACTGTATAGCACAGGGAACTAAACTCAATATCTTGTAATAACCTATAATGGAAAAGAATATTAAAAAAAAGAATATATATATATATATATGAATCACTTTGCTATACATCTGAAACTAACACAACATTGTAAATCAAATATATTTCAATAAAATATTTTTTAAAAATCCAAGGAGCCACAAGACAATGGAAAGATGATGAGGTCAGGAACCAGAAGGCCTGAGCTCCAGCCTGTTTCTCATATTTGGCAATCATGCAACCCAGGAGTAATTATCTCACCCCTCAGCTTCAAGATTTTTTTGTGTGTTTTAGGAGAATACATTTGGTCACTTCATTTGCCTTCTAAGTGTCCTTTCAAGGAGAAATGCCTTTAACTATGTTCTTAATTCCATGGAATACACAGTCTTTTTTGGAGTGATTATTTAGCATTAGTTCACAGCCATGGTGATCTAGGTAATCAAAGGAGGTTGAATAAGATCATTCATAGCAATCAGAGGCTGCAATTTTAAGTGAACAAATATTCTAACAAATGTAACTTCCTATAATAAACATTGACAGTTCCAAGTCTACAAGTCAGCAGTCTTGGGAACCACTAAAGCAAACTTTTCAAGGCTTTAGAAAACTTTTTGGATTTTGTTGTTCTTTTCTTTCTTTTTTTTTTTTTTTAACATTTATTAAGATACAAATTTTCTTTTTTAATTAATTAATTTATTTATTTATGGCTGTGTTGGGTCTTCGTTTCTGTGCAAGGGCTTTCTCTAGTTGTGGCAAGCAGGGGCCACTCTTCATTGCACGCGCAGGCTCAGTAATTGTGGCTCATGGGCCCAGTTGCTCCGCGGCATGTGGGATATTCCCAGACCAGGGCTCGAACCCGTGTCCCCTGCATCAGCAGGCAGATTCTCAACCACTGTGCCACCAGGGAAGCCCTGTTCTTTTCTTTTTAAGGGCAATGTTATGAAGTCAACAAATAGGACAAGTATGGATTAACTGAATTTTTATGGTAACTGGTATAAAAACTATCTGCTTGCAGCTATCTAAATAAAGGCTGATTGTCAGTTCAGGGCTTTGCTTAACCCTTTATCAGATACATGATTTGCAAATATTTTCTCCCATTCCTGCACTGGGTCTTTGTTGCTTCGGGCAGGCTTTCTCTAGGTGCGGCGAGTGGGGGCTACTCTTCCTTGTGGTGTGCGGGCTTCTCATTAGGTGGCTTCTCTTGTTGCAGAGCATGGGCTCTAGGCACGCAGGCTTCAGTAGTTGTGGCACTCGGGCTCAGTAGTTGTGGCTCGTGGGCTCTAGAGCGCAGGCTCAATAGCTGTGGCGCACGGGCTTAGTTGCTCCACGGCATGTGGGATCTTCCCGGATCAGGGCTCGAACCCATGTCCCCTGCATTGGCAGGCGGATTCTTAACCACTGCGCCACCAGGGAAGCCCGTTGCCTTTGCCTTTAGTGTCAGATGCAAAAACTCATTTCCAAGACCAATGTCAAGGAGCTTACCCCCCACGTTTTCTTCTAGGAGTTTTTTGTTTTTGTGGTACGTGGGCCTCTCACTGTTGTGGCCTCTCCCGTTGCAGAGCACAGGCTCCGGACGCGCAGGCTCAGCGGCCATGGCTCACGGGCCCAGCCGTTCCACGGCACATGGGATCTTCCCGGACCGGGGCACGAACCTGTGTCCCCTGCATCGGCAGGCGGACTCTCAACCACTGCGCCACCAGGGAAGCCCTCTTCTAGGAGTTTTATGGTTTCAGGTCTTACGTCCAAGTTTGTAATCCATTTTGAGTTGACTTTTGTGTACGGTGTAAGAAAGGAGTCCAGTTTCATTCTTTTGCATGTGGCCGTCCAGGTTTCCCAACACCGTTTATTGAAGAGACTATACTTTCTCCATTGTATGTTCTTGACTCCTTTGTCATAAATTGTGAACGCTTCTGGGGAGATAATTTAAATATAGTAAAGTGCTCAAATCATAAAAGCGCAGCTAGATGAATTTGTACATTTGTATACAACTGCCACTGAAATCAAGATCTAGAATGTTTCCAGCATCCCTGAAGGCTCCCTTACACTCCTTTCAGGTCAATACCACCCTCCCAGAAGTAACCACTGTTCTGATTTCTGTCACCATAGATTAGTATTGCCTGTTCTTGAACATCATATAAGTGGAATCATATAGTATGTGTTCTTTCTTATCTGGCTTCTTTCATTCGGTTCAATATCTATGACATTCACCCATGTTGTTGGATGTTCTCTGCTTCTAAGTTTGATTTGACCTTGATTAAAATTAAAATCCTTTCAGGCTTACATTAACTTGGTTACTTATCTGCAAAATGGGATATATGACAGCCATGTCTTAGGGTTTGGGGGAGAATTAAATTTATAGATAGCGGTTATCCATACTAGTTTCGTGATTTGATAATAAGAGATAATAAATATAATTAGAAACAGTACAGTAGCAGAATCAAAGCTTATGTGATTCTCTGAACAGAAAGCAAATGTTATCTTGGGGAAACCTTCCCATTCGGTTACTGGACATGTTCTTTGCGTATCATGTTGCCCCTTTTACTGAGAGAAAAGGCCCTTCGCATCAGTTCCCCACCCAGCGTGCCATTGAGTCAAATGGAGACTATCGCTAATGCTCCGTCAGCTCAACAGGAAGACATTACTTTCAATGGATTGCTGTGATCTGTGTGGTTTGGGTCTCCTGGAAGGGTAGGCTCCCCAAAGCCCCATTCATGCATCTGAGTCCACCCCACCAAGTCCTGGGAAGGCCAAACTCAATCTGAGTGATGTCCTTGGTTTCTGTCTTTGGACCTCCTCTCCAGCTGCCAAGGAGAGCTCCATCCTGACCACACATCTGAGACATCAAGGAGCTTAAGCAGCTCCAGAAGGAATCTGCAATTAATTATGTTTCACAAATTGCCTTTAGTGGGGGACCAGCTCTTTTCAGGCCCTGGATGAGGTGCAGTGTGTGGCTTTGACAGGCTTACCTAAGTTACACATCCATGGGGGAAGTGGAGAACACCACTGTCGTTTGGAAGCACCCCACTCTTTGTAGGAGAGGAGGGCATAACCAGCCAGGACATTTAGCAGTAGAGTCTCACCCTCCTGGGCACATTAGCTCTTCTTTTAGTCATCTGCAGTGTGGAGAGTTGGGCTGCCTATTGAAAGGGATGGAATTAATGATTTTCTTGTGCTCTCTTGGGCTGGAATAGTCTTCTTACATTTCTGTTACACCACAGAGTGTCATCTTCCTTTAATAAATCACAGGCCCTATTCTGCAAGCTGGGAGTTAAAAGTGGGAATTGCTACCGGCAATGGACTGGCCCTATGGGTAATGAATAGCCACCTCGAAGCACGATGGAGAGGCTAAAAGCCTAGGCCCTGGAGTCAGGCTGCTGGGGGTTCAGCTGGCTCCACCGATTACTTGCTGTGTAACCTCAGGCAAGTAGTCATTAACCCCTCTAAACTTCAGTTTCCCTATTTGTAAAATAGGAATGATTTTACCTAAATCATAGAGGTGTTGTGAGGACAAAATGAGATAGTCATTATAACGTGCTTAGCATAGCTTCCGTTTTAATACATGTTACTTAATGTAATCGCAATGACTCTCAGTTCAAAAATTCAAATATAAAAACATCATTTTATTATTTACTTAAATTCAGTTTTGGACACCCAGGGTGGACGGAAATTCGACCTCAATTATTGAGGCTTCTCTAGGCTGTGCAGTTGCTTCATGGTCATCAGCCATTGTCCTGTACTGGACAGGGTCCAAGCTCCCTTTCAAGTTCAGCAGTTCTGGAGCTGCCAACACACACTTGGGTCATGGAGCCCCTGTTCCTGGGATTCAGTGTCCCTGAGTGTACCAAGGGCTTGCAATTTTCCTGAGTCATCAACAAATGCAGCAAGGATCAGGAGGCTGCAGACTCTTCCCCTCCCTCAAGGATTTATAATAGAATATTCTAAGGTATTCTATGAAAACTACACCTGTGCCCAGCAAAGCAAGTGCTTCTATTAAGTTCACTAGACTATGCATTTTTTTTTTTTTTTGGGCTGCACCACATGGCATGTGGGATCTCAGTTCCTGGACCAGGGATGGAACCCGTGTCCCCTATATTGGAAGCATGGAGTCTTAACCACTGGACCGCCAGGGAAGTCCCATAGACTATGCTAACTTAATCAGAGAAAGGCTATTTTGCTTGTGTGGTGATGAAATGAAGCAATGAATAAATCTTTTAGGGGTGCAATTTTGTCATTTTCTTCTGCACTGCCCAAGATGACCGTGGTTTAATGGGGTGTGCACAACAGAAGGCACAACTTGATTTTACCTGAAAGACATATTTTTTTCTTGAATTTTTAAAGATTTTTTTAATTTAGAAAAAAATTTTCATTTCTCCAGAAAAGTTGCAAGAACAGTACAACAGATCCTTATACACCATTCACCTACATTTGTTACCGAGTCCAAGCTCGCTCTGCTCGCCACACGACAGGCCAATAAATCGGGAGACGAGGTGCTGAGGCAAGGAATATGACTTTATTCAGAAAGCCGGCAGAGGGAGAAGATGGCGGACTAGTGTCTCGAAAGAACCATCTTATCAGGGACTGGATGCCAGTTTCTTTTATAGAACAGAGAGGGGGAGGAGGTGAGGAAGTAAAGTAAAAAGGCCATAAGTCTTGCAATATCTCCTGGAATGGCCACCCTCGGGGTGGGGATGTGTTAATTTCTTCTTTTTGCAGCTGTTCACAGGTGGACAGGGTCAGGATGCTTCCCTGAACAAAGGCACTTCGGTTTAACATTCAGGCAGAGGGACAGGGTTCCCTGAGGCAGCCATTATGTATAGACAGTATCCTTTTAGTGAACCAAAGCAATGGGAAGCACAGGTTAAAGTAAAAGAAACAGATCCAACACGTAGTCAGATTTTGTTCTTCCCTATAACATATTCACGTTTTGTTAACACTTTGACACACTTGTGCTTGCTCTAGATATAGAGATATAGATATGAGTTTTAAAGAACCATCTGAGGGTAAGTTGTAGACATGCTGTTGACCAGTTGATGACCTTTCACCCTGAGTACTTCCACATGCACTTCTTATAAACTTTCTTATAAAACTTCAATATAGGGGCTTCCCTGGTGGCACAGTGGTTGAGAGTCTGCCTGCCGATGCAGGGGACACGGGTTCGTGCCCCGGTCCGGGAAGATCCCACAGGCCGCAGAGCGGCTGGGCCCGTGAGCCATGGCCGCTGAGCCTGCACGTCTGGAGCCTGTGCCCAGAGAGGGAGAGGCCACAACAGTGAGAGGTCCGCGTGCCGCAAAACAAAACAAAACAAAACTACAATATAATTATCAAAATCAAGGAATTTAAAAGTAGTGGATACAATATTATTCTCTACATATAGTCTGTATTCAAATTTCACTAAAATTAAAACAAACTTATGGTTGCCAGGGGATGGGGGGGAGGGATAAATTGGGAGATGGGGATTGACATATACACACTAGTATGTATAAAATAGATAATAAGGACCTACTGTAGAGCACAGGGAACTCTACTCAATACTCTGTAATGGCCTATATGGGAAAAGAATCTAAAAAAGAGTGGCTATATGTATATGTATAACTGAATCCCTTTGCTGTACACCTGAAACTAACACAACATTGTAAATCAACTATATGCCAATAAAAATTACAGGAAAAAAATTTCAATAATGTCCCTTATAGCATTTTTTTTCTTCCCAGGATCCAATCCAGGATGACTTGCTGTATTTAGTTATCGTATAGTAATCAGCACTTATGAACACCACTAAAAAGCATTAGATTAGGAGTCAGAAGCATTGAGTCTAAATGACCTTTCAACCTCTCTAAGCTCCAGATCTTTCATGCGGTAATGAAGATGAACGCTCACCCCTGCCTGCCTGCCAAGGTTGTTGCAACGATCAAATGAGGTTCCCTATTCTTTGTGAATGGCAAAGCACTGTGCAAATATGCAGGACTGTTCCATACACCCATTTTCAGCTAGTTTCCTAGGGCTTAATTGCAAAAAGTTACTTTCCTGAAGGGATGGAAAGGGGTGAGGCAGAGTCAGGAAAATGGTGTCGACAGCTGAACCCGGCACAGATCATAGCGTGACACCAAAGTCACGTCAGAGCTTTACCGGACTTCATACTCCTCAGATGATGATTCTTTCTTTTTTTTTAATAGGAAAGGTCTCTTAAAGCTCTAAAAATCTGTGATTCTATTTTTGTAGTCTTTTTTTCTTCAAAACTTGAGATGTAACTTCCACACAGTAAAGTGCACAGATCTTAGGCCATAGCTTGAATTTTATGGGTGAACACCCATGACATCTCCACCCAGATCAACAGAAAGAACACTTCTGTTACCCTAAAAGGCTCCCTCATGCCCCTTCTCAGTATCTCTCACCCTCACGTTAACTGCTGTTCTAACACTTTGTCATATATTTGTCTATCTGTCCTTGAACGTCGTGCAAATGGGATCAGGTGCTTTTTCGCGTCTGCCCTTTATTTCTCAACATTCTTGGCTAGATTCATCCATGTTATTGTGTGGAAGAGTAGTCCATTCTTTTCCTGATGGCTGTGTAGTATTCCATTTTGCACATGTTGCAATACTTACCCATTTTACTACTGATGGACACTTGTGTTGTTTCCAGTTTGGGGCTATTATGAATAACGATGCCATGAATACTTTGTGCCTGTCTTCTGGTGGACGTAAGAACTCATTGCTGTTGGTTAGATACTAGGAGTGCTCAGTCATCGAGTGTACATAGATTCTGCTTTTCCATGGTGGTTTTACCTGTTTACACTCTCACCAACAGTGTGAGAGAGGTGAGAGAGTCCTTCCATATCTTTAGCATCACTTAGTATGTCAGCCTTCCTTTTATGCTTTAGCCATTTTGGTGGCTATGTAGTGATGTCTCATTGAGCTCTCTCTGCATTTCTGGCATAGATCTGAGGTGCACAGTGACTAGGTCATGGCTGCTGTGTCAGGGCCAGCCTTAGGCAGCTGCTTCTGTAAGGAAGTGACCAGATGAGCACAAGGAAGTCTTCTCAGACACAGGCTAGGTGACTCCACAAAAGTCATTCTCATTAGAGGATAACTTTTTTCTCCTGGCAACATCTGTGTAATCTGTGGCCACCTGGCATCTTTCGAACACCCACCTTATGTTTGGAAAACTTCCTCCCTGGATGCGGACTCTTTGAAGATTGAAATCATACATTTGCTTTCCCAAAGTTCAGTGACTTTCCCCCGACCAGATGCACCTGGGTAAGACTTGGATCTGAAAGCCAGTGATGTGTAGGAGCAGGTGATATGAGGAACCCAATTTCTGGCACCTTCTTTGGAGGCAGCAGTGGCTGAATTTGGGGCACCCAGTGCCCACTGCCACCTGTGGGAGCTGCAGGGTCCGTCTGAGAAGTAGCCGCTCTTGGCTGCAGCACACCACTGGCCGTTTGGGCAACATTCCTAGTCCCCCCACCCCACAGAGGTTCTATGAACTTCTTAAATATGCCTTAAATTTTTTTTCTTTATTTGGAAATCATTTTAAACTTGGAGAAACGTTCAGTGTGTATTTCCTAAGAAAAAGAATATTCTCTTAAATAACCATAGTACAGTTATCGACATCAGGAAATTTAATGTTGATACAATATTTTTATTTAATTTACCATTTGCGTTTCAGTTTTGTCAGTTGACCCAATAATGTCTTTTATAGCATTTTTCCCCTCTAGCACAGGATGCAGTCTACGGTCAGGCATTGCATTTAGTTGTTGTTTAGGTTGTTTCCATTTAAAGAAAATTAGGCATTTCTTTGTGAATACCAACACTCGTGTATATACTCTTTGCTATACGAACATGCTGTGGTGTAACCTCCCATTTTTTTTCACTCCATGATACATTATGTCAACTTTCCACGTCAATAAAGCTGTCCAAACCTAATAATATTTAATGGTTGCCTAGAAATGTATAACTTCACCAATCACTTGTTGATTGCTGTTTAGGCTGTTTCCATTGAAAGAAAATTATAATCAGCTTTATAATAGTGATTACTGGAGATTTACTCAGGTTTAGAGAAAATCCTCCACTGACTGAAGGGTGTGATCCCCCCACCCCCCCCACCAACTTCTATTGTCTGCACCTGAGGGAATCCACCTTCTGAACTCAGGCATTGCTGTTTTCTGTTTCCTTACAGTGGCAGTGGTGCAGAAGAAATAAAATGTCTCTAGGGCTGATGTCGAAAATCCCAAACTTAAAATGACTGCAAATGTCATAGCACTTGATCCCAGAGGCCAAGAGTCATCATCTGCTGACATTTGAAGGGACAACAGAAGGAGTCTAGTCTACGTGTTTTTAATTAAGGTATGTACATTATTTTTTTTAGACATAATGCTATTGTACACTTAATAGACTACAGTAGTGTACACATAACTTTTATATGCACTGAGAAACTAAAAATGGCATGTGACTCGCTTTACTGTGGCGGTCCGGAACTGAACCTGCAATATCTCCATGGTCTCTCTATATTTGTTAGTTCCAATTCTTTGAAAATTGAAGGTGTTGAAGTTGGGTAAACTTGGCTTCTTGCTTTACACATAATACAATAGCTGTAAAGTTCAAATATGCATATCAAATAAATGCTTTACTTATGGACACTAACGAGTCACCTAGGTATAACCATCGCAAAGTAAGTACCTTTGTAAATGTAAGTGTGAACTAAAGGGTGATCCATACACCCCTCCCCGTTGTTCTTCTCTATTGTGTTTTGATGATACAAACACTAGTTCCCCACATCCATTTTCTCTGTGAGATTTACTTATTTTGCTATGTGGAAAGACTGATGTATTTAAATTAGGTAATAAATCACGCCCTGTAAAACTGTCTTACTAGCTGGCAAGGAACCACATTGTCACTGATATTTCTAAATAATGAAGATGCTTTGGGAGACACTTTTCAAATTTAGATGGGTATATGAAGTGGAATTCTCCTGTTCTCTAGGGTTTCACAGTTTTGTAGTGCTACTAATGTGAAATGGCAGCTTTTCCAGAAGACGGTGTGACTTTGCGTGCTTGTCAAAAAAAAACAAAAACAAAAACAAAAGAACCCCCAGAAGCTTACACGAAGTTTGCTCACATGCTAATGATGCCTGCACTTTTCTAAGAAGCAGATGGACAGTGAAAGCATTAGTCTTGGCTTTGTCTACCCAGCCCCAACTCCTAGCATTGCCCAGCCCGCTTCTCACTCGGAAAGGCTCACTCCCCAAATCCTGTTCTGGAAGCACCCTAGGACTATTCTTGACCTCCAGTGCAAAATGAAATGTTTGCTTTATACAAGATTACAACATGGAGTTTAAGTGGTTGCGAACACTAAAGTGAGGAGAAAACAGATTGGCAGATGATTTCCCTGCAGATTTGTGTAGAAATCAGAACAATGGAAAAGGCAGGGAATGCAATGGTGATTGTAGAAGTTGGGTCTACTTCCGGGTGGTTCAGCAATGGAACCCTTTGGAGGAGATTAGAGAGCTTTGAAAAGGCCCATCACGCTTTAAGGCAGCTGATCTCAACCCCAGGGGATATAGAGGAATTACTGGGGAGAACTTTCAAATGACAACTTTGCCCACTCTAAGGGCTTCTGATGTTCCTTGTGATGGCAGTGCAGGCTGGATATCTTCTGTCTGCTCCCCAGATCCATCCTCCATCCACCCCGACCCTGCTCTATGCCCGTGTGGACTACATCACCAGGCTCCCTCGCCCTCCCTTTTCTGGTTGGCTTCAGCCACAGGGAGGTAGCGGCAGGAAGCTGGAGGGCGGGGGAGAGTGAGGTTGGGGGATTTATTCTCCAGGTCAACCTGGCTTGCTGATTTGTGTGGTGGAAGAAACAGCTCCCACAAGATGGCTGCTCCCACTGCCGACCTCTGGTTAGTGCTCTCTTCATTGCCCTTCCTGCGTGAGGAGTGGTACCGGCTTCCTGCTGTTACTTGCCCTGCCGTATGGCGCTCTCCTTTGGGATTTCCCTAAACCCTGACCGTATCTCTGCAAAGGGTCCCTTCCTTAAACTCTCCTCAACTCCTAATTAAGTGTGCCTCCTGTTTCCAGCTGGGACCCTGTTGGTGTGGGGAGTGGGTGAGATGTTTTGTGGGTCTGTGTGGGGTAGAGAGCTCTCCAGGTGATTCTAATTCACATTTGCTTCCCTGGAGCAAAGAGAGGAGCAGTTATCAGAGCAGAGAGAATGCCTGGAAGGCCACCATTTTCCTTTCACTTTAGGGTCTGTGGAAATCCTGATGAGTCTGGAAGCAGGTACAGGACAGCAAAGACCCAACTTGCTAATTTGCAAAACCAACTTGGATATGGCCACTCATTAGACTACTGCATATTCTGCCTTAAAAAAGAAAACAGTACACAGGAAACATTACTCTCCTTTTCCCCTCGCTGACTATTTCAACTAATAAGCCTGTGCATTAGTCACTGTGCTAATGAGTAGTCTTACCCTGGCCCTCAGTGAACTAGGCCAGAGAGGGGCCCTGCAAACTCTTAGAAAACCTCATGAAAAATGTTGTTCTTGTTGACCCATTAGCAGAGAGGTGAGACGTGCCAGGGGCCTATGTTTATATATTGTAGCTATATTTGGAAATTTAATTGTTTTTCTCAAAATCTCAATTGAGAAAAGTTAAGGATTTTATAATAATAGAATCAAAACAGCACATTCCAAGACCTAATGTGTTCTCATCTTTCATTGGCCTCTAAGATTTTCATAGTCCAGAAAAACAAGCAAGGGAAAAACTATTCCACCAGGTCTTCTACATCAGTAGTCTCAACCAGGGGTGATTGTGCCCCCCCGGGGGACACTTGGCAATGTCTAAAGACATTTTTGATTATTACCACTGGAGTGAGGAATCTACTGGCATCTAGTGGAGAGAGACCAGGGATACTGCTAAACACGCCACAGTGCACAGGACAACCTCCCCAACAAGGAATGATCCAGCCCCAAATGTCAATAGTGCCAAGGTTGAGAAACCCTTCTCTGCATTAAAATTTCAGCTCTGTTAGCAAGGAAATTAGCGCTAAATAATCTTCATAACTTTGCAATTTAAAAACCACACTCCAGGGACTTCCGTGGTGGCGCAGCGGTTAAGAATCCACCTGCCAATGCAGGGGACATGGGTTTGATCCCTGGTCCGGGAAGATCCCACGTGCCGCGGAGCAACTAAGCCTGTGCGCCACAACTACTGAGCCTGCGCTCTAGAGCCCATGAGCCACAACTACTGAAGCCCACGTGCCACAACTACTGAAGCCCGAGCACCTAGAGCCCGTGCTCCACAACAAGAGAAGCCACTGCAATGAGAAGCCCATGCACCACAACAAAGAGTAGCTCCTGCTCGCTGCAACTAGAGAAAAGCCCACACGCAGCAACGAAGACCCAACGCAGCCAAAAATATAATAAATAGACAAATAAATTTATTAAATAAATTAATAAAAACCACACTCCAGGGACTTCCCTGGTGGTCCAGTGGCTAAGACTCTGTGCTCCCAATGCGGGAGGCTCAGGTTCAATCCCTGGTCAGGGAACTAGATCCTGCATGCTGCAACTAAAGATCTCGCATGCCACAACTAAAAGATCCCGCATGCCGCAACGAAGACTGAAGATCCCGCGTGCCGCAACTAAGACATGGCGCAGCAAAGTAAATAAATAAGTAAATATTTTAAAAAATAATAATAAAATAAAATGAAAACCACACTCCAATGAAGTTAGGTACCCCTAGTTTACCAATATCATATAAATCGCTCATTAAATATTATTGCCTTGGGACTTCCCTAGTGGCGCAATGGTTAAGAATCTGCCTGCCAACGCTGGGGACACAGGTTCAATCCCTGGTCCGGGAAGATCCCACATGGCCGCAGAGCAACTAAGCCCGTACACCACAACCACTGAACCTGCGCTCTAGAGCCCACGAGCCACAACTATTGAGCCCATGTGCCACAACTATTGAAGCCTGCGTGCCTCGAGCCCGTGCTACGCAACAAGAGAAGCCACCACAATGAGAAGCCCGCGCACAGCAATGAAGAGTAGCCCCCGCTCACCGCAACTAGAGAAAGCCTGTGCGCAGCAAAGAAGACCCAACACCACCAAAAATTAATTAATTAATTTTAAAAAACAAAACAAAACAAAACAGCAGCCTGGCTTATAGTAAAATAATCACATTTTAAAAATATATATATTATTGCCTTAGAGTTTGTGGTGTTTTGAAAATGGCAAGTTTATTGCATTTTTATGTTTACAACCAACATTTTTCAAAATAGAAACCACGCTAGTTGGTCGGATGGAATAAAATCATTTTGGAGCACATGGAGTCTTTTTTTTAAAAGTGCTTCTCTAATCAAAAGCATTTTCTCTTCAGATTGTGGTTCTAACTAAAGAGATGCCCAGCTCCAAAGAAAGTGGTCTGAGGTTCAGAGTGCAGACCAAGGAGAGGGTAGTAGAACTAGCATCTTAACCATTAGCAACTGCAAAGAAGAGATGAGAAGCTAGTGCTAGGTGGGAAGGATTTTACCAGACACAAAGGTATCAGATGTCCTATCTCCTTTCCACCCAAAATAGTTCTGGCTTGAACATGAGGTTCTCAAGGTGTCCTCGAGTATGGAGGAAAAAATCTGTTCTGGGAATTGACTACTGTTAGCCACCCCCAACTACTGACGTTTGCTGGTAAAAGAAGAGGCCAAGAGTGTCTTACACTGTTTGTCACTAAGGAACATGGTGTGCTTGTTTTAAAAACAAACAAACAAACAAAGACCTTTTGTTAAACCTTACTCTGTGCTGGGGAAGCAGGTTCAGAAAGAGTCAAAGAGCTATTAAAGAAGCTAAAAGCCTTTTATGGCAAAGAAAAATCACCCTGGTATTAAAATTAATGAAGAAGCTGGAAGAGCATAGACAAAAATGCTGAAAGGATGGAGACAGAGAAACTACCTTTTTTTTTTTTTTTTTTTTTTTTTTTTTTTGCGGAGCACAGGCTCCGGACGCGCAGGCTCAGCGGCCATGGCTCACGGGCCCAGCCGCTCCGCGGCATGTGGGATCCTCCCGGACCGGGGCACGAACCCGTGTCCCCTGCGTCGGCAGGCGGACTCTCAACCATTGCGCTACCAGGGTAGCCCCCAGAGAAACTATTTTAAGGTCAGTCTCCAAGAAGATGGAGAAAACAAATGTGGCCAGGTGGAAGGAAATGCCAACCTCTCCAAATTAATTATCCAAAAGAAGGACCACGTTTCTTGGAAAAACTGACCTATGCAAATTTGCAGCTCCAAATACCATTCTTCTGAGTCTATTAGAAGAATCAGCTCAAGGGCCTCAGCAATTCTGGAGTTTGAAGAGCACTTGAGAGTATGTTGAAATTTCTGCTCTTCAAAGGAACATTCCTAGAAGCAGAAATTGGTCTGCTCAGGCTGACAACACTAAAATGATGAAGAGCTCAGATAGGCTCAGACTGCAGGAATGTAACAAGGTTGTTCAAGTGATGGATAAATAGCGGATGAAACTCATGGCCAAAGTTGTGCAACATGGCTTTGTGGACCACCCAAGCCCAGCTCCCTGCCAGGTGAGGGTACGAGGAAGGGTGTGGCTGTCACAGCTAACCCCTACTATACAGCCCGTCAGAAGCGGGCTATCCTACTGATACTTTAAGAACGTTCTCAGTTTTGAGCCCATGAGGTCCTATAAGAAGATGGTGGTGAATTGGGCCCAACAGAGCTAAAAATAATAGTGGATAATAAGTATCTACAAATGCTAACAATCTTTATTATGGAATTTACTTTTTGAAAATAAACCAGTCAGTGGTTTATCCTAATCAAAGAGATAACAAAAGGTGGGGATTAAAGTAGCAGGAAGTATTGAAGTAGCATCTGAAAGCAACAGACTAGATCAAGTAGGAAAATGAATTTAATATGGTAGCAACTAATCGAAGGATTAGCAAGAAAGTAACGATGGTCATGCCCCAATGGGAATAAAGCTAATGACAATATCTGACATTTATTCACCTCTTATTCTGTGCCAGAAATCGCTAGAGGATTTTATTAACATTATTGTACCGAATCTTCCTCACGGCTCTATAAAGTAGATACCATTACCCCCATTTCGAAGATGAGAATCTGAGATGCGAAGACGAAGTAAATGCCCAGGTTCACGTAACTACAAAGCAGCAGAGCTGGGATATGAATCCACGTCTGCCTGACTCCAAAGTCCAAGCTATTAAACACTATATTCTATTGGCATAAACTTCTGGCCCTCTGGTGGAGTAGGATGCCTGGGGAACAGCGGAAGTTTCATCATTCGGGTTTTTAGACTGAACAAAATATTGGTATGTGTGTCATAGGAAGTAACCTCTAACGGCTCAGGGGTGGGTTAAAATAATATCTGCAACTTCCACTTTTGAATGTTAAGGACTCTTAATCCACTGCACTAGTCATTTAGTGCAGTCCATTGAAGTTTTCACAGCCCTTCACACACACTTTCTCAACTGATCCTCACTGAAACCTTGTGAGGTAGGCAGGTCACATGTTACTATGCCTCTCCTCAAAGATGTGACGGGCAGTCCCATCAGAAATGAAGCATTGCCAAGTTACTTATCACCACAAATATGTAGGAAGAGGGGGAAATGTGATTCCAAAAAAAGTTGCTTATTTCAACCCTGAGCAGTTCATAGGAGTTTATAATTTATTTCCATAACTGTGTGCTTGCTTCCTTTTCAACAAGGCTTTGACTCACTCGGAGGAATGTATTCCATTACAAGTCCGCTGGCTTCGGGCTTTATGCAGAACCAGTTGGTTGCCATGACAACCTGGATTAACAAAACACAAACCATGAACTTTTTCAATACTGGTCACTAACTCACTTCTAACAGTCCACTTCAGAACTGTGGAAGCTGATGGTGTTCCTGAAGGAGTATATTTTCATATCTTCATTCAGAAGGGGTTCTCTTAGTTTGAAAATAATCTCAAGACATCTGCTTTGGGTTCAAGGGAAACTTGGACATAGGGCTTTTTTGTCTCTGTGGCCAGAGTGTTTAGAGAGCAGTGTCTTCAGCCATGTCACTTTATTCTTTAAAAACTTGCATTTCTCATACCAAATAACTTATAGTGTTGGTTGAAGCAAAAAAAAAAAAAAAAAAGTAATAATATATTGAAGTTTACTAATAGCACAACCCTTACAGCATTTATTACTTAAGTGCCTAACTCTTATCAGAAGATGGTTTATTCACTATACAAAAATGCTATACGATAATATGTTTGACTTTTGAAAAATGAGATAATTTCTAAGATACCATAAAACGTCACTGGCTACAGGTAAATGAGAAATTGGAGGAAAGAGAGGCAGGGAAATTTAACTTGAAATGGTTTTCCTAAACTGTGGCAAGCCTGTTTTTCTTTGCTCAGCATCCATCCCCAAATCCTCTGATAACAATCTGACTCTCCTTGGGTAACCACCCTGTACCCCACCCTCAGCCCTGTAATTCAGATACAGCTGACCCCACTCCAGTACCAACCAGGGATGGACATGTGACACAAGCCTGGCCAGTGAGAGTAATGCACCCAATTGAATATGGGGACTGGTTTAAGGAAGGCACATGACCAAAGTCTGGCCAATCTGAGCCAATACAATTCAGTTCCATGGTCTTTGTTGGAGTTCTTGGGATGGAGGGGTGTTCTGCTGGGGTTGCTGAACAGTTGTATGAAAGCCTAGAGCTACTGGCAGCTATCTTGCTACCATGAGGAGACAGTCACCTGAGAATGGAGTGTACTTAGAGGGAAAACAGAGAGAGGTGGAAAGAGCAAGGCCAATTTCTGATGACATCGTTTGAGCCCCTAAATCAAGCCCTGCCTGAAGTCAGCCTCTGGACTTTTCAGTTATTTGACCAATAAATTCCTTTTCTCCTTAACTTTAGTTTAATTGGATTTGTTATTTGCAACTGAAAAGGTCCTAATTCATAGAGAAAAAGATCTATATTATTATTTTCTTATAAATTTATTTATTTATTTTTGGCTGCGTTGGGTCTTTGTTGTTGCACACGGGCTTTCTCTAGTTGTGGTGAGAGGAGGCTACTCTTCATTGCGGTGCACAGGTTCCTCATTGTGGTGGCTTCTCTTGCTGCAGAGCACCAGCTCTCGGCACGCGGGCTTCAGTAGTTGTGGCACATGGGCTTCAGGAGCTGTGGCTCATGGGCTCTAGAGCACAGGCCCAGTAGTTGTGGCGCACGGGCTTAGTTGCTCTGCAGCATGGGGAATCTTCCCGGACCAGGGCTCAAACCCATGTCCCCTGCATTGGCAGGCGGATTCTTAACCACTGCGCCACCAGGGTAGTCCAAGATCTATATTATTTTAAATACATGCAATAATTAAACGTAAGCTAGAAAGTAGAAGAGATCCTCAGGGACCCTGTTTCAGTGATTAGATAATTATGGCATCTGATAAGCCTAATTAATTCCCTTGTAGCCAATCCCTTGGGGGAAGTTTATTTGCTTAAATCTTTTAGAGATCTTATTTATGATTTTAATTTGTGCTCCTGAGAAATAGTTTCCTCAGAAAGGATACATTATGACTCCCATCTTAACTAAAACACATCAATGGGATTTTATTATAGAAGATTCATTATATCTTTCTCAGCCTGACGAATAATTGGACATGCTGATACCCCAATCATGGACAATCCTGACCTCCCAAAAGAAAAACTGAAAACATAATATTTTTTACTCTTCAGCTTCAAGGTATTATTGCATTTAATAAACTTTTGCTCCATAAATCATTGCATAGTTGTTTTCAATTATATAACATTCGGAGGCACAAGCAAAAAAGACCTGGACAACATTGTGATTATTATCTTGTTTTTCTTTAAACATCTTCAGGAACTTTACAAATCTTCCTATTCATTACCATCCATCTTAGGGGGTTAATATATTTACTTTAGTAGATTCTCTAGAGTATTAGTATGACACTAAATGTTACATGATGACAGGGATTCTCAACCCTGGCTGCCAATTAGAATCACCTGCGGAGCTTTTCAAAAATACTAAATGCCATGGCCCAACCCTAGACCAACTGAACCAGAATTTTTTGGAGTAGGATCCTGGCATCTGTGTTTTTAAAAATCTCCCCAGGTGATTTTAATGTCCAGCCAGAGCTAAGAAGAACTGCATTATTGGAAATATTGACTAGAATTCTACGATTTGTTTCAGTAAGAAATCATTTAATAAGGAATCATTTTAAAACGCCCTTAATGCCTGGAAATGAAATTTTGAAAAAATTATATATGTGTATATACACACACATGCACACACACACATACATGAAATACATTATCTATTTGAGCAACTCCCTTAAGTTCTTCGGTACACTGAAACACCTCTCAAGAAACCTGATCCTTTGAAGTCTCCTTTCAAAGGAATGTATAAGAGGCCAGCTATGTGCCATGTGTTGGAACATCAGTCTTTCTTCAAAGTGAATTATTTCTATTATTATCCTCAAATATTATCTATTTGAAATTGTGTAGTTCTACAATTGTTTCTTTGTTAACTTTCCTCAAAAGAGTGCTTACTTACTGTTTTTCCAACTCTAGTTAGTAGTGTCTGTACTTAGAGGAAGACTTATGGCTACTGTCTAAGATGCTATTATCTTCTTCTAAATAATCCATGAAACCTAAAAAGACCCAAAGAAACTTTTAGTGAGAGAGAGCTAGAGTAAGGTGGCAGGATGAAACCAATCATAGAATCTCTTTCCGTTAATATGAACAAAAAGGGATTTTTTCAAAATAGCAAAAATTTACCAACAGCAATCAATCATAGAAGAAAAGAGGTATTACCTGCTCTTTTCCAAAGAAAAAGGAGAAGAAAGAAATGGTGGTCAGAGGAAGAAATGGATAATTGGGGCTCTTATTCTGGCTCAGTGATGTACTGCAGCAAGTTCACAGTGGCTTACGAGAGCTGATAGCTCAATTTTCAAGGATTTTTTTCAAGCCAGGTATTAAACAGAGCAAATTTTAAAAATTAAATAATATAGGACTTCCCTGGTGGCACAGTGGTTAAGAATCCGCCTGCTAATGCAGGGAATACGGGTTCGAGCCCTGGTCCAGGAAGATTCCACATGCTGCGGAGCAACTAAGCCTACGTGCCATAACTACTGAGCCTGTGCTCTAGAGCCCGTGAGCCACAACTACTGAACCCATGTGCCACAACTACTGAAGCCCGCGCGCCTAGAGCCCGTGCTCCACAACAAGAGAAGCCACCGCAATGAGAAGCCCGCGCACCACAACGAAGAGTAGCCCCCACTCGCCGCACCTAGAGAAAGCCTGCAGGCAGCAACGAAGACCCAAAGCAGTCAAAAATAAATAAATAAATGCTTTAAAAAAATTAAATTATATAATGATATAAACTTACAATTAAGTAAATTATATTTAAAACAAAGTTCACAAATACTCAAAAACATCACTTCCTAATTATTTTACTTCATTTTATTATTACTTATGCTCTTGAGGGTATTTGCATCTATCGTACCTTTTATATATGGTGGAAATACTGTATAATGTGCTATGCTATACAATGCTATGTGTTCCAATTCCACATTCAGTAATGTCATATTGGTAGCTTGAAATTGGCTATGGTGGGAGTATTTATACTATGGAAATTGGCATACACTATACATCAGGGATTTTTATTTCTGAGAGCCAGTTGCCAAACATTTACCACCACACCACTGCTCTTAACCTCACTCCCACCTCCACTGACAATCACCTGAAGTGGTACAGGGGGAGAATACAGTGATCGACAAAAACCCAAATTCTCAGCAGTAACTCTCAGTTTAGACAGAAGTGAATTGATGAAGAAAGTAAGAAACCCTAGGAAAAATCAACAAAAAGACCTGTGTTTCATCAGAGATAAAAAAAAGAAAATCTTGAGTGTGCCATTTACTATGGATTCATACAAAATTGGGGGCATAATTGCACAGGGAGATCAGCTCGGTGCTTTGTGACCACCTAGAGGGGTGGGATAGGGAGGGTGGGAGGGAGACGCAAGAGGGAGGGGATATGGGGATATATAGCTCATTCACTTTGTTATACAGCAGAAACTAACACAGCATTGTAAAGCAATTATACTCCAATAAAGATGTTAAAAAAAATTGGGGGCATAATTCCAAGCCTAAGGATACAACATGTTAAAAATTGGTTATGTCTCCAAGCATAAGGTCTGAACTCTTAGTGCAAAACACAGAAGAAATTATTTAAAGAGAATTCATGTCCCCCAACAAAGGGAGCACCTAACTCCAGCTGAACCATCTACCTCTACCCCATGACCTTATCATCAGTATAGAGAAAAGTATATAGAATACCATATTTAGACCTCAAACTCGAGCTATATGAGGAAGATAAATGACTTTTAGGTAAGTTAGAAGAGGGTAAAAATTCACTTGTACATGTCAAAGAAAACAGAAGGTCCAGACAGCTGGCAACAGAGAATGAGAAAATGAAAATAAAACAAAAAACCAAGATGAAACGCTAAAACAGCAGATGTGGCTAAAAAGAGAGATGTCAAAGTTAAGGAAACAATTTGAGGACCAGAACAATATTATTAGAAGTTGAATAAATTAATTAGAAACAACAAGAATTGACACAAGATGAAATATCAAATTATTGACAGAGAAAAATCTTGAAGATATACAGTTAGAATAGAGGAAAGATACATGTTAAAATTTTAGAATATTAGTAACTAAATAGGATTGGGTAAAACCTCAACTATGAGATCAGAAGTGACATCACAAATGAGAGTCAGATGGACATCAGATGGATGTGATACCCTGAGAAGGACACAACACTTATAGTATCCTGGATGGGAAGGTATAACTGTAATCTAAGGAACATTCTATTAAAAAAAAGAAAAAGGTCTGTATTCTTTTAAAATGTCAACATCTTAAGACACAAATGCTGAGGAACTGATCCGTATTAGAGGGGACTAAATAGAATGACAGCTGCTATGGTCTGAGTATGTGTGTCCCTTCAAATTCATATGTTGAAAACCTAACGCCCAAGGTGATGGTATTAGGAAGTGGGGCTTCTGGGAGACAATTAGGTCGTGAAGGCAAAGCCCTCATGCCTAGGGTTAGTGCGCTTATAAAACAGGCTACAGACAGCCAGTTTGTCCCTTTCACCATGTGAGGACACATGCAACAAACAGAAAGGTAGATCATTTTGGTCCCATCAAAGTTGGACTTTTGTTTTTCAAAAAACAGCATCAAGACAGTGAAAAGACAACCCACAAAATGGGAAAAAAATTTTGCAAGTCATATATCTGATAAGAGATTTGCATCTAGAATACATAAAGAACTCTTACAACTCAACAATAAAAAAATAACCCAATTAAAAATGGGTAGGGCTTCCCTGGTGGCGCAGTGGTTTAGAGTCCGCCTGCCGATGCAGGGGACATGGGTTCGTGCCCCTGTCAGGAAGATCCCACATGCCGCGGAGCAACTGAGCCCGTGAGCCATGGCCGCTGAGCCTGCGCGTCCGGAGCCTGTGCTCCGCAACGGGAGAGGCCACAACAGTGAGAGGCCCGCGTACCGCAAAAAAAAAAAAAAAGGGTAAAGGATCTGAACAGACATCTCTCCAAAGAATATACACAAATGGCCAATAAGTACATGAAAAGATGCTCAACATCGTTATCTTTCAAGGAAATGCAAATCAAAACCTCAATAAGATACCACTTCACACCTATGAGGATGGCTATAACCAAAAAGTCAGATCTTAACAAGTTCTTTGAGGATATGGTGCAATTGGAACTTTCATATACTTCTGGTGGGAATGTAAAATGGTGTTGCTGCTTTAGAAATCAGTTTGACAATTCCTCAAAAGGTCACACATAGTGTTCCCATATGACCCAGAAATTCTACTCCTGCGTATGCACCAAGAGAAATAAAAACATATGTCCACACAGAAACTTGTATATCAATGTTTACAGGAGCATTACTCATAATAGCTAAAGAGTGGAAACAACCGTGACTTCCCTGGTGGCGCAGTGGTTAAGAATCTGTCTGCCAATGCAGGGGACACGGGTTCGAGCCCTGGTCCTGGAAGACCCCACATGCCACAGAGCCACTAATCCCGTGAGCCACAACTACTGAGCCCATGTGCCACAACTACTGAAGCCCATGAACCTAGAGCCCATGCTCCGCAACAAGAGAAGCCACCGCAATGAGAAGCCCACGAACAGCAACAGATACCCAACGCAGGCAAAAATAAATAAATAAATGTATTGGAAAAAAAAAAAGGAGTGGCAACAACCCAAATGTCCATCAACTGATGAATAAAGTGTGGTAAATCCATAGAAGGGAATATTATCTGACGATAAAAATGAACTGAAGTATCAGTATGCACTACAACCTTGAAACATTATGCTAATTGAAGAAGCCAGTCATCAAAAGGCCACATGTAGTAGGATTTCATTTATATAAAATGTCCGAAACAGGCAACTCTATAGAGACAGAAAGTAGATTAATGGTTGCATAGGGCTGAGAGAAAATGGGGAGTGACTGCTAATGCTACAGGGTTTCCTTCTGGGGTGAGGAAAATGTTCTAAAATTGTGGTGTTGGTTGCACAACTGTGAATATACCAAAAGCCACTGAATTGTACACTTTAAATGGATGAATTGTATGGTATGTGAATTGTATCTCAATAAAACTGTTATTAAAAAGTGTTTGAACAAAGGGGAGAAATAGGATAGAAAATAGCGTAAGAAAAAACTTTTGCTCTATTTCGATATATAACAGATCACCCCGCCTTAGCGCTAACAATATAAGGAATGGCAATTCACTCCCACGGTTATTTGCTTAGCAAGATATTTATTGAGGTACTATGTACCAGGTCTGGGCTGAGAGCTGAGGATAGTGAACAAGACAGGCATGGTCACCACACTCATAGTACTGTGAGTGCGCTAACACACAAGATAACTAATCACACGATTGAGTAAATGCCCTAGGAGAAAAATACAGATAGTAGGAAAGGGTATAGTGGAGAACCCCAGTCTAATCTGGGAAGGGAGGGGGGCTACTCTGAGAAAGTGATGTTTGAGTTAAGCTTTTGAGGATTATTATTATTATTTTTTTTTTGCTGTACGCGGGCCTCTCACTGCTGCGGCCTCTCCCATTGCGGAGTACAGGCTCCGGACGCGCAGGCCCAGCGGCCATGGCCCACGGGCCCAGCTGCTCCGCGGCACGTGGGATCCTCCTGGACCGGGGCACGAACCCGCGTCCCCTGCATCGGCAGGCGGACTCTCAACCACTGCGCCACCAGGGAAGCCCTTGAGGATTAGTAAGAATAAACTAGATGAAGACTGGGTGTGGGACTTCCGTGGCGGTCCAGTGGCTAAGACTCCACGCTTCCACTGCAGGGGCTGGGGTTGGATCCCTGGTCCAGGAACTAGGATCCCGCCTGCCGTGGGGCATGGACAACAACAAAACAAAAAACCAAGACTGGGTGTGAGGTAGAGAAGATTCCAAACAGAGGGAACTGGGCCTCTTCTGGCAAAAGGAACCAGAGGACAGAGGACAGTGAGAAGTGGGAGCAGCATGGAATGTGCTGGAGGGGCTGGCAGACCCGGAGGGCTTTGGAAGCCAGGTTAGAAATTTGATCCTTATTTCAAAGACCATGAAAAGCTGTTGACAGATTTTAAGAAGGAGAATTTTCTCAATTCATGCCTCCAGTGTGCTTTGCTGTCAAATTTCCCCAACAACGAAACTACCTGATTATGTCAGTGGAGATGATGTGGCTCCCCCTCTTCTTACCAAATTTCCTAGTGCATGGTTCTCAGGTTTTGGTCCCTGGGAAACAGTGTATGCAATTCCCAGATGGAGAAGGGCGGGGAGCATGTACAGAGGAGCCCTGAGGAAATCAAGCTGGACCACGTGAGCTTTGGTGAGCTCAGCAACATCAGTAACATAATGATCCATAAGGACACACGAGCCTTCTGTAAACTTTGGATGTGTGTCAGAGGATGAGATCACTTCCTATGACTCTAGGGTCTTGTTATTTACAGCTGCAATGCTAAAACTGGCACCACAGGTACTTTATGAAATACGGGTGGAGGGAGGAGCCCCTGGCCTCCGTAATGTATTGCCTCGGCTATGAGCTGGTATTCTCAACTGAGTACAGGTGAAAAGAGATAGAAAATAGATTATCTTACAATTCTCAGTGTGTTTTCATTGACTTAGCATCTGCTGGAAAATTTGTTCTGAGAATAGCATCAAGGAACAGATCTGCACAATAGGCAACGGCCAACTGAGGCCTCTGAGAGATGCTTTCTCTGTTGGCCAAGGGGCACTTTGCCAAAGTTCTCAAGGCTATGGGGTTGCCTTGACAACACTAAGTACAACAAAACACTGAAGTTCTTTAAATTTACCGTTAAGTCCCAAGTTACAGTTGCTCTTAATTCTGTATCTTTGGAATATATGTTCCCTGGCTGATTTATTTTCACTTTTTTTTCTTGGCTATGGTGGGGGATGCCTTCTATGTTGTTAACGGCAACCCAAGGCATTTTTTGATTCTCCTTGCTGTTGACCTTCCCTTCTTTTTTCCTGTCCTCTTTTACTATGATCCTCTTTGCTTCCTGATCTCTTGCTTTTGAGTGACCTGCTAGAATTTTGAGCTGGTTCCACTTGGATAAGGTGAATTCATCATGATCAACCACCAAACAATACGCTTTATTAAAAATCATTCAGTTCCGCTATGCGCGAGGTACACACTGACCTCAAGGCAGCACTGTGACTCTACTCGGCACCCTACTTTCTTCCTTGGCTTTTCTCATACTCATTTCTATTGCTTTTCTTTTGTCACGGTCACAGGGACACCTCAATATTCATTCAAACCGAAATATGATTAGTCTAAGCCAATCAGGGTGGTTCTATTCTCTTGAACAACGAATGTTTTCTTTGAGAAATTCTGCAGCCTTTTCCCCTCCTGCCTGAGGAGGAAGCCAACACTGTTCTGGACAAGTTACAGAGAAGTGAAGTTGGAGCCCTAATGTACTATGCTTGGAGTCCATGCTAGTTCCGAAGTTCCTGTTACATGACATAATTAGGTTCCTTATTGTTTAAGCTGATGTGAGCAAGGATATTCTGTTGGTTGCGTTTAAAAACATGTTTCCTAATGTTCCCTCTTAGTTCTCTGACCTCCACTTCTTAGGTTCCTTCATTAGTTTTTCTTCCTTCCATCTTAGGGTTTTGTGCTTGGTCCTCTTTTCTTGCTTTCCAATCTCCAGGAGTGAGCTCATCCATTCCTTTTGCTTCAACTACCGTCGACACGCTGATGGCTTCCAGATCTAAAATTTCCAGCTTAACCTCTTTCTCAAGCTCCATATTTGTATTTTCTGCTGCCTGGGGTCAAGAATGGTATCAACCTTGACTGCGGTTCACAATCACTGTAGAACTTTAAAAATATACAGGTTTCCATGCCCATCCCAGAGAATTCTGATCCACTAGGTTTAGAGCAAGGCCAGTGCTGTCCACGAGAACTTTCTGAGATGTTGGAAGTGTTCTACATATGCACTGTCCAATACAGTAGCCACTAGCCACAGGTATCTACTGAGTGCCTGAAATGTGGCTGGTATGACTCAAGAACAGAATTTTTACTTTTAATTTGAATTAATTTAAATAGCCACATGTGCTAGTGGCTACCATAATGAACCCTTGCAAGCCCTACTTGACTACATCTGGGAATCTTCAAGAACGTAAACAGAAGATAACTACTCTATTAGATACCACTTCTGCTCTACAGACAAAGCCTTGTGATTTAAACCATGGCCCACAGGAAGAGGTATATTTTACATAATGACCCAGGACATAGCTGCAGATACTCACACACATGCACACACACTGGCATATACATATATACATACTTAGGTAAAACTTACTACTTGTGAGGAACTACGCTGCTTTCCATCCTATTCTAGCCTATCAAAAAACTGCTGGTCATGACCCACCAAATTAATTTCATGACCCACGAATGCATCAGGCCCCACAATTTGGCAAACGCTACCCCACGGAGCTATCTTGTCTCATGGGGTGCTTGTCTCTCTACTCTAGGCATTGAGGTCTTTGCCAGCAGCCACTGCTGGTCAGCCAGGCTTATCAGAGCTCCTGTGGTTCCAGAGCTGTGGTCCAGTGAAGGGGAGAATGCCCGTCTCCCCTTTGTGTTTCAGTCTGTTAGAAGGCTTCCAAAGCATGCAGCTGATATCTGAATCCTTTAAAGCTTCTTACTGAAGCAACTCTTCTAGCTTCTATTTATGGCCTTCCAGCTCCTGAAGCTGTGAGTTTCCACTGGGAGTCTGGAGGTAGGGAAATCTGAATGACAGACATCATGTTGTACTCAGGATTGCTTCCCATCCTTTGGCTCTTGGACCAAGGTTTCCCACTGGCTCAAGTTCTTTGTGTCCAAGATTAGCTTCTCTCTCAGGAGGCTCCTTAGCCAGCATGCATCAGGCGTCTGGTGGGCCCGACTCCCACTTCAACTAGCTTGCAGAAATTTCCTCCTACTCAAATAACTCGATAGACATTATTTCAAAAAAAAAGGTGTGCTGCGGGACCATGGTTGGATTCATTCTGCATAGGGCTGAGGGAGCCTCAGAAAGTGATAGAAGGGAGAAGAGACTGAGGAGGTAACAGGTGAATTAATCTCAAAGGATAAGTACGAGCTTGTAGGAAGAGAGGGACTTGCTATGATGTCTTTTCCAAATCAAGTCAGTAATTTTCCTCCTCTGCTCCCACAGCACTTTGTTCATACCCCCATTATAGACTTGTCACACTTTAGGGTGGTTGTTACTGTCTGGACTTTGAGGTCTTTGGGTACAAAGTTCATGTTCTCTTCATCATTGTGTCCTTACCCACTAATGTCATGCTTTTCCTATTGTAGAGAGAAAAAGCCACTGAAAGAAGAGACAGAGTGTATTAGATATAACAGGTGAGTGTGAAGATCGAAGGGGACTCCCATGAGGGAAGGGGATACTGCCGGTAGTTGCTTTCAGAGGTTCCAGGCCAGCCCCAGGCCCTCTTCTGTTTAACTGCCCTAGAGAGAAGAGACAGCTGGGTCCTTCTGGTAGGTTTGAGATCATCGAGGCCAATCTTAGAACCAGCCCAGGATTCCTGTTCAAATGCTGAGCCTTTGCCTCTAGCTGTGAGGTAGACCGAATCTCTGCAGAGACGAGCAACCAACCATGTCCTTTGAACCCAAGGAGTTCAGCAGCCAGGCTCCATCACCTGCATACGGCGCCCAGCATGACCCTGGTATATTACATCCTGCTCCCAATCCACATCCAAAGCCCAATCAGGTGTGAAGACAAGGAATTGAAGCATTTCAGGTCTGAACTGGCCTTTGAGATTGTCTGCTAAGGTCTCCCTGACTGAACTTTCATGAGAATCCGACTTCAGCCTAAAGCAATCCTTCAGTCGACTTGCTTTCTCTTTCTTCTCCAGGATTTCCAGGGAAATCAGTCATGAAGAAATGAATGATGTTCTGCTTCCTGCAGGTGTTCATGTTCTCGCCTCTTAGTAATATCTACTGGGAGTACTGGAAGCAAGGAAACCCAGGAGGAGGAGGTATGGGCAGAGCTGATGCTGTTTTTAGGGGCTGAATCTGAGTTCTGAAGGCACTTCTGGAGGCCACTGGAGACCCTTGTCTATGCAGCTCACCCCATGCACAAAGGATCTGAAGGACACCACGGCCACGGGTTGCTGAGGTCCTGTGGGCAGTTGGAAACCCGAGCACAGGTTGGAGGAGCGTGGAAGACAAGCTTTGGCCCCGAGACTGACTCTGGAAGAGCACACAGCAGACTCAGTCCTGCTTCTGCTTTACTTCATTCCTCAAAAATTCTGCAGCTAATCTTGGACATTTGGAAGTAGATAAATCTAGGGGGGAACAGGAACATTGGCCTCTCAGCCCAACAGCGTTTGTCTTTGCAGCTGCACTGCCCTCATAGCACAGGTGTACAGAGCATGATTAAATGATCCCAGAAAGCTGACTGCCCGGGGTGTGGTGCTCATTCTTTCACTCTGATGCAATTATCTCGGGGTGTGTGTACTCTGTGCCTCACTCCCCTTTTTTCTTCCCTGCCCCCAGATACTGGGTTTCAGACTCTGGTTTCGCTATGAAAAACAGACACAAGGAGACAGGTTTCATGCTGCTGTTGTTGACGTGCTCTTTGAACCACTAACTCCAGGTCCTTTCAGAAGTCTGCCCCAAAAGCAGGAAGAAAGGCAGGACAAACTTGAAAAATCTTTCAGCACCTTCATTGATCCAAATTTTAGTGTGATTTGGCAGGCGACGCAGGGTAACGTGTTCCAGCATTTGAACTTGTGCATAATTCCCAGATTGGCTATTGTTTGACTCGTACAGTTAATGAAATGTGGCGGGAAAAAAGGGTGGTAACTGGGAAGCCTGCGGCAATGTCTAGACACGGGGGTGGGGGTTGGGAGGCAGAGTTCCAAAGGAGACGACGCAGAATTTCCTTGATTTTGGTTTTTCTCCGACTCAGTATTTCTGTCTTGGCAAGAACACCACGTGGGCCAAGATACTGACAGGAGAGAGACAGGGTTTTGGTTAAAATGGAAAATCAAGTTTTAGCCTATATGCCAGAGACATCTCTCACTTAAGTGTGTTCAAAGAAAAGATGCAGGGACCTCCCTGGCAGTCCAGGGGTTAAGACTTCGCCTTTCAATGCAGGGGGTGCAGGTTTGATCCCTGGTTGGGGAGCTAAGATCCCACATGCCTTGCGGCCAAAAAACCAAAACATTAAAACAGAAGCAATACTGTAACAAATTCAATAAAGACTTTAAAAATGGTCCACATCAAAAAAAATCTTTAAAAAAAATGCATTTAAGATGCAATCACTCAGGCTGTATGATAAACACACACGTGCACAAGTACACACTGACATTTACATTTTCAAGAGCTACCACCATGTCAATCCAGCCAGGAGAGAGATACTCAGGGTAATTCGGTATTTGGAGGGAGAAGATTTTTGTTTCAGGAGAGCTTGGGAAAGTCACACATGGTGCTTTCGTAACCTTGCGTCAGGGTCACATCAGGGTGGGTGTCGTGGCAGCAGGGTTATAGGATAAATCTGCCCACCGACTCATGAGAATTGGGAGGAGGGACAATATATGGGATTATGAAGTAATTTTTATTGTTAATGTCTCGGTGTCTTCACTGCCCAGCAAATTCCCTTCCCAGCCCCCAGTGGGGAGAAGAAAGCTAAGAGAGGGAATTAGACAAACACAGAAGGGTTTTGGCTGAGACCCCCATAGGCAAAAATAAAAAAGAAACCACTTATGTTGTGTGTTTAGTTGCTTTTGTAAGTATAGATGTATAAATTATGTATTATAATACTCTATATAATGGACAATTATGTACATACACGCATTTGCATATACTTTGTCTCATTCCCATAAATGTAAATTAAAATTTGAAGCGGCTGGATAGAATGATTTTTATGCATGTTGGGAAAGTCTTTCCCTTTGATTTTATTCAAAGCAAGGCAAGCATCCGCCTTCCCTAGTCTCTCAAACCACCAGGACCCTCCTTACAGATAGACCCTCGTTGGAAGCAAGCACACAAGCTTCAATTCTCAAAGAGGAGGCTTACGGCAGTGCGGAATAGGCAGCAGAGCTCGATCCTTCCCCCACCCTGACCTGGCCACGGTAGCTCAAATCCTCAGAATTATTTCACTCCTTTACATCCATAGGTAGCATGGCTCTGGGACACATGAGAGTAATTTTTGATTAGTGTCCCTGAGGAAGAAGCCAGGGGCAGGTGCTGTTGTCTTGGATGGGCAGATGTCACAGAGAATAACCCTGGGCAGTTGGGAAAGTACAGGCAGCAGGAGTAGCTTAGGGAGCCTGAAATAGAGGAGGGAGGTATGGGGATCAAAAAGGGCTGGGGTAGGGGCTTCCCTGGTGGCGCAGTGGTTGGGAGTCCGCCTGCCGATGCAGGGGACACGGGTTCGTGCCCTGGTCTGGGAAGATCCCGCGTGCCGCGGAGCGGCTGGGCCCATGAGCCATGGCCACTGAGCCTGCGCGTCCGGAGCCTGTGCTCTGCAACGGGAGAGGCCACAACAGTGAGAGGCCCCCGTACCGCAAAAAAAAAAAAAAAAAGGTCTGGGAGTGAGGGAAGAAACAGGACGACAGTATTTTAGGGCTGGAAACCTTTGAGAATATTTTAGCCCAGTCCATATTACACATGAGGAAACTGAGGCTCCGAGAGATTAACTGATTTGTCCAAAGTCATGACGTATGTAGCAACAGATCCAAAATTAGAATTCGGATTTCCTGTCTCAAGCCTGGTAGACTTCCTACTGTGATGAAATATTAAATACACTAAAACCACAATAAGCTAATATTGAGTTAATTTGTAATTCAAAGGAACTGTTGTTTCTCAACCAACTAAATGCCCTTTTATTCTTCATTAAGAAATTAGATAATTCTGAATCCTGACCATTCCATATTTCTCTTATAGATCCTGCATTTTAAGGCAGCTTTGTTGTAATCATGCCAAATATTGCAGGCAGATAATGAATTTACTAGATTATTTAAAATCATTTCATGACACGCTGCTTTGTTTTATAGGATCACATTTAAACTTTTTTTTTTTTTTTTTAAGCACCAGAATCACTCTGTGATTTTGGTAGGCAAACTTCAAAACACCAGAAAAAATTCTGTTTCTAGTATTTCCAGCTAAGACTTGAAAAGCCTAGGGACTGCTAACTGTATGAAAAAGTCAGGTGGTTCTCTCAAGGCTTCCAATATAGTTTTGGCATTTGTCATAATTTAAGTCTTGTTTGGACTGTATGGAATCTCATGATGTTTTTTTTCATTGCTAGGAAGGTGTGATTTGCTAATCACTCAAGCACTATACAAGTAACATCTTGTTTCCTGCTGGGCTAGCAAATTGGTCAGACCTGCCTCATTCTTTCAGAACTGCCAGTTTCCAAATCCAAACTTTGGTAATGATTCTACTTGATCTTTATCTTCATCTATAAAGAGCTATTCTCTGTGCTTTTAACTGCGAGGTACCTGTTGCCTGGAACACAGGGCTTGGGACCCTTTGTTTCCCCTCTCAAGACTTCTTATGAGTAACCAGGAAATGCAGGGCAGAAAATTTTAACAACCAAAATTTTCATTTCTAAAATATCTAATTTATTCTTGTGTTCTGCTTTCTATTTGGTCTCATTTGCTTGAAATCTTTCAGATTAGAGAGTCCTATTCTCTAGCACTGACATGCATTAATCATTTTTAAAACTGTGTGCGTGTATCTTTTCTGTCATTTCAACAGCTTTGAGGATGGAAGCGGGGAGACTGGCATGTGGGTTCAGCCTACCATCTTGGTCCAATCACTGGATCACTGTAAGTCAGATATAAAATCATTTTCTTGAGTAATGATCTTGTCAGGTCCAGAAACTGCAACTGAGCTGATCTGATACACACCATGCTAGAGTCTGTGGCCTTTACTTGCAGGATCAAAGGACCCATTTCTGGGTACTTGACCCTTCTAACAAGGTAGACACAGTGACAGCAATCTCCAACTAAGACTTCCAAAAACAACTGTTAGTTAACCCTACTAGAAACCTTTATAGAAATAATCTTGCAGGGCAGTGAATGGCCATATATGTCATGCCATCCATTTCTGTCATGGATATGAGAGGGAAATGGGACTGGAAACAAAAATCCCCATGTGGAGCTAGGTCTAGTTCATGGTGATCCTGAAAAATCACATGTGGTCCAGGGTTATACCAGGATTCTGGATTACATAACCTTAACCTTCAATAATGACCACACAGGAGCTAATTTTATATTTAAAATTAGATGTGATTTTGCATGAAATATATGGTATGAATTTGCCCTATTCCTCTTCTTTTTTCTTCTCACCACCTCCCCCCGCTCCCGGCAAACCTTGGTGGATTCGACTGATAGTAAGTTGACAGGTCCTTAATTGTCATATAGAAATGCAACTGATTTTTGTGTGTTGACTTTGTATCCTGCTACTTTGCTCAATTCATTTATTAGCTCTAACAGGTTTTTGTGTGTGTGTGTGTGTGTGTGGAATCTTTAGTGTTTTCTACATATTAGATATTATCTGATAACAGAGATAATTTTACTTCTTCCATTCCAACTTGGATGCCTTTGATTTCTTTTTCTTGCCTAACTGCTCTGGCTAGAACTTCCAGTACTATGTTGAATAGAAGTGGTGAAAGCGGGCATCCTTGTCTTGTTTCTAATCTTAGAGGAAAAGCTTTGAGTCTTTCATCATTGAGTATGGTGTTTGATGTGGGGTTTTCATGCATGGCTTTTGTTATGTAGTTTCCTTCTATTCCTAGTTTGTTGAATATGTCATGAAAAATGCTGAAATCTGTCAATTGCTTTTTCTGCATCAATTGAAATAATCATGTGGTTTTCTTCCTTCATTCTATTAACGTGGTGTATTACATTAATCAGTTTCTGTATGTTAAACCATTTCTTGCATTCCAGGAATAAATCCCACCTGGTCGTGGTGTATAATCCTTTTAATATGCTGCTCTATTCAGTTTGCTAGTACCTGGTTGAGGATTTTTGCATCACTGTTCATAAGGGATACTGGCCTATAGTTTTCTTTTCCTGTAGTGTCTTTGTCTGGCTTTAGTATCAGGGTAATGCCAGCCTCATAGAATGAGCTAGGAAGTGTGTGCTCCTCTTCAATTTTCTGGAAAAGTTTGAGAAGGACTGGTATTAGTTCTTCTTTAAATGTTTGGTGGGATTCACCAGTGATGCCATCAGGTCCAGGGCTTTTCTTTGTCAGGAGATTTTTAAATTATTTATTCAATCTCCTTACTAGTTATATGTCTATTCAGATTTTCTATTTCCTGGTGATTTAGTCTTGGTAGGTTTTTTGTTTCTAGGAATTTATCCATTTCTTCTACATTATCAAATGTATTGGCATTTGATTGTTCACAGTAATCATAATCGTTTTTATTTCTGTAGAATCAGTACTACATGTCCCCATTTTCATTTCCAATTTCAGTAATTTCAATCTTTTTTCTTAGTCTGTCTATCTAAAGGTTTGTCAATTTTGTTGGTCTTTACAAAGAACCAACTTTTGGTTTCATTGATTTTCTCTATTGTTTTTCTATTCTCTATTTCATTTTTCTCTGCTCTAATCTTCATTATGTCTTTCCTTCTGCTGGCTTTGGATTTAGTTTGTTCTTTTTCTTTTTCTAGTTCTTTAAATTGTAAAGCTAGTTGTTGATTTGATATCTTATTTTTTTAGTATATGTGCTGCTGAAGTGAGCACAAAACCTTACTTTTTAATGTAAGCATTTCCAATTAAATTTCCCCTTAGCAGTGCTTTTGCTGCATTCTATTAATTTTGGTATGTTGTGTGTTTGTTTTCATTTGTCTAAGTATTTTCCATTTTCCCTTGTGATTTCTTCTGTCTTCCACTGGTTGTTTAAGAGTGTATTGTTTAATATCCACAAACTTGTGAATTTTCAAGTTTTACTTCTGTAACTGATTGCTAACTTCATCCCACTGGAGTTGGGGAAAATACTTCATATGATATCTATTTTGAAAAATCTATTGAAACGTAATTTTTGTTGTTGTTGTTTTAGGTGTTTTGTTTTTTTTGGTCTGTGTTGGGTCTTTGTTGTTGCGTGTGGGTGTTCTCTAGTTGTGATGAGCGGGGGCTGCTTTTTGTTGTGGTGCGCAGGCTTCTCATTGCGGTGGCTTCTCTTGTTGCGGCGCACGGGCTCTAGGGCACGCGGGCTTCAGTAGTTGCGGCACGTGGGCTCAGTAGTTGTGGCTTGCAGGCTCAGTGGCTGTGGTGCACGGGCTTAGTTGCTCCACGGCATGTGGGATCTTCCCCGACCAGGGCTCGAACCTGTGTCCCCTGCATTGGCAGGCAGATTCTTAACCACTGCGCCACCAGGGAAGTCCGAAACGTAATTTGTGTCCTAACATATGGTCTATCCTTGAAAATATGCCATGTTCATTGGGAAAGAATGTGTATGCTGCTGTTGTTGGGTACAATGTTCCATATGTGTCTTTTTTTTTTAATTTTAATTTTATTTTTGGCTGCATTGGGTCTTCGTTGCTGCACGTGGACTTTCTCTAGTCGTGGCGAGTGGGGGCTACTCTTTGTTGTGGTGCACGGGCTTCTCATTGCAGTGGCTTCTGTTGCAGAGCACGGGCTCTAGGCGCACGGGCTTCAATAGTTGTGGCGCATGGGCTCTAGAGCACAGGCTCAGCAGTTGTGGCTCACGGGCTGTAGAGTGCAGGCTCAGTAGTTGTGGTGCACGGGTTTAGTTGCTCCGCGGCATGTGGGATCTTCCCGGACCAGGGCTCGAACCTGTGCCCCCTGCATTGGCAGGCGGATTCTTAACCACTGCGCCAACAGGGAAGCCCCCGTATGTGTCTTTTAGATCTAGTTGGTTTATTGTGTTCTTTACGTCCTCTGTTCCCTTATTCACCATCTGTCTGGTTGTTCTGTCCATTATTGTGAGTGGGGTATTGAAGTCCCCAACTATTACTGTAGAACTGTCTATTTCCCCCTTCAATTCTGTCAGTTTTTGCTTCATATATTTTGTTGATCTGTCATCAGGTGTGTGTTTATAATTATTATATCTTCTTCCTGTATTGAAACTTTTATTAATATATAATGTCCTTGTCTCTTGTAAACTTTGATTTAAAGTCTGTTTTATCTGATATTGGTATAGCCACCCTTGCTCTCCTTTGGTTACCATTTCCATGAAATATTTTTTTCCATCCTTTCACTTTCAAGTTGTGGTTTTGGATTTAAAGTGAGTCTCTTGTAAACAGTGTATAGTTGGATCATGTGTTTTTATCCATTCTGCCAATCTCTATCTTTTGACTGGAGAGTTTAATTTATTCACATTTAAGTAATTACTAATAAAGACGGACTGACTTCTATCATTTTGCTATTTGTTTTCTATATGCCTTATAGATTTTTCCTCCCTCATTTCCTGCATTACTGTCTTCTTTTGTGTTTAGTCGATTTTTTTGGGTAGTGAAATGCTGAAATTCCTTTCTCATTTTCTTTTGTGTATATTCTATAGGTACTTTTCATACTTACTACGGGAATAGCATGTAACATCCTAAAGTTATAACACTCTAATTTGAACTTATACCAGCTTAACTTCAATAACATTAAAAAACTCTGCTCCTTTACAGCTGTTTCCACCCCTTTTTGTTGTTGATGTCACAAAATTACATCTTTATACATTGTGTGCCCCAAAACATAAATTAATAATTCTTTTAAATGAATTACTTTCTTAAATTATGTAGAAAACAAAATTTGGAATTACAAACCAAAGTGCAATAATACTAATTTTTAGACCAATAGTTGTTTTTTCTTAAACGTATTAGTCTCTTAAATCATGTTAAAAAAAAGTGGAGTTAGAAACCACTGTTACAATAATACTAGATTTTATAATCGCCCAAGTATTTTTCTTTATTGAGATCTTTATTTCTTCATACAGCTTTGAGTTACTATACGGTGTCCTTTCATTTCACCCTGCCGGACTCCCTTGAGTATTTCTTGCAGGGCAAGTGTAGTAGTAACAAACTCCCTTAGCTTTTGTTTACATGGAAATGTCTTAATTTCTCCCCTACTTTTGAAGGAAAGCTTTGCCAGGTATAGGATTCTTGGTTGACCGTTTTTTCTTTCAGCGTTTTGAATATATTGGCCTACTGCCTTCTAGCCTCCAAAGTTTCTGAGGCGATACCTGCTTATAATCTTATTGAGGATCCCTTGTATGTGACAAGTCACTTCTCTCTTGCTGCTTTCAAAATTCTTCCTTTCTCTTTCAAAAGTCTGGTTCTAATTAGCCTTGGTGTGGGTCTCTTTAAGTTCATTTTACTTGAAATTTCTTGAACTTCTTGGATATTTATATTCATGTATTTCATCAAATTTGGGAAGTTTTCAGCAATGTGGGACAGTAAGGTATTAAGGGCCAATTGAGTGGTAAAGGGTGGTTTGACAAGCTTTCCAGATGTGGGACTTCAGTTGGACGCTGAAGGAAGGATAGAATTTAGGAAAGCATCAAGATGGTGATGAATTCTAGGCAGAAGTGAGGATGAAACCTGATAGGGAAGTAGTGTTTATTATGTATGATGTGTCAGTCACATCAGCCATCTCATTTAATATTCAAAATAGAGTACTAAAATATCAAAATAGAGGTAGATAATAGTACTCTTATATTAGAGATAAGAAAATTGATGTTAGGGAAGATTGAGAGACCTGCCCAAGATTACAGACATGGCTAATGACTGGATAACATGGCTAATTAGTAACTGAGTATGGAATGATAACTTAATTCATGCTCCTTCTGCTTCCACCCTACCAAGAATAATCGCATGAGCAAAATTTGGAGGTGAGAATCAGTAAGTCACTCTGGAGTCATCAAGTAAATAGGGTTGGCTAGACCAAAGTGCAAGCATAGAAAAGCAGTAGGAGATAAAGGTTAGATAACTCTGGGTCAGATTATAAAAAACTTCAAATAGCAAGCTTAAAGTTTAGACTTCCTTTTATGGACAAAAGAGAAGTACTGGCAGCTGAGAGTAAAGAATTGTTAATTTCTTTCCAAAAGATATCATATAAATATGGAATGACAGTAAAAAGTAAATTCCTTGAAATCACAAATGTCTTTTTGCACTAATTTAAAGAGCCAAGGGTCATATCTGCGTAGTCAACAAGTACAGTGATAATAGATTCTATTCACCAACAGCCTTTCATCTTCTGTTTATCTTTTTTTTTTTTTTTTTTTTGCGGTACGCGGGCCTCTCAGTGTTGTGGCCTCTCCCGTTGCGGAGCACAGGCTCCAGACGTGCAGGCTCATGTGGGATGTTCCCGGACCAGGGCACGAACCCGTGTCCCCTGCATTGGCAGGCGGACTCTCATCCACTGTGCCACCAGGGAAGCCCTGTTTATCTCTTAAGAAAACCTAAATCCATTTTTCTTTGCCTGAACACTTCATTTTTCGGTCTCCCGAAGAGCAACTTCTGTTTTCTGGATTATTCCTGTTCTATTCTTCGTTTTTGCTTTCTAAAATGAACATCTGGAATTTTCCTGGATTGTTATATTCTTGAAATAAAATTTTATTAAAAGATTTGTTGTGGTTCAAAGGAAAATTTATTATTTTGTTTGGTGTGCTTTCAAGTTGGTGGAACACTTACAGTTGTCATATGTAAATTTAGCATTTCAATCCCAATTTACACCCTTCAACTGACAAATATAATCTTGTTGGGACAAATAAAATTCATCAGGTATTTATGTAGAAATACTTTCTTTACTGTAGTAGTAAATTGGATGGGTATTACCATCATTTTCAAGATAAACTACTGGGAAAACTATTAGTCCACTTAGAAATGAAAATTCCTTAAAAGTTCCATCTGCCATTAAAATGCCTGAAATGCTTACTCTTGAAAGGGCCTGATAAGAAATGTCACAGAACTGCATTCGATTCCTGGAATTACCTAGTATTTCAGGGGGAAGTCTGTTTATTTTATGTTAAGGGTCTCACACAGAGCCTGGTACACAGCAAAACCCAAAAATTAATTCCCACCTTTTCCCCTATGGGGGTTAAAGACTCGTTTTAAGGTCCAAATGTGTCCTAGCAGGTTATATTTTGGGGTGGTTCTTTTTCTGATTATAAAAATTGAGATACAATTTACATATAATAAAATACATAGTTTGTAAGTGCATAGCTAAACGAGTTTTTTCCTATTACATTCACCCATGTAGCCACCACCCAGCAAAAGATATAGAAAATTTATCTTACCTCACTTTCTTATGCCTATAACCATAGATGAGTTTTGCCTAGTCTAGGATTTCATAGAAACAGAATTGTTCAATATGTACTCTTGTGTCCATGTGTTTTCCACTCAGCATAATGTAATATTCACCCATGTTATGAATACTGAGTAGTATTTTATCGTATAGATGTACCTCAATTTGTTTATCCATTCTCCTGTTGAAAAACACATGGCCGTTTTAAGTTTTGGCCATTATGATTAAGGCTGCTATGATCATTCTTGTACAGATCTTTCCGGGAACATATGTTTTTTCATTTCTCTTGAATAAATATCTAGCAGTGGAATTGCTGAGTCAAAAGATACATGTGTGTTAAAATTTATTGAAACTGTCAGTTTTCCAAACTGTTTTATCATTCTATACTCCCACTAGCAGCTTATGAGAATTCTAATTGCTGTACAGCCTTGTCAACACTTAGAATTGTCAGTCATTTTCATTTTAGCCATTCTAAGGGGTTTCTAGCAGGTTTTGACACAAAAGGTATCCATGTGCAGTGGGGCAAGCAAAAATATGTTTTCCAGCTGGTACCCAAGTTCTCTAAAAGAAGGAAATGTCTTTGTTTGAGAAAGGCCTTTGATAAGCTTATGCAGGTGGCAGGGAAGCCCTGAAGCCAGAGGTTGGAAGGAAGCACTAAAGAGATGATAAATTGGCCTACATAAGAATGGAATAAGGGCTTCCCTCGTGGTGCAGTGGTTAGGAATCCTCCTGCCAATGCAGGAGATATGCGTTCGAGCCCTGGTCCGGGAAGATCCCACATGCGGTGGACCAACTAAGCCCGTGCACCACAACTACTGAGCCTGCACTCTAGAGCCTGTGAGCCACAACTACTGAGCCCGTGCACTGCAACTACTGAAGTCCACGCACCTAGAGCCCGTGCTCCGCAATAAGAGAAGTCTTTGCACCGCAACGAAGAGTAGCCCCCGCTCACCACAACCAGAGAAAGCCCGCGCGCAGCAACAAAGACCCAATGCAGCCTAAATAAATAAATAAATAAGTTTAGAGGGGGAAAAAAAAGAATGGAACGAGAATTCGGGAGTATAATGAGAACAATTCTGACATCTTCAGGAGAGATTTAAGAAAATGTAGCCTATCTCTCTTGGACTCAGCCTGTCACCGTGGCTGCTAGTTTAGCCTCAACTTTATGTCCTGTTTCTGGTAACTGGGCTTCTGCCAATGCCTAAGACCCACTCCCGCATTCCCTGCAGTTATGGGACCTGTACATTTTGTGTGTAATTTATTTTTTAACTCAATACTATATCTTAAATCATTTTACCAAATTCTTTTAAAATATAATTTTTATTGGGTAGATGTATCACATGATATGAACATGTTATAATGTATTTAACTGTTTTGGGATGGACTATTTTTAGTTTTTGATATGATAAACAATCTGTGATGAACCTCTTTGTACAAAAGTATACATTTTCCCATGCCTTGCTGATGGTTTTATTAGAATAAATTTCAAGAAATGGAATACCTGGATCAAAGATGATGCATAGTTTTAAGGCTTTTAATACACTATTGCCAAAAAGCAGAGAGGCTGTTCTCGTTTCCATCAAAAGTGTCTGGGGCTCATTTCGTGTTCTCACTACCAATGGGTATTATCATTAAAAAATGTGTTTTTCTTTTGAGAGTTGCATACTTCTAAATTCATGTGTCAGCTAAGAGAAACAAGACTAAGATATGGTTATGAAATGATAGTGGTAAATATGAAGAAGGAACAAATTCAACGTTCACAGCATGGAAATGACATCCTTTTATGCCTGTGGCCAGTTCTTCCAAGGGCTTAAATTTTGGAATCTGGTTGAATTACGTACATTCCTTGGACATAAGATAACTTTTGATTATATTTTATAAATCTATTTTGATAAACAAATCATCAAAACCATTGATGCTGATTTAAATAGCTAGGTGAAGCAATCAACAACCACTTTATCCATTCGTGCCCTGTCCTCATTTTATTGCTATCATAAGCAGATTTTTAAAAATATAATTAGACAGTAGCCTATCTCCAAGTTCACTGGAGATCCTGAAATTACTTGCAAAGACCTTTCACTTACTAAAAATTGGTCATCATCTTTCACTTAGTTTGGCTGGCTGAGGAATTTCGGCTAGCTGCCACAGGAAATATTCACATTGTGGAAAGGATCTGAAGGAAGAAAGGAAAAGAAGTTACAGTTAATCATGGGGTACATGAGTCAGCTTCAGTTTAACGATTTACTCTGAAGTGGAGAATTCAAAAAACATGGGAAGCCCTAGGGATGAGGAAGGAGAAAGCTATTAGTAGTTGGAATAATTTTCTACAAGGAAAAAAATTCCTTTCTATATGAACTGCCATGAAAACCATCTGAATGTTGAAATTGTTTGCATTTGAGAATGATCTCTTCATTCCAACTGCTGTTCGGGATAAAAACAAACTAGGTGTGCAACTGGAGCAGCTCGGAGGGCTTCAGATTTTGATATTCAGACAGATCACAGAAATATGACTCAGATGCAATGTCAATATTTCTCCTGAGATTATGGAAGTTCTCCATGACGGAATGATTTATTTTCACTTAATGCTACAAGTGAGTATGTTAGTGGTCGGGGCATCAAAATGGGATTTAGGATTCCTTTCTTACTGGGGGAAGTAATTGAGAAGATGCGACCGGTGGTTGACCCTCCAGCTGGATCTGGGCAACTGGAAGTCCCTCACTCCCTCCCCTGCCCTTGGAATGTGTGTTCCACTTGCCTTCCCCGCTCCCAGAAGTTGCCCCAAGGATACAGCCTTGAGATAGCCATGTGGTGAGGAGACCATCTGAATTGTGTATGTGACTAAATCCAGTTAAGTCCTCTATAAACTTAAGATTCTGGTGGGCAGCTGTGGAGATCTACTTGTCTTGTGGCTGCCCAAGACAAGCCTTGTAGGTTAAGTTCCGTTGCTTATTGTTAAACTTGCCACATACCAATCTGGAGCAGGCTGCCTCTCTTAGGTCTCTCCTTGCCCTCTGTGTCTGGGGCCAGTTTGCAAGCCAACATTTCTCTGGTTTGCCATTAGTTTGTTTTTTTGTTTTTTGTTTTTTTTTTGGTAGCCTTGGGCAATTAATTTTGCCTTTTTTTTTTTCAGGTTCTGTAAAATGCTAAAACACAAATAATTGAGATGCCAATGAGATTTTTACAAATACCTTACTGGCAGAGGCCATGTATTATGCACCAAAATAGCTGAAACTTTGTTCATTGAAAACATCTCATGATTGACTCTCAAAATAATTCTGCCGTTATATTTGAACAAGCTTTATCCTATACCCTGGCTAAACCAATTTAATGTCATTTAAGACTATAAAAGCTGCTGCATTTATTGAATGGCCTTCTGACATCTATTTTTAACATATGATGAATGCTGTACTTGGCAAGCCCTCAGCAGTGTCCCCAGTGGATGATCTGCCAGAGTAATTTGAGAGTAAATATTTTGAGATACTATCACCCTGAGAACGTTTTAATTAACTAGGTGCTTATGTATAGTGCTATTCTGAGGCCCTGTGAATGTTGCTTTATTTTATTTTTTTAAATTTATTTATTTTTGGTTGCGTTGGGTCTTCGTTGTTGTACGTGGGCTTCCTCTAGTTGCAGAGAGCGGGGGCTACTCTTCGTTGCAGTGCGTGGGCTTCTCATTGCGGTGGCTTCTCTTTGTTGTGGAGAACGGGCTCTACAGCGCAGGCTCAGTAGTTGTGGCTCACAGGCTGTAGAGCACAGGCTCAGTAGTTGTGGCACATGGGCTTAGTTGCTCTGCAGCATGTGGGATCTTCCTGGACCAAGGCTCGAATCCCTGTCCCCTGCATTGGCAGGCAGATTCTTAACCACTGCACCACAAGGGGAGTCCTGATTGTTGCTTTGGACTTCATAATTAGGACCCAATTATAATGCTATAGTGGGGGCAGAACCAAAATTGGCCTTGCCGGGAAATTAGGCCATAGCATGCTTTCTCCAAGTGTTTATTGTGTTCAAAGGGACAAGGTTCGACTCAAAGTAGAATCCCATTGTTCTGCAGAAATAGCATTAAATTATAGGCTAGGCATTGTGCTGGTTGCTTCCCATTTAATCTCATTTAATATGCACAATACCCTGCAAGGTAAGTGTTATTCCCATTTGATCCATGGGGAAACTGATGCCACAGAAAAGGAAAGTAATTGATTCAAGGTCTCATAAGTGCTGGAGCAGGGATGTGAATCACTGTACCCCAGAGCCCATGCTCTCAGCTGTGTCCCACACTGCTTCCCCAGTGTGCTCTGATACACACTGATGCACACACAGTCCTCTGTATCACAGTGAACTAGCTGTCCTGTTTTTAAAACTGGAAGTGTTACTCTTCCTCTGCTGATGTACACTCATCCTTGCCAATGACATGAGCCAACTGCCAAGAATGAGCAAAAACCTAACCAGAGTGTGATTAGTCAATGGGTTATTTCCTATTAGGCCCTGTGATAGAGAAAATAGTGACTCCCCCAAAGATGTCCGTGTTCGAATTCCCAGAATCTGTAAATACATTATGTTACATGGCAAAAGAGACTTAAGATTGAGAAGGAATTAAGGTAGCTTAATCAGCAGACCTTAAAATGAGATTATTTTAGATTATCCAGGTGGGCTCAATGTAATCACAAGGATCCTTAAATGTGGAAGAGAGAAGTTTTAGAGTGACGTGATGTGAGAAAGACTGACGGCCATTGCTGGCTTTGAAGATGGAGGAAGGGGCCATGAACCAAGGAATGCCAGCAGCCTGAAGAAACTGGAAAAGGCAAGGAAAAGGACACTCCTTTAGAGACTCCAGAAGGAACACAGCCCTCCTACTACCTCGATGTTAGCCCAGAGAGACCCATTTCAGACTTCTGACCTCCAGAACTGTAATATGATAAATCTGTATTGTTTTAAGTCATTATGTTTGTGGTAATTTGTTACAGTGGTGATAGGAAACTAATACAGGCCCATTATTGATAAAGTTTATCAGGGGTCAGTGAATAATAGCCTGCAGGTCAAATCTGGCCTGCCACCTGTTTTTGTAAATCAAGTTTTATTGGAACCCAGCCATACCCATTAGTTCACGTATTGTCCAAGGCTGCTATACTGGCAGAGTTGAGTGGCTGCAGCTGAGACCATTGGGCCTTCAGAGCCCAAACTATTGATAGAAAGAGACCCCTGATCTACAGTATAGTTATAAATAAAACACCATAACTGTGGATGCAAATTAGGTGTAAAAAATGTACAAAATTTCCTTGAGAAAAATAACAAATCCTCCTATACCTTTTTTTGGTTAGTAGTCTAAAATTTCTCTTGAACGGAAAATGTAGCAAAATTCCAGTTAATACAAGGCCCTCATCAGTTTCATGCAAGTGAGCTGAAATCCCAATGTGTGCCACACTGTAGAAAGGTCAAGCTGCATGAATGTGAAGTGAAGGAATAAAAATTTTATGAGGGAGGACATTTATGTTGTTGAGGTAGGCAAGAATTTAACCTTAATTCTTGTCCTTCCTGTCAAAGAAAAAAAACAAACAAACAATAATTTCCAGCCTAAAAAAAGGTTGTTTTTCTTCTTTTCTTAAATCCCTTCTTCCTGCTCTCAGCTGGGAAACTCCTCTTGGATTGGTAGCATGTGCAGTCCAAGAGGCCGCCAGGCCAGTGCTCTCTGCACTGCCTGGCGTCAGCCTGCTACTCCCAACTAGCCTCAGAGGGGCTACTTCCTATTTGGGTCAACTCCCTTCTAAATGGGCGACAGAGGTAGACACTGCTAGAACGCTGTCATCCACTTGAACTTGATTATAAAGTAGCGTTACCATTCATGTTTGGCAACTGTTCTTTTATTGTAATGTTAGAATATTCTTTTGGCAAGTGTTTCATTTCTACTAAATGCCCCCTTTTTAGCATCTTTAGAACTTTTGTTCTGAGTGTTTGTGAAAATCTATTTTTTCTAAATTTTTTATCTTTTTGTCATGGAAAACAGCAACCATTTATAAAAGTAGACAGAACATTATAATGAACCCCTTCACTTGTTGCACTCACTTCAACAATTAATGGTTCCTGGCCAGTCTTGTTTCATCCTTTACACCCACCTACTTCCTCTTCGTCTAAATTTTTGAAGCAAATCCAAAATATAATATTGTTATATTTTATAGTATAATATTTGTTTCATTTATGAATATTTACTCATAAATATTCCAGTATATATCTCAGAAAGACAAGGACTCTTTCAAAAATATAATCATGATACCATTATCACTTCTTAAAAATGTTTAACACTAATTCCTTATCAAATGTCCAGTCAATATTCAAGGAATTCTTTTTTTAAAATTATCCTACCTTGACCATTTTGAGCAGTCTGTGATTTTCATTCCCTCCCTGAGGCAGGCTGTGACAGAAGTGGTAAGTGCAGAATTAACATGTATTCACACACACCATCATAAACACCACCCCCCCACACACAAACAAACCCTCCTGTACCCCAAAGCAGCTAACCTTCCTCATTTCTGGAATTAGGATCCCAAAGGGGGCAAAGAGGATGAGGGGGGAACAGGGCCATTGTACCTTCCTTTAACTCTGACCAACTGTAGGCAGATCAAATATTGAGGATTCCTTTTGCTTCCTTCTTAACTTTCTTCATTTCATACCCAGGTAGTTCTTTTTATTTATTTATTTATTTTGGCCGCCCTGGGAGGCTTACGGGGTCTTAGTTCCTTGACCAGGGATTGAACCCGTGCCCTCGGCAGTGACAGCACGAAGTCCCAACCACTGGACCACCAGGGAATTCCACATATCCAGGTAGTTCTACGGCGTCTGTAGAACTCCTCCCTACTCACATGCTAGCTTCTCTCATAAAACTCAAAACATACTTCCAACATTTTGAAATCCTTTATTGTCCATCCCTGGAGGTAAATGACACACTGTCACTTGCTCAATCAGCGGTGTGAACAAAGGTGTATAGGGTGAGACTTTGTCTATCACCCATGTTTCTGAGGGGACTCAGACTCTTGCATTCAGCATTTAAGAAATATGTGTGGTGACTGAGGTAAACAATGGATTTTCTCACAAATGGAAACAATAATGATCCAAATTTCCTTTTTTTACTTTCAATCTCTCTTGCTGAAGAAAGTCTGTTCTTTCCATTCAGGCCAGCCTAGTGGATGCCTAGGTCTGTCCTGCTTTCATGAGCCAGGGATGGAGCTGGTAAGGGGAGGAGGCAGGAAAGGTGTATGTGTGTGTCTGTGTGTTTAGCATTGCCCAAAGCATTGCTTTAAGCCTGTCATGGCTCATGGTTTTTTAAAAAAACAAACAACAAAAAAACCCAGCTTCATTGAGATATAATTCCCACACCACACAATTCACCCATTTAAAGTGTACAGTTCAATGTTTTTTAGTATATTCACAGAATTGTGCAACCATCACCACAATCTAATTTTAGAACATTTTCTTCTCCTCCAAAACAAACTACAGAAAAAAAAAAAAAAAAGAAACTACACACCCATTAGTGGTCACTCCCCATCTCCCTTCACCTCCCATCCCGTGGTCTAGGCAACCACTAATCTTTCTGTCTCTACAGATTTGCCCATTCTGAACATTTCATGATTGATACTTTATTTCTTAAAGTTCAACTTTCAGGTGCTCTTTGGAAATTGGGGACGCAGACTTTCCTTTCATGGCTAACATACAGCCTTTACCACCCAATATCTAAACTGAAGCATGAAAAGGAAACTCAGAAAGGGTAATGCTAATTGTATTTCCAGAAATACAATATGTTCAATAGAAGCTGTTAGGGTTTTTTTCCTTCAAAATTGTCCTAACAAATTTCTAACTAAACAAGGAACCAGTGTATTCTTTCTTGTAGATCTGGGTCTGCATGGCAGGTTCTCCCCCAAATTGAGTAGTATTTTTCAGGACTTTCATGGAATTCAAACACAAAGACAAATGAAACAATATTCTCATGCAACCATATCTTTTTCAACATTTGAAAGAATGGATTAAAAAGAATAATCAAATTATTAAAGCATAACATAAAAACAGGCCAAAAGATAATCAAGTCATTTGGAAGTGGATGGAAGCAAACATTAACCACAGATAATGGGTCTGCTGACTTGTGTGGGTTGTTGTTGTTTTTTAACATCTTTATTGGAGTATAATTGCTTTACAATGGTGTGTTAGTTTCTGCTTTACAACGAAGTGAAACAGTTATACATATATCCCCATATCTCTTCCCTCTTGTGTGCGTTTTTAATTTCTCCTTTCTTTAAAAAACCCTGTCTTGAATCTTTGTATTCATTCACTGCTGTTTTCCTCTCTAATATTTTTGTGCAGTGCCCCAGAATATTCAACAAGGGAGGCATACAAATTAAACTGTCAGTATCCTTAAAGAGTTCTGAAGCATTTACCATTTTCCAAAAGACCAGAAAAGAAGGCTTCGGGACCATAGATAAATAACTCAATAATTTCCAAAAACAGGGCTTCCCTGGTGGCGCAGTGGTTGAGAGTCCGCCTGCCGATGCAGGGGACACGGGTTCGTGCCCCGGTCCGGGAACATCCCACATGCCGCGGAGCGGCTGGGCCCGTGAGCCATGGCCGCTGAGCCTGCGCGTCCGGAGCCTGTGCTCCGCAGCGGGAGAGGCCACAACAGTGAGAGGCCCGTGCCGCAAAAAACAAACAAACAAAAAAAGAAAAATAATTTCCAAAAACAACTTTGCCGTTGGTCTTCTTAGTAAGAGGGATTCCACACCAGAGCTCATCAACGTATTGTGACTTAGCAACATATTCTCTGAAAAGGAGGCGGGGATGATGCCTCAAACTTGGCTCTATTTATAAGAATCACTTGGAGGGTTTGGAGTTTCAATCTTTGCATTTTGAAATGTGAAGAGCAAAACAAAAATCACACCCCCAAACACCTCACTATTATTTGTTTTAAATGACTTTAGCCAGCTTAACACTAGAGCTTAATTCTTTGGGTTTGAGTTGACAGCTAAAACAACACCCATTGAGAATGTTAGTACAAACATAGATAAAGGCTGTTAAAAAGACAAATGTTGCAGTCCCATGTTTTGTTGCATTACTCAGTTTAAACTGAAAATGGTGTTGGGATTTTTTTTTCTCCTGAAGGAAGGAAACTTTTTTCTGTTCCTGGGCTTCATGGTTATTTCCTCTCTTCCACTGTTGGAGCCCGACAGAGCCAACCCTTACATCAGAGGCATCTGTTTGCACAAGGAAACTTTTGGTAAAATACAACTGGCCCTAAAAGGTTATTGCAAGGAGCTTTGGGTTACTCAGTAAGTTTTAAAAAGCTATATTTTGAACATCTGAAGGACAAGTGTTGCGGGAATATGCTCTGTCTGTGAATGGGAGTGAGTTGAGGAAGGGTCCTGTCTGCTCGGGGAAGGGGGGCGGTATGAGGGATAGGATCTTGAGTTCACAGACCATCAGAGACTTTCTCTGGCCACTCTTCAGGCTCTTTGGATCCTTTCAATTTTGGTTAATTAGCAGCACGAACATCACCCATGGTTAGGGGCAGGGAGCTGTATTGTTAATACAAAAAGTTACTGAGTTCGGAAACATGCAACAAAGATTTCAACCAACAGTCCTTAATTGATGCAAAAATTTCTTCTGACTCCTGCCATCCCGAATCACTGTAGGACTTAGTTCTAGGACTCCCTATTGAACAAAGGAGAATACTCCTCTTCCTTTAGCCCTGGTCCTCTTTCAATACACAGGGGGACCGTCTGTGGGGCTGCTTCTGTATGATACTAGTGGGTGAAGAATTTGCAACTGCTTCACTAGTGAGATGCAGTAAGAGAAATCTGAGATCCCATTTCCCTGAGTGAAGTATTCTACTGAGCTCTCATGTGATAAAGTAAAAAAATTCAATACCAGGTTGTCCTAGGGGAGATATGTTTTCTCCTATAAAGTCCAGGAGGAAAGCCTTCAGAGCCGCAACTCCTTCACTTATTCAACAAATATTTATTGAGCTCTTTTCATGTGCCAGGAGCTATTCTGGGTTTCCAGAATACAGAAATGAATAAGACCAACAAAAATCTCCACCTTCATTGAGCTCCTATTCTAATGAGGAGAAAGGCTACAGATATGTTGATGGTTGTCCACCAAAAATCCATTTTCCACCTAACCCTTGGAAAATGGGATGCTAAGCTATATTTCTCAGTTTCCTTTAGAGTTAGGTGTGGTCATGTGACTAAGTTCTCGCTGATGAAATGTGAGTGGCAGTGACTTACGCTACTTCCTAAATTGGGCTTTGAGACTTTGGCTGTGCCTCCTTCACGTTCTCTTCCCCTCTTCAGCCAGCAGGGACCTGAACCTGGTAGTAACCCAGCTTCAATCATGCATATGAGAAAAGTGCTGTAGGAGGTGGCAGAGCAACACAGTGGGAGGATCCCAGATCTCTGAATGACTGGAGCAGAGATACTCTACTGGTGTAGACTGTTCATTTCTATATTCTTCAAGCCATGGTACTCTGGGGTTTCTTGCTTATAGTCATTTGACAATACCCTAACTAATATAATAAACAAATAAATATGTAAGACATGGTAATGTCATACGGGATAACTGCAATGGAGAAAAATAAAAGCATAATGAGAATAGAGAAGAACGGAGTTGCCATTTATTGAATTGGGGAAGATTCTGTGAAGATCAGGTTTGGGGGAAGAGCAAGGGTTAATTTGGGGATATATTAAGTTTGAGGATGCCTCATAGACATCCAAATAGAGATGCCAGGTAGGAACAGATGGATATGTAAATCTAGAATGAAGGGAGAAATGCATCTGCACACAGATAACATAAAGCTATAAATTGGATGAGATCACCGGGGAAGGGAGGGAGGGTAAACAGAGAAGTGCTGTAAGAAGAGAGACCTGGAGCCTTCCAACATTTACAGTTTGGGCAGTTGAAAAGGAATCAGCAGGGGTAACCAAGAAAAAGCCCTCAGTGAAGTAGGAGGAAAGCCAAGAGAGTCTGGCATCCTGGAAGCTTCGTGAACAAAGTATTTCAAGATTATTCACCGAAAGGCACTGAGGGACAGAAAGGGAGCACAACTCTGAGAACCAAAAAGCCCAGGGTGCTATTGCCATCATTTATCAATTATGAGACCTTAAGTAGGTCTCTTAATAAAATTGAGGCCCAGGGGCTTCCCTGGTGGCGCAGTGGTTAAGAGTCCGCCTGCCAATGCAGGGGACACGCGTTCGAGCCCTGGTCCGGGAAGATCCCACATGCCATGGAGCAACTAAGCCCGTGTGCCACAACTACTGAGCCTGTGAGCCACAACTACTGAGCCCGTGTGCCACAACTACTGAAGCCCATGTGCCTGGAGCCCGTGCTCTGCAGTAAGAGAAGCCACTGCAATGAGAAGCCTGCGCACTGCAACGAAGAGTAGTCCCCGCTTGCTGCAACCACAGAAAGCCCGCATGAAGCAATGAAGACCCAACGCAGCCAAAATAAATTAATTAATTAAAAAGAAATTGAGGCCCAGAGAGTTTATCGGTGTTAGGGGACAGCTAAACTCAATGACCCACAAGCTTCGTCTAAGGGACTTCCCTGGAGGTCCAGTGGTTAGGACTCTGCACTTTCACTGCTGAGGGCCCAGGGCCACCGGGGGTGGCGGGGGGGGGGGGGGAAAGCCTTCCTCTAAGCTATAAAATTTGGGAGGAAAATAAGCAAAAGTGAAAACTTCAGTATGACTTAGTTTTTTATTCCTTAGCTAGACTATAAGTGTTTTCAGGGTAGGGAAACAAGTCCTATATACCTGCATCCCCACATCCCGCACAGGCTAGAGGGTCTCACAGCAGATACACAGTAGATACGAGTATCTGATAACTCCACGTGAAACTCTTCAGCCTCATCTTGTCTGAATACTGAGGATTATAAATGCAACCGACAGAAGAAATAGAGCCAGGTTCCCACGAGAACAGAGTCCAGGAGGACACAGATATGTAAGCTCCATGCACAGTGCACAAACACCATCCATGTCTTGCCACCTCCTCTTGAGGCAAATCTTTCAGTTAAACCTTGAAACCACTCAAAGATGTGTCTGAACTTTTTCTCCTTTTCTTTCTCAGGTACATTTCCATCCCTGGAGATGCTCAAGAGGAAAGCAAAGCAGGCAACCGGAAGGGAAAGGATCATGAAGCAAAAGTACAAATAGAGCCATGAACTTCCAAGTGACTTATTGGGGAAAAGTTGTCTCTATCAGTTCTTTAATGGGGAATGTGCAAACATCCTGTTCAGAAGTTATTCCTGATTGGCTTTGGCTATCATATTCCACAGATACTTAAACTGATCAAACCAAGGTTTTGAAGTGGCTTGCTTGTTCTTTTGGAGTCTCTTTTGGTTTGTATCATGCCACAAGACAGCTTTTAGGAACACTGTAGAATAGTGCATCTCCATTTTTTTCTCCCAGCGATTCTATGGTATAAATAGGGTGATTTTATAATGTGAAATGCCAATGAAATTTGTGAACCTGAGGCCTTAATTTTTTAAAGCTTATCACTAAATATTACATTGGTTTAACCTCTAAATCCTCAGCATAATTTTTGCTCAGCTGTTTCCTTCTCAAATATAATAAATGAGATTTCAGGAATGCAGGCTATGAAATAATGTTAACAGTGTTTTCACAATAAGCACCAACCTAAATGATTTCCCAATAGCTTGTTGTTGAAAAATAATCACAACAGAGTAGTCTCCCTAAAAAAAGCTGCAGAATTTTTGTTTGTTGAAATTTTGTTGTTGAAATTAAAAGTCTACCGATAGACCATTAAGTAATCATATTTAGTGGCCTCTTGTATTTTAACAGATGTTTAAACTCAGGATAAACACAGAATGACTTGTGCAATTGCCTGTTTTGGACAACCTCAGAAAACTTGAGTAGTCTTTTCAGGAATAATAATGTTATGAGAATATCTTGTTTTCTCTTAACAACTCAGAATTATTTCATTTTGTGCTATTAACATATTTGCAATCTGGATGGACACTGCAATTACTCTTGCGTAACTACATATATGAGGAAATCTGAGATGCCTTATTGATCTAAACCCAGTAATTGATTTAGAACTTCTTTTTCTTTTGGTGTCTTGTTCTCTTTCCATTTCTTGCCACTTTTACTATTCATTTACCTGGAGATGTGAACTCAAGAGGTGTTCACACAGCCTGCAATTTTAGTGACTGTAACAACTGTTTTCACAGTATGGCAGTGCCTCAAAAAACTAAAAATAGAGTTGCCACATGATCCAGCAATCCCACTCCTGGGCATATGTCTGGACAGAACTACAACAAAAAGATACATGCACCCCAATGTTCATAGCAGCACTATTCACAAGAGCCAAGACATGGAAACAACCTAAATGTCCATCGACGAATGGATAAAGAAGATGTGGTACATACATAGAATGGAATACTACTCAGCCATAAAAAAAGAATGAAATAATGTCATTTGCAGCAAAATGGATGGACCTGGAGATTATCATATTAAGTGAAGTAAGTCAGAATGAGACAAATACCATATGATATCACTTACATGTGGAATCTAAAATATGACACAAATGAACTTATCCACGAAACAGAAATAGACTCACAGACATAGAGAACAGACTTCTGGTTGCCAAGGGGGCGGGCAGTGGGAGAGGGATGGATTGGGAGTTTGGGATTAGCAGATGCAAACTATTATATATAGAATGGATAAACAACAAGGTCCTACTGTATAGCACAGGGAACTATAGTCAATATCCTGTGATAAACCATAATGGAAAAGAATATGAAAAAGAATGTATATATATGTATAACTGAATCACTTTGCTGTACAGCAGAAATTAACAGAACATTATAAATCAACTATACTTCAAAAAAAAAACAAAACAGAAAACAAAACAGGGCTTCCCTGGTGACCCAGTGGTTAAGAATCCACCTGCCAGGGCTTCCCTGGTGGCGCAGTGGTTGAGAGTCCGCCTGCCGACACAGGGGACATGAGTTCGTGCCCCGGTCTGGGAGGATCCTGCGTGCCGCGGAGCGGCTGGGCCCGTGAGCCATGGCCGCTGGGCCTGTGCGTCCAGAGCCTGTGTTCCGCAATGGGAGAGGCCACAGCAGTGAGAGGCCCGCGTACCGCAAAAAAAAAAAAAAAAAAAAAAGAATCCACCTGCCAATGCAGGAGACACGGGTTCAAGCCCTGGTCCGGGAAGATCCCACATGCCATGGAGCAACTAAGCCAGTGCACCACAACTACTGAACCTGCGCTCTAGAGCCCACGAGCCACAACTACTGAGCCTGCGTGTCACAACTACTGAAGCCCATGCGCCAAGAGCCCATGCTCCGCAACAAGAGAAGCCACCGCAATGAGAAGCCCACACACCGCAATAATGAGTAGCCCCTGCTCGCTGCAACTACACACAGCAACAAAGATCCAACACAGCCAAAAATAAATAAAATAAATTTAAAAAATTTTTTTAAACTAAATTTCCCTTAAAAAAATAAACAGATGGGGAAAAAAGAACTGTTTTCACTGCCTTTTGAAGCTAAAAAGTGCAACCACTATGTGATAAGTTGTTTCCTCTCGATATTAGAAATAAAGCAGTTTAAAGAGCAAGGGAACTTTTCTAATAGGTCTCAAAGACTTGCATAGATAGAAACACTTTTGTCTTTTCCTTGCATCCTCTTCTTGGTGCTATAAAACAAGCTCTTTGCTATTGCTTTGTAAGACAGCATGTCAGTTTGCTTTTTACCTGCCAATACCAGAAAATCTAACTAGGAACAGCTTAAACCAGCACTTCTCAAATTTTAATGTGGCTAGGAATCACCAGGGGCTCTTTTTAAAATGCAGCTTCTGATTCATTAGGTCTGGAGCATTTCTAACAGCTCCCAAGCATGCTGATGCTACTGGTAATCATACTGCATCTTGAGTAGCAGGGGCTTAAACAGAAAAAAACCTTTATTACCTCATGCAACAAGTCCATAGGAAGGACGTTCTAGGGTTAGTTCATTCAGAAATTTAATGATGTCATCAAGAACCCAGGTTTTTTCTTCCCCCTCTGCCATCCTCAGCATGTTGGCATTAGTCCATATTTGCCCCCTAACGGTTGCAAGAAGGCTGCAGCAGGACCTACTATCACCTATTCACCCAGCCAAAGACAGATGCAGAAAGACCAGTTTCTCCTTATGTATCTCTTTGAGTTTCCCAGAAGACTTGCACTCTACCCCCAGAAGACTTTCCCTTATGTCCAACTGACCAGAATTGTGTGTCACAAATTTGTTCCCAAACCAATCACCAGTGATTGGCTTTGACTACTCAAGATTCATCCTCTGAGGCTAGGAAGTGTCCTGACCTTCCTTGAAACACACAGCTTGAACAAAATCAGAGTTCTATTTGTTATAGAGAAAGGAGGTAACAGGGCTGTTGGGTAGGCAGCCAAGAGTGTCTGCCACAAGCAATGTCCAAGGCTGGACTTCTAATTTACATGGACACTGCTTGGTTTTCTTTAAGAAAGAATTCAGGGGCTTCCCTGGTGGCGCAGTGGTTAAGAGTCCGCCTGCCGATGCAGGGGACACGGGTTCGTGCCCCGGTCCGGGAGGATCACACATGCTGCGGAGCGGCTGGGCCCGTGAGCCATGGCCACTGAGCCTGCGCGTCCGGAGCCTGTGCTCCACAGCGGGAGAGGCCAAAGCAGTGAGAGGCCCGCGAACCACAAAAAAATAAATAAATAAAAATTAAAAAAAGAAAGCATTCAAAGCTCACTCTAACAAATACCACTGCAATGAAAAAATCTCTATGACCACATGTCTAATCTTCAGCCAATGGATAACACATTCTAAACAATATTAAATGCAACAAGTACAGCCAACTCTAGCGAAACTAATGAAGTTGATTGCTTATTTTTAGCATATTTGTCCTGTTTCGATGGCTTCCTATCTTAGTGTGGGCTGCTATAACATAGTACCATAGAAACTGGGTGGCTTATAACAGAAATGTATTTCTCACAGTTCTGGAGGCTAGGAGGTCTGAGATTAGGGTGCCAGCATTGTCGGGTTCTGGTGAGAACCCTCTTCCTGCTTTACAGATGGCTGCCTTCTTGCTGTGTCCTCACACAGCGGAGAGCAGAGAAAAGCAGCAAGTTCTCTCATGTCTCTTATAAGGGCACTAAGCCCATTTGTGAAGGCTCAACTCTCATGACTTAATCACTTCCCAAAGGCTCTACCTCCTAAAACCATCCCATTGGGGGTTAGAATTTCAACATATGAATTTTGGGGAGACACAAACATTCAATCTATAGCTTTCCGCATCAACCCATTCTCAGGTCCAGGAATCCAGCACCTACACACGGCCTTTCTGGTTTTTTCAGGGGCCTCTTTTCAGCCATCTACATTTCTCTGGGCCAAGTTTCAACCTCTGGACAATGTGGCAGAGGAGAGCTCACCCCTTAGGGCGCTAACTAATGGCTTCTAGTGGATTCATTTTCTACCTTTCCAAGGCAATGTCCACACTGTAACACAGGCCTTTCACAGCACAATCCCTAGTCTTGAGGACTGGCCTGGTTCACAAGGGAGGGTAGCCTAATAGAACCTGGAGATGAACATAGTAGAACTTTACCATTTCAAAAGGAGACTATTTACAAAAATCAAAGATTATTGATCTCTAGATCTCATAATCTTAGCTTTCAAAGGACCAAATGAGAAAAAATAAGTCTCGCAAATAGCTACTAAGAGACTGAAATAAGAGAGTAGAAAGAAAAGAATGTACCATTTATGTGTTCTTGCCACAGGGAGTAGGAGCAGCCCTCTTTTCTCCATCCTGCAACTCCTTCCTCCTGTGACTTTCACTGGTGCATGCACCCATTCTATTCATTCAAACACATACTGAATTTCTACTACATGACCAAAATACATCATTCTTCATTTTATCCTAAAAGCCCTGCTGCTAAGTGAAAAGTTATTAAATAAAAAAATGTTACCATTAATTTCAATGGAAAAAATCATGATATACCTAACCCAACCCGAGATACTGAAACAACTTTTTGCAGATAGAAAAATAGATCAATTGCACAGTGAAAACATGTTTCTATGTGTAATAAACAGCAATTTTAAAGCAAATAACTTTGAATTCATAATATAAGAAAGGAAGAGAGAAGAGTTGTTGGTGAGTGATACTGGTGGAGGGCGTGTGAGGGAGTCATTCTTTGGAAGGTGTGGAGAGTTGTGACTGACTTTCAGACAGACATGCCATATTGGAGGCAGATGTGCATATTGTTAATTTTCACTTACTTAAGACTTGAACACAGAAGACACTTCTGACATGGATGGCTTTGGCATAACCACAGAAGAAAGAGACTCTCTAGGTTGAAGAAGGACGAAGTAGAGGTTCATTTGTCTTCTCATATTTCAACAATGGCAGTCCAAAATCAGATTGATTCTCCATCCACTGTATAAGATGTTTCAAGTTTCTCAAATATCTCTTAAAAACTTAACAGGACGTGATGTAATTTCTTAGAACATACAACTGATTTTTTTTTTTTTTTGGAGTATAGTTGATTTACAATGTTGTGTTAGTTTCAGGTGTACAGCAAAGTGAATCAGTTATACATATACATATATCCACTCTGATTTTTTTTTAGATTCTTTTCCCACATAGGCCATTACAGAGTATTGAGTAGAGTTCCCTTTGCTATACAGCAGGTTCTTATCAGTTATCTATTTTATATATAGTACTGTGTGTATATGTCAGTCCCAATCTCCCAATTTATCCCTCCCCCCCCAGTCCCGTGGTAACATACAACTGATTTTTATCTTTTCATGATTTGTGAAAATCATACACGGTAGAAATGAGTTCTGCCTCTTCATCCAACATTCACTATTTGCAGTTGGTTACCAAGTTAGCTTGCCAGATTAGTCTCTGCATTGTGTCTTTCATTGTTTCCCACTTTGCAAACCCTTGGGCACTAGATTAGTCCAGGTCTCCTTCTTGGCTCATGTGAACTCCTCATCCTCCCTTCTAAAAGGCCTCCCTGCTTAGAGGTGGTACACCTAGTGATTAAGGGCAAGGGCTGGGGGAGGGGCTAAATGGGTGAAGGAGGTCAAAATGTACAAACGTCCAGTTATGAAATAATTAAGTCGTGGGGATGTAGTGTACAGCATGGTGAGTACAGTTAATAATACTGTATTGCATATTTGAAAGTTGCTAAGAAAGTAAATCTTTAAAGTCTTCATCAGAAGAAAATAAATTTGTAACTATGGTGATAAATGTTAACTAGACTTATTGTGGTGATCATACTGCAATATACACAAATATCAAATCATTATGTTGTACACCTGAAACTAATCAGTTGACCATTGAACCATGCAGGGCTTAGGGGCCCCGACACCCTCATGCACTTGAAAATCACCTATAACTTTACAGTCAGCCCTCTGTATCCAAGGTTCTGCATCCTTGGATTCAACCAACTGCAGATTGTGTAGTACTGTAGCGTATATTTATTGAAAAAGTATCTGCATATAAGTGGACCCGTGCAGTTCAAACTCATGCTCTTCAAGAGTCAACTGTAATGGGGACCTCCCTGGTGGTGCAGTGGTTAAGAACCCGCCTGCCAATGCAGGGGACACGAGTTCGAACCCTGGTCCGGGAAGATCCCACATGCCGCAGAGCAACTGAGCCCATGCGCCACAACTACGGAGCCTGCGCTCTAGAGCCCGCAAGCCACAACTACTGAACCCTCGTGCCACAACTACTGAAGCCCACGCACCTAGAGCCCGTGCTCCGCAACAAGAGAAGCCACCACAATGAGAAGCCCGTGAACTGCAATGAAGAGCAGCCCCTGCTTGCCGTAACTAGAGAAAGCCCACGTGCAGCAACGAAGACCCAAAGCAGCCGAAAGTAAATAAATAAAATAAATAAACTTTTTTTAAAAAGAGTCAACTGTAATGTTATATGTCAATTATACCTCAACAAAAAATAAGGAGTAAGGGCTGTGGAGCCAGATTGCCTGTGTTCATATTCTTCGTCTACAGCTTCCTAGCTTGTGTGATCTCAAAAAATTAACCTTTCTGTGCTTCAATTTTCCTCACCTATATAATGGGATGATAGTACCTACTTTGCAGGGTTGCTGTAAGATTTGAGTTTAAATATAAAGTCCTCAGAACGGTGCATGGCACACAGTAAGCTCTCGATAAGTGTGTTATTTTCGCTTCCCTTCCCCCTACTAGCTATCCTTATGCTGCTCAGAATTATCTTCCTAAATCATCTTAATAACTGCTACCATGTATTGAGTATTTACTGTGTGCCAGGTACCGTACTAGGTACTTTATACACAAGACCCATTTAGTCATTACTCATTATCCCGAGATTAGAGATGAAACTCAAACTCAGAGGACCCTGGGATTGGGACATGCAGTTCTTCAAAGTGACAGCATGCCCCTACTTGACAAAAGAAGCCAAGAAAGAGGCTTTTCTCCATGCTTGGCCAGAATTCTAAAGGAGGAGAAGCGCCAGGGCACAGACGGGGCTGGGCCAGGAGCAGCAACATGTATGAACGAGACAAAAGCGCGAGGGAGCGGTAAGATTCCGGGCCAGGGGACAGCAGAGCCGACTCTCCCACCTGGAAACTCGCCCTCTGGAGCTCAGCACAGTTCCCGCTGCATGGGCGGGCGTGCTGGCTTCGAGTGCAGGGTGGGGTGAGGGCTGTGCCCCCTAAAACAAGGCCCCAGCCCCTCTTTCCGCCTCTCCTCTTGCTGCTTTCCTGCCTATGCCACGCACTGCAGCCGGAAGGAATTACTGCCAGACACTGTCTCCTCCAGGGACTTTTTTTTTTTTTTTTGCGGTACGCGGGCCTCTCACTGTTGTGGCCCCTCCCGTTGCCGAGCACAGGCTCAGCGGCCATGGCTCACGGGCCCAGCCGCTCCGCAGCATGTGGGATCTTCCCGGACCGGGGCATGAACCCGCGTCCCCTGCATCGGCAGGCGGACTCTCAACCACTGCGCCACCAGGGAAGCGCCACCAGGGAAGCCCCACCAGGGAAGCCCCACCAGGGAGCTTTTACTGATGAAGAAAGAACTCTTTCCTCCTTTGCTCCCACATCCACATTGATCTGTGCTTCTCTCATGGCGCTTTCCTTGCTCTACTTTTTGGTGGCGCTCTTTGTGTCTTTGCCTCACCCTTTCTTACAAACCAGTGACCTCCTGGAGGCATGGCCTGGTTCACCTCTGTATCCCCTGCCATGCCCACCCAGCGCCTGCCGGAACCCCCAGTATGAATGCATGGCGTTATCCCCTTCCCCATGCTCGTCTTTCGGGGTCTCTGCTCTGTGGTAGAGGCTGTATATTATGGGGGTTAAAAATGCAGGCTCCAGAGTTCTGTGTTTGAATCTCAGTTCTTCCACCTCTCGGCTGTGGCTTTGGACAACTCACTGACCCTCTCTGCACCTCCACACTCTCACCTGTGAAATGGGATTGTGTGTGCGAGTAAATGAGTTTGCAAACGTAAAGGATTTACAACAGTGACTAGTTCTCCCTAGTGACAGTTACATGGAATCTTACTTTTTGAAATCTAGTTCAATTTCAGTTCACCTAACAAAAGAAAAGCACAAGCAGGGAGTTTACATGTGCTCGGCGCTTGCTACACATCCTGCTGGGTTGATCTGGGGGTTCATGTTGGCAGCAAGCCTAACCGGTAGCCTGACTTTTCAAACACCTCACTGAAGGTCACCAAATGTAAAAAACCACTGATAACGATGCTAACAAACTCATTCAGACTTTCTACATCCCATAATATTGCAAATAGAAGTGTGTAAGCCCCATTTTCATTTATCAGTGGTTTGTGGTGAAGGCTGATGTGGACTCAACCAGCAGAAGCACTTGGAGGCTCTGATAATTCTGCCTTTCCCTCCCTTTTCACTTTCTGGACGTGGATTTGGGTTTCTTTTCTCAAGTGACCTGGGTGGTGAACAGACTGTCCCAAGAGCATGAGGCAATTCCGTTCATGGTGTTCCCTGCTGCTCTTTTTCTAGGAAATCCACCTGTGTTCTAAGAAGATGATTACATCCACCTCTGCCCTCAAGCAAGTCATTAAAAAGCTGAGCTAAGGCCAAAGCTTCTCCAAAACAGTTTTGTAGAGATTGAGATGCATAAAATACTCAACTTCTAAGTCCCAGAGAGTCTTAGAAAAGATTGATGGACAAGCTGCCCATCTAATGTAATTCACTTCATGTGCAGGCATATTTATATCATAGCAATGTCTCACTTATCTGACTTCTCAGGGAATGAGGACACTCACAGACCATAATTTCTGAAAACTACTGCAGCTAGTTCCTTTGGGTGCCCAAATCTTTTCTTTAAAAAAAAAAAAAAAAAGAAATGATTTCGAAGTGTGATCTACACTGCTGCTTTCTTTAGAAGAGAATATGGAAAATGATTTCATCCAGGGGGACATCATTTCCAGCCTCTCCTCACCATGACTCAGCCTGAGCGCATCTTCTTCCCCTCAGAGTAGGCTCTGCTTCCATCGTCCTCCTTCCCAGGTGGAAGTGCAACCAACCATGCAGCCCCTCAGAGAACCAGCCTCCACAGTGCCATCTCTCGCACCCCAACCCTGTTGAGTCAGCCCTCAAACCCTGTTGATCTTGTCACCTATTTCTCTCCTTCATTTCAATCTCTATTCCCACTGCCCCATTTCTGGAGCTCACCACCCCCTCTACCTGGACCACTGGCAAAGCTGCAGCTCCACTCTGCATTCACTGATGGTCCCCGTGAAATACTCACCTGCTAATGTCATTATTGTTGTTTGAAAATCTTTCAATGGCTTCCAGTTGCCTGAAGGATAAAGCCCAAGCTTGACAAGAGAGCATACGACACCCTCAGTGACACAGCCTCCGAGTTTCAAACTTTCCCCTCTAACCTTCCCCTCGTCTCTGATTGAAATACAGCTCTGCTTAAGTTCTTGCACACAGGAGCCTCCAAGCCTTGCCCCTCCTGTCTCCTGGACCTGGAATACCTTTCCTTCTTCTCTTTGCCGCCTCAGTTCCAACCCTCCCTTTAGGCTGAGGCTCAAGTCCCCTCTTTCAGAAAGTCCTCCTTCTTCCCTGCCCATGCTTGTTGGCTGAGATGGATGTTCCTCCTTAGAGGTCCCATAGTGCCCTGTGCATATGATGGGGTCAAGGTGAAGACCATGCGTAATTTGATCACGTGATGATATAGTTCGGTCCACTCACATTTTCCTCTCCCTGCTTTCACTCCCAGCGGCCTCTCAGCAAGGCCATCTTTGGGCACATTATCAGTTGCCTCCTAACTCCCATGACATTTTGGACAGCAGCTTCTAATCTGCAGTGGCCTGGGAAACTGGATAATCAGGCTTATCAGGAATTGTAGACCCCAAAAAATGTCAAGAGTGGTTAGGTCAGAATATTGGCATTATGGGTGATATATTTTTCTTTCTACTTTTCTTTCTTTTTTTTTTTTTTTCTTTCGGTACGCAGGCCTCTCACTGTTGTGGCCTCTCCCATTGCGGAGCACAGGCTCCGGACGCACAGGCTCGGCGGCCATGGCTCACGGGCCCAGCCGCCCCGCGGCATGTGGGATCTTCCCGGACCGGGGCACGAACCTGTGTCCCCTGCATCGGCAGGCGGACTCTCAACCACTGCGCCACCAGGGAAGCCCTCTACTTTTCGTTTTTAAACCAAATTTCCTCTAATGAATATGTACTATATTTATGATAAAGATGTTAAGAATACATACATTTCAGTTAGTAAAGATTTTAATGAAGATCAGTACCTTAGGCTAATTCCTTACAATTTCCAGAGTCTAAGTGTGGTCCCCAGACCAAGACCAGCAGCCTCACCGGGGAGCGTGGTAGAAATGAGAAGTGGGCCCTACCTCAGACTTACTGCATCAGAAACCCTGGGGCTGGGGCCCGGCACTTTGTGCTTCAACAAGCCCTGCAGGCGGTTCTGACACACACTCAAGTTTAAAAATCATTGGTTTAAGGAACAAAGTCCAGAATGTTAACATAGGGTTTGGTGACAACTGCTGTTTCAGGTGTTCTGGAGCCTTTTTAGTTGTTGCTTATTTCAAAGTTTAGGGCCCTGTGTTCTAGGGGGTATGGCTTCCAAGGAGCTGCCCTCCGAGCCCTCATGGGGATGAGCTGCATCTTCTGAAAAGGAAGCGCCTAAACATACTGATTTCACGAAGAGGGAAAATATGAACAAAAAATAACATTTTCTCAAGCTAGGGGTGGGGATGGGGTGGGAGGGCCTTTGGGTGGTGTTCAGCTGCACCGAAGCAACAGAGACATTAATGATTTAACAGATGGGGGAGCTTACCTGTCTGAAGCAAGGTCCTAGAGTGACACCCCACTGTGTGCTGCGGACGGCGGGCAGGCTTCGCTCCCAGGGGGAAAGGGAGGTTCCCAATTATAGGGGAAGTGACGTCAGGTGGCCTCATTAGTTACCAGGGAAACCAGCCCAGGGGTACGCCCCTCACAGCCCCTTCGATAAGAACAATTACTAGCTGGGGCCTGGGGCAGGTACGTAGGAAGGTCAGTCCTGTGAGTAGCGTGTAGGGGAAGCAGGCCCTGGTCGGGCAGGGGTGTACAGAGAGCAAGAGAACAGCCATCTTGAGTGGCCTGACCATACAGGTGGACAAAGGGTTAGTTTTAGATTTCTTTTTAATGATTCCAGTCATGGATATTTGGACATTTAAAAAATATTGGTCAAAGGATTGACCGAAAAGTACAACTAATGTTAGTGGGCCCTGGAAGGGGTCTCCCTTCCTGCAACACTAACAAGACACAGAGGCCAGGTGTCATTGTGGCACTAACTATGGCTTTGGGGATTGAGTATCATAAGGCAGGCGCCACAGAGTAGAAGAAAGTATCTTTTTTTTCTTTCTGTTCCAGGGAGGGCTTGGGAACTGTACTTTGCTTCAAGCTCTGGAATAACTTGTCAAATTTTTATTTCTTTTCACATAAGTAAATTTTAAATTAAAAACAATATAAATTCAAAGTAACATGTGCGGACAGATCACAAGGGCATGTCATGAAAAGTAACTCTTCCTTCTATTTTAGAACCCTAGACTTTATCCTCAGAGGTAAACCACTCCTGTTTCTCCTTCTAGGTATATTCTATATATATACAAGTATATATAAGTTCATATGTCCCCTTTTTGCCCCCAAAGTTTGGTTTTTTTCTATTTCTAGTAAGTTGTAACATCTAAGATATTTAGAGCTGCCTCAATTTTTTTCACAGCTGTGTAGTATTCCATTGTATGAATGGGATTCATTTATTGAACAAGTTTGTTACACTTGAGTTTGGGAGTACCTTCCTTCCTTTTCCAGCCTTTCACCAAGAGAACATTTAAGCTGGGTGGGCTTCAGCTACAGTTAAGCAGTCTTTATTTGCTTCCATGTACTGTGTATGTTTTCTATCTCCATAATTTCAGATAACCCGGCATTTGGTGAGCAAATAGTTCCAAGGCTTACCTTTCTCCCTGGGGAGGCATTAACCATCCTTGTAAAAAATTTCTGAGTAACAGGGGGTGATGTCAGCAAGATGGCAGAATGGGAGATCTCCCCTACACATATTCCCCCACAGCAACAATAATTTGGCAGCCATTCACCAACAAAAGTGCCTTTGCTGCAGCTCTGGGATCCAGGTAGGAGGTTGCAAAACCCTGGTGGAGCCCCAGACTGAGGAGGGCCATTTTGAGAAGGAAGGCCCATGCCACCACGGCAGACTTGCAGGCCGTGCCCCAGCTACAGACCCAGAAACAGCCCCATCTCCCTGTGGACTTGGCCACAGTCCTATCTGGCCTTGGTCCTGCCATCAGCACTACCCACTAAGGGACCTGGAAGGAGCCATACTGCCCATGCCTTGGATAACAGGCCCCCCAATCTCAATCCTGGCTGTGGACCCTGAAGCAGCCCCTAGCCCCTCTCAGCCAAGGTTGAGGAGCAGTCCTGCTGGCTTGGGGACCTAGTGGGAGACTGTCCATGCCCTCAGAGGAAGGCCCACTGACCTCAGTCCGTGCATGCTGAAGCAGCCCTGACTCCATTACTACTATTCAAAATAGTGCTAGCAGTCCTAGTCAGAACAATTTAGAAAGGAAAAGAAATAAAAGACATCCAAATCAGAAAAGAAGTTAAATTATCTGTTAGCAGATGACATGATCTTATATACGGAAAACCCTAAAGACTCCACCAAAGTGTTAGAAATAAACCTGCACATATATAGTCACTAATCTTTGACAAGAGAGACAAGGATACACGATGGAGAAAGGATAGTCTCTTCAACAAAAGGTGTCGGGAAAACTGGACATTCACATGCAAAAGAATGAAATTGTACCCCTATCTTACACCATACACAAAAATTAACTTGAAATGGATTAAAGACTTACATATAAAACCTGAAACCATAAAACTCCTAGAGGAAAACTCCTTGACATTGGTCTTGGCAATGATTTTTTCGGATATGACACCAAAAGCACAAGCAAGAGAAGCAAAAGTAGACAAGTGGGGACTACGTCAATCCAAAAAGCTTCTCTACATCAAAGAAAGCAATAAACAAAATGAAAAGGCAACATATGGAACGGGAGAAAATGTTTGCAAACCATATAGCTGATAAGGGGTTAATATCCAAAATACATAAGGAACTCATACAACTCAATAGCATAAAAACCAAATAATCTGATTTTAAAATGGTCATAGAACCTGAACAGACATGTTCCCAAAGACATACAAATGGCCCTCAGGTATACGAAAAGGTGCTCAACATCACTAATCATCAGGCAAATGCAAATCAAAACCACAGTGAGATATCACCTTACATCTGCTAGGATTGCTATTATCAAAAAGACAATAGATAAGTGTTGGTGAGGGTATAGAGTAAAGAGTGCAATTCCCTTGTACTCTGTTGGTGGGAATGTAAGTTAGTACAGGCATTATGGAAAACAATATGATGTTTCCTCAAAAAACTAAAATTAGAACTACCACATAATCCAGTAACCTCACATCTGCATATACATCCAAAGGAAATTTAATCACTACCTTTTAGAGATATCTGCACTCTCATGTTCATTGCAGCATTATTCACAGTAACCAAGATATGGGAACAACCTAAATGTCTACTGGTGGATGAATGGATAAAGAAAAGTGGTATACATATACAAAGGAATATTATTCAGCTATGAAAAAGGAAATCCTGCCATTTGCGACAACATGGATAAACCTGGAGGACATTATACTAAGTGAAATACGCCAGACAAATACTGAGAAAGACAAATACTGTATGCTCTCACTTATATGTGGAATCTAAAAAAGTCAAACTCGTACAATCAGAGAGTAGAATGATGGTTTCCAGGGCCTGGGGGGTGGTGGGGAAAATGGGAGATGTTGGTCAGTGTGTACAAATTTTCAGTTATGGGATGAATAAGTTCTGTGGATCTAATGTATAGCATCATGACTATAGTTAATAATACTGTATCAGATACCTGAAATTTGATGAGAGTAGATCTTAGGTGTTCTCACGACACAAAAAAATTGTAACCATGTGAGGTGATGGATGTGTTAATTAGCTTGATTGTGCTAATCATTTCACAATGTGTACATATATAAAGTCATCACATTGTGCACCTTAAATATACAAAATCTTTTTTTGTCAATGATACCTCAGTGAAGCTGGAAAAAAATTTGAGAATGCAGAGACCTCTTTGAGAGTAAAAAGATACTGGTCACACAGCAAAATGTGCTGCAGAGGTTAGCATAGAGAAAAGAAGAGAAGTACTGGAGATTTTGTGCAAGTTCCCAGATTTCTTGAAGGCCTTATCTGGAAAAAGAATATCCCTTGGCATTTTATACTATTTCTTTGAAAAGATGAACAGAACACCCTATAATCATTCCCTCTCAAAGATGTGCTCTATGAATATGTCCCTGGATTAATTATGCCAAATGAGTGGGAATTTGTCATTTTATTTTGTATTCAATAAATATTCTTTGAATGCCTATTATGTGCCAGATACTGGGGCTATACATCACTGAGCAAAGTCTCTTGAAGCTCATGTTCTAGCAGAGGCCCTGCATTAGTGTGCTAGGCCTGCCACAACAAAAGACTGGGTGGCTTAAACAACAGAAATTTATTTCTCACAGTGCTGGAGGTTAGAAGTCCAAGATCAAGGGGCCTGCAGTTTGGTTTCTCCTGAGGCCTCTCTCCTTGGCTTGAAGACAGCCACCTTCTTGCTGTGTCCACACATGGCCCTTTCTCTGTGCATTAGCTTCCTTGGTGTCTTTTCCTCTTCTTATAAGGATATCAGTCATATTGGATTAGGGCCCGCCCTTAGGACCTCAGTTACCCTTAATTACCAAATGCAGTCACATTCTGAGGTATTGGGGGTTAGGGCATTGACATATGAATTGGGGGGGCATAGTTCAGTCTGTAACAGGCCCCAAACTAAAAAGTCTCCTACCTGCTCCAAGTATCACTTCTTAAACTTCAATGTGCATACGAATGACCTGAGGATCTTGATAAAATATAGATTTTGATTCAATAGGTCTAGGGTGGAGCTTGTGACTGCATTTCTAGCAAGCTCCGGGTAATGCTGACATTGCCCATCCACGGAGCACACTTTAGCAAGGCAAAGCCTTCCCCCAAAATAATAATTTAAAAAAAAAACAAAAAACCTTTGGCCTCTGAACAATTTTAGAGAAATAAAGCGAAATTCTTCCCACTGATGTATCATTCATTCCAGATGATAAGAGACTGAGGCCTTTCTAGATGGTCATTTCTGAAAGCTGGACAGATCATATCAACTCCTTGGGGATGTCATTATTCGGCCGCCGGTCACTCAGCCCTTTCAGTCCTGGATGCCACCCATTAGGGGCATGACTCCCCAGTTAGCAGCACTAGGCAGGGATTTAGGAGGAAGCTTTAGGGGTCACCACCAGCTAGTGCTCCCAAGCTTGTTAGAGCTGGACAATGTCCTAGAGATCAATGACAACAACTGGCTTCCCAGTGCCTTTTGAGAGAGAAAAAAGCTGAGGTGCAGATACGTGAAGTGTCTGAGGTCACATAGCTGGTGGGGGCAGAGCTGGGCCTAGGATCGAGGATGGCTGCACAGAAATGCCCGGGGAGCTTTTAAAGTGCACACATGCCCAGGCCCCACTCCAGACCAATTAAACCAGAATGCCATTTTTTTCCCAAAGTGCCCCATGGTACAAGGCTAATATACCAGTAGTTGAGAACTACTGTCCAAAAGCACTATCAGAATTACCTGGAGGACTGGTGAAATCAAAGACTGCCAGACTCCAACCCCAGAGGGTCTGATGCAGTAGGTCTGGGGTGAGGCCCAAGAATGTGCATTCCTAACAAGCTCCCAAGACATGCTGACGCTGGTGCTGCTGGTCTGTCCTGGAGACTATCCCCGTGGTCAATCCATTTACCCAGCCCCAAAGGCAAAGAGCTGTGGCTGCCCCCACTTTTGGTACTTAACCCTCTGCATTCTGTTCTTGACTTTCTCTCATAAGGCTAATTTCCATGATCGCTTTTTATAGATTTTGACCTGATTTTACCCATTTATAAAACATCCGTTTGTGGGTCAAGGTTAGAAATTGTATTTGCTCTAAGCTCCCCATCCTTCTATGGAGTGGAAGAAGGATAACCTTGCTTATTCTGAACACAGAATACCAATTCTAAGACTTTCATTAACCCCCTCCAGACACACATTTTCCTGAGCTGTGTGTGTGTATATGAATCAGAACATGACAATTTCATTTTCCTGAAAATACTCACTGAATTCCAAACTAATGACTAGGTTCTAGATTATACCAACCCCAAATACTTGAAAGGTCTCCGAGATGTTTGCCAAGCCAAATACAGGGGCATGGCCACCTCACCATGTTCCTCCAGCGGATGTACTTTCCAAATTCAACAAATGGCAAATTTGTATGTGAGGAATCTTCCCCAGCTGCAATTCGAACAGAGAACCTGGGAGTCCAACCAGCAGAGCTTTAGACACTGGAGCTATGGATGGAGATTTGGCTAGGGTAGAGGCAAAGGGCAGGATGACTTTTCCCATCCTTGCTATGATGGCTGTAAGAACCAGAAGATCACGTCCACAGCAGGGGGTTGAGGGGGACTGGCAACCTTCAGAAGAGGCGGGCTGTGGTGGAGAAATGCTCCCAAGCATCAGGAAGAGCCATGGCAGCAGTGATTGGGTCACATGCCAGTGGAAGCTCATTACTCCGTTTTGGTGCAGTGTTAGAACCCCCAGCCCTTGCCTCAGCAGCATGTGTAGGCAGGACATTCTGTCTTTGAGGACTGCAGGCTGGGAAGGACATGGCTTAGGAGCCAGACCCTATTTCAAACCCCCTCCCTGCCACTTACCATTTGTGAACTTGAACATATTCCTACTCTTCTCATCCTTAAAATGGGCATAATATTTACACGTTCGTTGTGAGGGTTTAAACTTAACATGTAAGTCGCACACAGTACAGTGCCTGGTACATAGTAGGCACTCAGTAAGTGGTACTTTTTATTGCCTCAAAATCAAATGTGGATTGAGGTAGGTACACCAGATATCACTTGCACGTTGTTTTTTTTTTCCCACCCATTCAGTCTGAAGAACACACATAAATGCAGTGGAAAGAATAAAAATAGAACATCTGGAGACTTGGATTCTAGTTCCAGCTCTGACTCCAGCAGACCACACGACTTTGGCAAATCAATTACTTCTGTTCTCTCATCAGTAAAAGGGGGAAATTGTGCCACACAACCTCCAAGGCGTCTTCCCCTCCAAAATTACATATGGATCTGTCAGGCCATCGAAATGGCTCAAAAGCTCGGTGTTCAGTGTTCACCAGTCCTTGAAGAAGCATTTTCCAAACTTACTTGATAAGAATCACCGTATCACCTTCACCTGGAAACTTTCCGGGTGATCCAGTGGCTAAGACTCCGCACACCCAATGCAGGGGGCCTGGGTTCGATCCCTAGTCAGGGAACTAGATCCCACATGCCGCAACTAAGAGTTCGTGTGCCGCAACGAAGATCCCGTGTGCCACAACTAAGACCTGGCATAGCCAAATAAATATATATTTAAAAAAAAAAAAAAAAAGAGGAGGGAAGAAACCATGAGGAAGATGTAGGATCCAGAAATAAGGAATCCAACACAGGCGAGAAGAGGTGAAGGAGGGTCCTAGGGGGCAGCCCTGCTATGGGCCTAGGGAACAAATAATACAGACTGGAGCAATGCCTCCAAGAGAAAATGGAACTGATGCACTATTTAATGTGTTAAACCACACTGAAAGGAATTTTTAAGTTTTCTTAGAGAGTTTAGAGATGAATTGATGAGACATATAAAAAGCAAACAAAAAATAGGTGATAAGTAACTGGGGAAAAACCAAAGTTACATAGGATATAGAATGTGATCATATCTACTATCAACTATGAACAATATTTATATAGTTAAAATAATATAAACACTCAATAGTAACTTAACCAAATCTATGCTATAAATATATTGGGGGTGGAGGAAAGAAAAAGTATATGTTTAGGGAAATGTCTGAGATAGCTAAATCCTATTCTTCCATAGTAGCTAACTGATAGATAATTCTAAACTTGAAAACTTAAGAAATAGAAGTAATAACATTCTATACAGGAATATATAAAGAATTACCAGAAGAAGCATGTAAAAGATTTGAAAGTAGTTGCTTTTGAGAAGCAGAAAATGGGATTGGGAGTAAGGGGCAGGTGACTGCAGTCTTTCAGTTTAAGACTAGTCATGCCATCATATTTTTAAAAACAACATATTTATATTAAAAATTAAATTAAAAATAAGTGCTATGTTATTTGGCTTGATAGGATTTTGGATTACCCAGGTGTGTGCATTTGTCAAAACTCAACGAATGTGGGGCTTCCCTGGTGGCACAATGGTTAAGAATCCTCCTGCCAATGCAGAGGATACGGGTTCGAGCCCTGGTCTGCGAAGATCCCACATGCCACAGAGCAACTAAGCCCATGCGCCACGACTACTGAGCCTGTGCTCTAGAGCCCACGTGCCACAACTACTGAGCCCGCGTGGCGCAACTACTGAAGCCCACGTGGCGCAACTACTGAAGCCCGCATGCCTAGAGCCCGAGCTCCAGAATGAGAAGCCACCTCAATGAGAAGCGCGTGCACTGCAACAAAGAGTAGCCCCCGCTCGCCACAACTAAAGAAAGCCCACCTGCAGCAACGAAGACCTAATACAGCCAAAAATTAATTAATTTTTAAAAACTCAATGAATGTATACTTTAAGATTTACATATTTCATTGTATACACATTTTACATCAAAAGAAAAAATCGATAAACACTAAAATTCTAATTAATGACATGCATACTGATGTCTGTAATTTACTTTGAAATCCTTCAAAAAATAAGAAGGATCGGGCTTCCCTGTTGGCACAGTGGTTGAGAGTCCACCTGCCGATGCAGGGGACACGGGTTTGTGCCCCAGTCTGGGAAGATCCCACATGCCGCGGAGCGGCTAGGCCCATGAGCCATGGCCGCTGAGCCTGTGCGTCCAGAGCCTGTGCTCTGCAACGGGAGAGGCCACAACAGTGAGGCCCGCGTACCGCAAACAAAAAACAATAAAAAAATAAGATGGATCAATGAATGGATAGAAGGATGGATAAATATGTCATAAAACAAGCACAGGAAAATGTTAATGGTAGACTCTAGGAGGCAGGTATATAGGGGTTCACTGTAAAATTCTTTCAATTTTGCTGTGTGTTTGAAGTTTTATAATAAAATTTTGGAACAAATAAAAACAAACCCAGCACTAAAACTCAAGAGAGAATGTTCTGTCTGGAGTACCAGCTAGGTAAACTTTAATCTTAAAATGCCACTTGCTTTCCAGAAGCATTCTGTAGTCATTTGACCCACAGATGACCAATCAAATCAAAGAGGTAGTGACATGTGAAGATAAGGGCAGTCTGATATTTCTTGTTGTCATTTTTACCAGTTTTCTACAGGGTATGTATGTGGTTCAACAGTGAATATTTAATCTCTCTTAACAAGACTTGTCCTCCAATTATAAATATCCCTGTTGTCACATGCTCATCTATCTCTTAGCTCCAATTGAATTGTAAACTCATCCAAGCTATAGTTTGTAACCTTCAGGGTCACACACCCAGTGGTTCATCAATTCCAATTTTACTCTGATATACCACAGAGGAAAAATAGCTCTCTGGAATAACAGGTTTAGGAATGGGTAAGCCAGAATGTCTGGGGAATAGAATCATACAATTTTCATTACAATGACTCTTAGGGCTTGGATCTGGTTGTGAAGAAACTAAGGGTAAGAGAGATTAAGTGACATATCCAGAGTGATATAGCTATTTAGTGTGGTTATCTTTGGGTATTTTCTTCTTTATGCCCATTTAAACTATTAAATAAGTGTATGGAATGTGACACACATATACTTGAATAAACACCCACCTTTTCCCCAAAGAGGCACTTGAGTTAAAAGGAACTACAGGAGTTAAGAGATTGTTACTGAACCAAACTTGGGTCTGCTTGCCTGACTTGCAACAAACTCAATCTACTGACACTGGGTTGTAGTGAAGCAAAGTACAGCATTTGTTGCAGGGCCAAGCAAGGAGAATGGGCAGCTCATGCTCAAAAGACCTGAACTCCCTGATGGCTTTCAGGGAAGGGTTTTCACAGGCAACATTAGGTTTGAGGGTTGTAGGGTGCATGATCAGCTCGTGGACATTCTTCTGATTTGTTGGTGATGAGGTCACTGGGTGGTATTTCCAGAGTTAACATCATCAACCTTCACAGCATTAAAAACAAAAAAAAATCAACCTTCTGGTTCCAACCAGTCTGGGGTCTACATGCTTGTTAAGTTCTTCCACTTGGTGGGGTTTTAGTATCTGCAAAACAACTCAAGGATATGGCTCAGGATATTATCTATAACCCTTAAGGAGGAACTAAAGGTCCTTGACTTTATTTTATGGCTAAACTATTATTATTTTGTCTTGTTTGTTATTTTTTTGTTTCTGCGTTTTCTCACTTCTCCGATTTAATTTGCTCTTTGGAAAGCAGGAACGGCCTGGGAGGCTAAAGCTTTTTTACAAACAAGAGGTAGAGGACATGGTGGGGGGGCGGTCTGTCCCCAGGAAGGTCCCAAAGAATCCTGCTCAGTTTCAAGACCACTAGATCCTATCCAGTCTGTTTGTGGGGAGAAGTGGGACCAGGAGAACATAGGTGACAGAAGGCTGCGCCACACTCAATTGACAACTCAATGAGAAGTATCTGTGGTGAAAGTATTGTTACATGCTACATTGTGGGTGAACCTCCAGCATATTATGCTAAGAAGCCAGACACAAAAAGGTCACATATTGTATGGCTCCATTTATATGAAATACCCTAAACAGGCAAATTCATAGAGACAGAAAACAGATTGGTGGTTGCCAGGGGCTGGGGGGAAGGCAAATGAGGAGTAACTGCTTACTGGATATGGGTTTTATTTTGAGGTAATTAAAATGTTTTAGAACTAGATAGAGGTGGAACTAGATAGAGATTAATACATTGTGAATGTACTAAATGTCACTGAATTATTCCCTTCAAAATGGTTAATTTTATGTTATGTAAATTTCACCTCAATAAATAAAATACATATCTAGTGAGAGAGAAAAAACAAATGTAGCAAAATGTTAACAATTGGTGGATCTAGGTACAGACCATCAGGAATTCATTGTATGATTCGAGCAACTTTTCTATTAGGTTTAAAATTTTTCAAAAGAAAAAGTTAATAACAATAAAATATCTCTAGAAAACTAAGAAATCATGTAGTGATATTGCAAAATTGAGGTCACCAGTTGCAATCTAAAATTCATACAGTTTCGTATCTACCATTTGATCATTGGCATGTCAAAAACAGGAACAACTCTTACTTCATTGGCCGGTAAGATTTCTAGCAGTGAAAATTACTCTTCAGGAGAGTCAAAAGCCAACGTTGTTTAACGTGTGAACCTATTAACATGCAAATTTCTGAACATCAGTACCTAAAAATACATTTATTGGGTCCCTCTGTACAGTTGGTATTAAGATGTGGATTAACTGAAGGATCTGAGCTTTTGAAATTACATGTGTATATTCTGGCTTTGTCACCATCAGATGAGTCTCACCAATCTACTGACAGCTAAAAGCTACAGGTTGCAAGCTGACTGAGAGTATCACAGGAGAAACATTAGGGGCACAGGTGATCACTTTGACCCTTGTACAGAGTGCTCTGAAACTCAAGCAGTAAGGTAGTAAGGATAATACCCCATCCTGTAACCTCATAACAACGAGAGAGGACGGCTTGTCTGCCTCCATTGCATAGTGGGTCAGATGGAGTTAATGCCTCCCTGATTTCTTAGAGGCCCATGACCTAATTCTAAATTCTCCATTCAACCATGTCTGAGGTCTTAGACAACAGATCAGCCTGTCTACAGAGGGTGAGAGGCTACTTGCTTCTCTGACCAAGATGTACACAAAAAGTACAGAGATGCAAAAGGCTGTATCACAATGTGAACATACTTAACATTACTGAAACTGTACACTTTAAAACAGTTAAGATGGTGAACTTAATGTTATGTATTTTTTACCACAATAATATAAAAAGAGACATAAGACCCGAGTTTTATTTTTCATATAGCAGACCTGAGAATTACTTCCCTTTTTTCTAAAATGAAGGTACACTGCCAGTCTTTAATGCCTGATCTGACTTAACACACTCCAAATGAAATACAATCTGCTCCTACAGAGGAAAAAAAAAAAACCTAGAAAAACACTCAAGCCTCTGCACAAATCTTTGCTGAGTAAGAAAAATGGACATAAGAACAGATTAATGGCAAAAGGACATTAAAAATAGAAAAGAACCATTGATTTGAAGTTGTCACCTCAACAGATAAGTACCAATAAATATTGGAGAGCAGTGGTCTCCATACATCAGACAATGATGTGAACGAATCCATTCTCCTTTAGGGTTGAGATGCAATTTATTGTTTATCTAGACACTGCTTTGGGATTTACCAAATCACTAAAGAGAATGGGAGGTTCAGTTCATAAATATAACTTTCTTAGGATGACAAATACAAGAATGTTCTACTGAAATAACTGAGTTCTTTTTTTTTTTTTTGGCAAATTTTTGGATTTTCCCAGAATTTTGATCAAGCACATAAAAACAAATCCACGTTCAGTCAACAAGGCATAATAAGATCTTTAATATTCATGTATGATAAGGAGCTCATCATTGAGATTATAGAGCTGTGATGTCCCATTTGGTAGCCAATATAAACACGTGGCTCTTTAGTTCCCCGACCAGGCATCGAACCCACGGCCCCTACAGTGGAAGCGCGGAGTCTTAACCACTGGTTAGTTGTTAAGGACCCCAGGGAGGTCCCCACGTGCCTCTTGAGCACTTGAGATGAGGCTGCTCTAAGTTGAGATGTGCCCTAAGTGTATTATACACACCAGATTTCAAAGACTTAGTATGAAAAAAAATGTAAAATCTCATTAATAATTTTTATATTGATTACATGTTAAAATAATATTTTGGATACATTGGGTTAAATAAAATATATTATTGAAATTAAGCTCACCTTTCACTTTTTTAATGTGGCTACTAGAAAACTTAAAATTACATTATGTGTTTCGCATCAAATTTCTATTGGACAGCACTGTAAAGACCATTTGAATTTTCTATCCCATTCTCTCACTCTTTATATGTGTCTGTGTGTTGTATGTAAACCTATACATGTGTAAATATATATTCTGATTATCAAAGTAAGATATGGTCTCTTTTAAAAAGTGGACTATAGGGGACTTCCCTGGCGGTCCAGCGGTTAACACTCCCTGGTTGGGGAACTAAGATCCCACACGACTCGCGGTGCGGCCAAAAAGTAAAAGAAGTGGACCATGTAAAAACCACTAAGAAAGAAATACCGAGATAAACATTCTTCCTTCTTGTAATTAAAATGCCTGTTTAAGCATGACTTTTATGAACACGCCACAATTTATATTAAACATTCCACTGGTAAAGGAGTCTACACAAAGTAGCACTGGCACTGGAGCTGATTCAGACCGGCCACTTGAAATTGCTCTTGTTCCTCTGAACTTGATTCCCAATGGACTTCTCCATTTAGATTAATTTGGTTGGAATAAGAAATGCAAAAATGTAAGTCACTGTACTTGGCCCTACAAATCTCAGAGATGGCTTGGAAATGACTGTTACATGATGAAAAGTGATCTCTGGCTAAGAAATTGCCGAGGACCAGAGAAAAATTACACTGACTGTTGGCATATGGATACAACTGAGTTGAAGAAGCTGGAGTCTTAAATGACATTGGACTTTGTAAAATGTCGGCTGAGGTTTTTTTTTTTTTGAAGGCAGAAATTATGATTTTTAAAAATCAATGATTGGGATGAATTGCGAGATTGGGATTGACATATATACACTAATATGTATAAAATAGATAATAAGAACATGCTACATAAAAAAATAAAATTCAAAAAAAAACAATGATTGTCTAGCTTTAATACAATAGTGTAATCTATATAACAGCGGGTTAGAATGGAATTTTGCCACCGCAGTTTCAGCTGAGGTGTCTGAACTGCAGATATCAGATATGAAAGTGAGTAGGAGACGAAACCCCAGAAGCAGAAACTACAGGGGAAGTGTTCAAGCTTTGTTTCTAAGGCTCTGGGACCTTCAACTAGAACAAGGGCATCATAAGAGGTCAGGGTGTGGAGAGGGGAGGAGATCTGTGAAGAAGTTTCTTTGGAGAGAACTCTTGCTGTGCTTTGAGGGCGGAAAGACCACAACCTCCTTCACTTTTAGCCTTGTCGGGGAGACTTCTGGAGGGCCGCTTGGGAGCTTTGGAAAGTGTTTCCTGCAGAGATATGAAAAGCCAAACTGGAGGGCTCAGGCCCGGGCATCCAGAGCCTCCAAGAAGGGCAGGTCCACTGCTCTGGGGACCGGTAAGGAGGGGGCTACTGTGTTGGACCAGCTTAAAATCCAGACTTTGTCAAGAGATATAGGAGTATCTCTCGGGGATCAGATGAGGGTCTTGTGGCTCATCTTGGGTCCTGTCTATTGGGCCCCCTAGAGGGAAAAGAGCTTTTTTTTTTTTTTTTTTTTTTTTTGCGGTACGCGGGCCTCTCACTGTTGTGGCCTCTCCCGTTGCGGAGCACAGGCTCCGGACGCGCAGGCTCAGCAGCCATGGCTCACGGGCCCAGCCGCTCCGCGGCATGTGGGATCTTCCCGGACCGGGGCACGAACCCGTGTCCCCTGCATCAGCAGGCGGACTCTCAACCACTGCACCACCAGGGAAGCCCAAGAGCTTTTTTTTTTTCCAGTTTTTTAGTGGAAGAGATTAACCGGATTCCTTCAGCTATTGTAGAGGCTGATTGTTGCCTTCCTTTTTAGCCAAATGATTTGTAAAATGTTTGTCCAAAATCATTCACGTATATGATATAATGAGTATATTGAGCAAGCCTGACTCTTGTAATCTGTTTATTACACTACCATTTTCCCGGTCCCCAAAATTCAAAAGCTCTTCTCTCTCCTTAGGCCCCCCATCCAGTCAGTCCATCCATGTCCTCCTGGGTATGTTTCTAACTGCCCAATCCTTACTGCACCCATACTCTTTATGGCCTTCTCTCATCTGGTAGTTTAGAGCTACCTACAACTTTTTCCCAGATAATCCTTACTTGTCACTCTGCTTCCACCCACCACTCCACCACCCCAAATACATCCAACATCGCACTGCCATACTCATTTTCTTAACTGCACACCTCTGCTCATGTGGTGTTCCTACTCTAAAACCTTAAATGCAATGGTTTGTGACCCTAGGGGTGAGTAGAACACAAGTTACCTGGGGAGTAGGGGTGGGGGTGGCAGGGGATTGCATTTTGGGAGACTTTAAAAATACACATACGCCTTTCCTAAGACATTCTTCTGCACCTCTCCTCCACTCCAGGTCTCCCCCCACCTCTAGAGTATTATTACCAATGGGAATATGTTATCTTTGTGACTAGTGGAGATGCAGAATTAACCAAGGCTGTATTAGTTAAAGGCAGCAATGGTTTTGTAACAAATAAGCCTTGAATACTCAGTGGATTTATTTCTCACTCTCATCACAGTCTAACAGGAGTGTTCTGCTTCAAGAGCCTCCTACATGGCTATCCAGGGGCCCAGACTCCTTCATTGTGGCTCTGTCCTCCTCATTTGTAAGATGAATATAACAACACTATTCTTGTAAAGCACTATTGTAATGATTAATATGTGAATATATGCCTGGTACATAGGAGGATCAGTATTGTTAGGCGTTCCCTAGTGGGTCAGGATAAGTTCTCTTGACAACCTGTCAACTTACCATACAGGGTCAGTTCTGGGCATTTTGAAATGTGAGGTTAACCTTTAGAATCTTTTTACCTCACCATTCATTTTTCTCCTCCTACTCCTAGTCTGTCTTATATTTCACTTCCAGACTATGGAGGCTCTTGTTCTCAGTCTTCACAGTTGGAAAATCTCGAATGCCTTCATTACCTCCCCCACCCAAAGTTTCCACTTCCTCTTCACTCCCACTCTAACCCCCAAGGGGTGATATTTTTAAAAGACTAACATGCTATTCATCTCTAAGTGTTGTCTGTATCACAATGAGTGTTTTCTATAGAGACAAATTCCTCAAGACCCAGTAGAAGGAAGAGCCTTCATTGGAGGGATTTCAAGCATGGAAATAGATGAAGGAGGAGATATCTGGGGAGGTAGATCCTTCCAGGTGAGTAGATGCCAGTTCTGCCTTTCATTTTATTTTTCTTCTTTCCTTCCTTTTACGTTATGCCCAGAAGTTAGTATAAGCAGACCCTTTCTCATGATAAAAACAGTCTTAATTTTGGACCTAATAATATTTCAGAATAAATGCAGGGAATTCCCTGCCGGTCCAGTGGTTAGGACTTGATGCTCTGACTGCCGAGGGCCTGGGTTCGATCCTGGTCGGGGAACTAAAAATCCCAGAAGCCACGCAGCACATACATTCATTCATCTGTCCAGTGCTAACCTTGTGGAAGCTTTAAAAGATGGTCACAAGGGCTTCCCTGGTGGCGCAGTGGTTGAGAGTCCGCCTGCCGATGCAGGGGACACGGGTTCGTGCCCCGGTCCGGGACGATCTCACATGCCGTGGAGCGGCTGGGCCCGTGAGCCATGGCCGCTGAGCCTGCGCGTCCGGAGCCTGTGCTCCGCAACGGGAGAGGCCACAACAGTGAGAGGCCCGCGTACCGCAAAAAAAAAAATAAAAAAAAGATATGTGAGTCCTCATGTTGCTTCCAGTAGAAAGAGATTCAGAAATGTAATTTTAACAATTAAAACTATAAATGTCTTCATGTAATTAATATATATTTATTGTCAGACACTGTACTAGAGACCAGTACTAGAGATCAGCACAAATTGTGTCCTAGACACTGTACTAGAGATCAGCACAAATTCTGTCCTCAAGAAACAAATAGTCTAGTGGGGTAAACAGCAAGTTAAAAAAGAAATTAAATGAGTTTCATGTGTATAAAATGTGTACAACATTCCCAGGCACATAGTGCCATGTACCTGCAAAGTAAGTAAATAAACATCCATTCATTTATTTATTCAACAAATACTTATTTATCACCTTCTACACAGCAGGCCCCATGCAAGGTGCTGGGGAAACAGTGGTGAATAAAGAGTGTACATTCAGAGGAGAGGACAGATATTGAACATTCAATAAGCAGGGGCACCCCAGGAGCATTCCTGGGATGCTTGGGAAGCAAGAGAAGGCTACTGGCCCCAGGTGGCCAAAGGCTAGGCCAGGCCAGGCCCAGGCTGATGGACTCAGCAGCATGACTGCTGCCCAAATAACAAGAAGAGAAAAGTAGTTTACCCCAAGCCAAAATGGAAATCTAGTATGTAAAGTCAAACTTGGGAGAGGCTTGAAGACCAGCGAGGCAACCAAGATCTGTTCTCCAAATTCCATACTGGATCAGAAGGAAAGTCCAAGTGCAGAAACAAGCACTGGACTTCATGCATTGGACCACACATGAGAGATGAAGACAACAGTGTAGTTGGAATGGAAGACTAGGCATAGTGCTCGAGACTCTGGTACTTCGGTGCCAGAAGTAGAGTAGACCACCCATAGCACAAACAGGTCTGGACCAGATATGTTGGAGCTCAAGGCAGACTAAGAATTAGGTGTACTTCTGATGATATCCTTGCAGTATTAATGCAACATTTTCTTAATGGGGGAGCGGAACTGGCACCAAGATAATTTTTTTTTCATTTCTACGAGCGAGACTGATTTATAATTTGATGGTTATAGGAGCAGTCACACGTGGAGGTCTGAGTTACATGGTACCATATTTCTAATTTCCATTGGGAATGTTATTACCCTTACAGATTGGTGTTCAGAGCATTTATCCACTTGGTCTGCCTTTTAACTTGGCTCTGAGCGTGAAGGATCCCAGAATACGGGTGTCTGCTGATTGCCCTGGTGTGAATGGCCAAGGGCTGTTGTGTGTGTGTGCATATGTATAAAAGTGTATCTTTGTGTGAGTGTGTGTGTCCTTCCTCCTGAACAAGGTGGATTCTGCCAGGTTTCCAAATATGTCAGAAGGACTGGTCCTATGATGATCATCTACGTTTTACCATTTGAGAGTTTAGAATTCAACACTTTTTATATGGCCTTTTCTCTTTTTCTTCAAACCCCAGAGCTTGGATTTAGGAGTCTGCAAACATGCCTCTGTTCCTTAATGGCTGTAGGACCCTGGGCAGGTTCTTAACCCTATTAAAGGGTAGTTTCCTGATCTTTAAAGTGTGGATAATAATATTGAGCTCCTAAGATTTTTGTGAAGATAAAACAGCATATTGAGGGAATTCCCTGGTGGTCCAGTGGTTAGGACTCAGAGCTTTCACTGCTGAGGGTCCGGGTTTAATCCCTGGTTGGGAAACTAAGATCCTGCAAGCAGCACAACGTGGCCAAAAAACAAAACAAAACAAAACAACAACAACAACAAAAAGCCCAGCATATTGAAAGCATTGAATGTGATTCCTGGGTTATAGTAAGCACTAAGTAGAAGCTATTATGGTTAGAATTAAAGGTCCTAAGCAAGAGCTATGAACAGCCAGATGTCACCAGAACTAGGGTTTATTCTCACTTCACCTTACGGCCTATCTATAAATAGAGAGTTAAAATACTGAATAGCCTGTAGACTTAACTAAACCAACCCACTTAAAATGGTTCATCATTTGCTACTTTACAAAGTACTCAAGAGCTGGTCAGTTCTCTTCCGGACAAACAGATGGCCTTTCCTCACCTTAAAATAGGCAGAATGATGTTGCGGACCCAAGCTGACCTGGCTGAAAATTCAAGCATTTCTTATTTCTACATAAATTAATAATTCAAAACAAAATTTCTAAATAACAAACTTCCATTTTGCTAAAAGCCACGAGTCTGTTAATGGATGCCTCTAAACTTAGCAAGCATTCCAGATGTCTCACCGGTGGGTTTTTGTTGTCTCAGAATACACACTGATGGCCAGGCACTGGCAGCACTGGATGTGATCAGAGGCAACTAGGCAACAGTCCAGGACCACCTTCTTCCTAGGCTATAGATTCTAACACTCTTATAGTGGACTTTTAATTCATTAATTAGCAATGAAAAGAGAAGGGATAAGAGTGCTATATTCTGACATGAATAGTTTCAAACAGCCTAATGAGACATACTAGGATGCCTTCCAAAATTGATGAGCTCAACCACTGATGGGCGTAACCGAAGAAAACGTTCAGCACAGCTGACCCAACAGTTCTTTCCTGAGCTACCCATGAATCCTGAAACTGAAGTTCATTTGCAGTTTTTTATTTTGTTTTGTTTTTTAATTTGGAATGGGAAATGCCTCTACCTCTCTCAAAGCAGAAAGGTGGTATTTTTTTTTCTCCCACTGCCTGACACCTTCAGGTTCCACTCAGGCTTGTCCATGGAAGTGTGCGTTTTGGTTAATTATTAGATTACTCACTACACTTCCATTTTAACACTTAAAGGGGCAAAACGGTAAAACAACTGTACATCACTTTACAAATGTGGTGCTCTTTCTCCTTCCTTTCCTCCTCCACCAAATGCTACTCCAACATTTGGGGGAGTCTCGTGAACACTTCCGTTCTGCTGCCACCCGCCTGTGGGGCAAGACCATTTAAAGCGAGAAAGTTTTGCCTGTGCCTGAATGTTAGCCGATGTGCTCCAGCTGGCTTGGAAGACGGGCGAGGCACATGCACGCTGAAAGCAGGAAGGCAAGAGGGAGCTGGTACAAGCTCCAAAATGTTCTAAATGCAAAACGACGAGATTTAGAACTTCAAGTTTTAGGATCAGGGCCAGCAACAAGAAAAACTCCAAATCCTTGCTCCCAGGTCCTACAGCAGGCAGCAACATGCGGTCCCACAGCCAATAGGAAACAGAAGCAAAATATGTAAGTGTGGGCTGAGAGGGGCTGCTTATACGCTTATGGACATGTAGACTAGCGGGCGCTGCCCCCGTCTCCAGGCCGGTCTGTGGCAAGATGGTGGACATGGCTCCCTTTCCTTTCATTGTAACTATGGAAAATATATTCTGTAGGCTAGGGTGGCTACATAATTTGTCAGGCCTAGTGCAAAATAAAAATGCAGGGCCACGTGTTCAAAAAGCAGGAAAAGAGTGCCGTTAAGGTCCTAAGATATAAAATATTTCCCTGCCTCTGCTCTCTCTCTCTCTTTTCTCCCCCTCTCCCTCCCCTCCCACTTCCCCTTCCTCTCTCTCAGTTCCTATTTTAGGTCACACTGAATCCTCCCAGGCACCTGAGGATCCCATTCTGTGATGAGGTGCACGTGGTCTGCTAGTTGCCAGGTTCCCCCTCCCACCAGCCACTGGGCCCCTGTGCAGCGTCCCCGCCCCAGCCAGGAAGTCAATCCCCCTTCCCACAGCCCACCGTCCCAACCCATGGCAGATGGCCAACCCTCAAAGGACTGCAACTTCCATACCTGGATCAGAGATGGGCTAGAGGCTCACACTTGCCAAGCTGTCTCCTGAACCCACCGTGGTGCTGCCAGCCCAGGGTGAGGACAGCCTGGCATGCCCCACTCGAGACTCCGTATGGGGCACATGTCCAACCCAGACCCCCACTGCAACATTCCTGGCACTTGTGTCAGGTAGGACATGGGCCTCGTCCCCCCAACCCCTATCCTATCCTACCCACACCACTCCACCTCTTCCCCCAGTGCTACCTGGACGCTGCCAGGGTAGAGGGTGGCAGTGCTCACAGGGCAGAGAGGGGAGGCCAGGCAAGGCTGGGGCTCCAGTGGATGGAGGCGAGGGGGCGGTAAAGAACTCATCGGGGGAAGTGAGGAGGTGGCAGGAGGTAGACTCAAGGTGGGCCAGGATGCAAGCCCTCACTCCCCACATGCGCCATGGTACCATAGGATTAAATAACATCAAGCAGATGTCTCTACTAAAAAACTTCTCATGTCCTTAATGTGCTAATGGGCTACTGAATCCCTGTATCAATCAGGATAGGCTAGGTTATGCTGCAACTAAAACTGACTCCAAAATCTCAGTGGCTTACGTCAACAAATGATGTCACATCAACATTTATGCCCTGTTAATACTGTTGGGCTGCACCCCACAGGCCTCCAAGAGCTGTACATGCCCAGCCTCAAGACCAAAGAAAGGGCTCAGAGTCGGCAACAGAGACATCATGGTTTAGTGGACGGGGGAGCTTACCTGTCTGACGCAAGGTCCTGGAGCAACACCCCACTGTGTGCGGCGTCCGGCAGGCAGGACATGGCGGTAGGCTTCCTCCCAGGGCTGGGGGGAGGCGCGCGGTGGCGCCGGGGAATTACCAGTTATAACACGATTATTTCCAGAGAGTTTACCTAAAAGCTCTTTCTTCTCCTTTACTCTTAGAGATCACAGAAGATTAAAAAGCCAGAGAGTCCAGGTGGATCATTCACATCCCAAAGGCACAAGAGAAATACCAACCCCTTCTAGAAAGCTAGCTTAACCAATTACAAAAGGCTCACTTTGATACGATAGCAGAGCCATTGGAGGCCACTGTTGTCCAGAACTCTCAGCAGCCCCGCTCAGCAAGGACGGCCACCACAGGACCCCCCAAACTAGTGGACGGCCGCCCCGAGATCACCCACACAACTTTCGGGAGCCACGTGGTAGTGGGCGGCCCCCGCGGCTTTCCGTTCCCCGTCCCGTATTTCCCTACATCGCGGCGCTCACGGGAGTTTCCTCGGGCTCCTGGCCGCTCTGCCCGCTGTTAGGCTGCACTCCGCGGGCCTACAAGGCCGGCGCTTGACCAGCTTTAAGACCGAAGAAAGGGCCCGGCGGGGTCAGCAACAGAGACATCATGCTTTAACGGATGGGGGAGCTTACCTGTCTGAAGCAAAGTCCTGGAGCGACACCCCACCGTATACGGCGGCACGTGGGCAGGACGAGGCGGCAGGCTTCGCTCCTGGGCTGGGGGCGGGGGGAGGGGGGAGGAATTACCAGTTAGTCAGGAATTGACCTCAGGTGGGCTCATTAGTTACCAGGGAAACCAGTAGAGGGGCACGCCCCTCACCGCTCCTTGGATAAGTTATCTTTAGCTGGGGCCTGGGGCAGGTACGTAGGAGGGTCAGCGCTGTGGGTAGGATGTAGGTGAAGCAGGCCCTGGTCGGGCAGGGGTGTACAGAGAGCAAGAGAACAGCCGTCTTGAGACTTCCCTGGGGGTCCAGTGGTTAGCACTCTGCACTTCCAATGCAGGGGGCACGGGTTCTATCCCTGGTCAGGGAACTAAGATCCCACATGCCGCGCGGCGCAGCCAAAAAGAAAAAAAGAGAGAGAGACAGAGACAGAGAGACAGAGAGAGAGAGAGAGAGAGAGAACAGCCATCCTGAGCGGCCTGACCATACAGCTACCCCTAAGAAATCCCTCTGATGTCCCTGGGACTTCACAGGGCAAGTGTCTTACAGGTATTGGAGAAACTACTTGCCCGCGTTCTTCTAAGCTGTCCTTATTAAGTACCTATTCTGATAGTTGCCGGGTAGCCACCTGTTTCTCTTCTATGAACTGCCATTCTCCATTAGTGCCCACTCGAAGGCCCTATGGTGCCAATGCTATGTGATGGTCTCTGTGAGAGTAGGGCTGGAGAGCGTCACCTCTTTTTTTTTAACTTTATCTTGAGTAACTTTTTTTTTCATATTTTATCTCCTCTGCATAGTAATCACATAACCCCTTCTTGGGCCCAACCTCTGATGAACGGAGCCCCTTCAGCCATTAGGCCCTGACCCTTCCCTTTCTGGGGTCTCAGAGCTCTCATCACATCAGACACAGGGCAGACACCAGACCAAGAATTTGTCTTCCCTCACCCCTCTCTCCGGGGGTCTTTCCTCCTCTTTTTGCCCCCAAATGAAAACACCTCAAATCAACTCAGGTAAGACCAGGATGGCAGGTATCTGTAGCCTGCTGGTTCTGCTGACACTGACTCTTGGCTAGGGACTCAGCCAGGACACCTTGCTTCATGAGGACTTGTTAGGGAAGCTCATGTCACGGCATGACAGGCCAGTGAGTGGAGAGGTGAGTTGCTCGGGCAAGTAATAGTGAGTTTATTCCAGAAAGCCAGCAGACTGAGAAGAAGACGGACTAGAGTCCCAAAGAACCACCTTCCTCAAGTTGGAATTCAGGCAAAAGGGGAGGTGGTAAAATCCTGGTTCTGGCCAGACTCCAGCGGGGGATGTGTTAATTTCTTTCTGCCTGCGGCAGTTCCCAAGTGGGCCTGGTCAGGATGATTACTGTGAGCTGAGCAAAGGTATTTTAGCTTAATGCTCATTACCTGGAGGGCAGGGCTCCCAGACATGGGCCATTATGCATAATTTAAGCTTATAGGCAACACCCCTTTAGTGATTAACTAAAGAGGTTCTTCCCTATTACAGATGCTTCATGCCCCCTGGTATCTCCTTAGTAAAGCGAGTCTGCAGAAATGATGGGAGTTGGAAGCCACAGCTCTGTTGTCTTAAGGGCATTGAAAAGGCTTTGAAAGTTGGTGACTGTTCTCACTTGCAACCCAAGGACACAACTGGAATGAGGTGGTGAGCAATGTCCCCAAGCCGTAGTTCAGAAGGGAATGGAGGCCTTTTTACAGTATTGAAATATCCAGACCCATCTGCAGGGAAGTCTTTGAAATTCTTCCCACCACAGAAGCCATGTTGGAATTCTCCGCTTCAGTCCCACTAAGCCCTTGTGGGAAAGAAAGACTTCAGGTGAGTAGTGATGAGTCTATAATGGAGAGAGAGGGAGGGAGTGGGAGCGGTGATGGGGAGAATGAGGAGGGAATAAATCCGATTCTGAAAATAGCTGGAGATTTAAAATGGAGCTGGAGGACTTCCCTGGTGGCACAGTGGTTAAGAATCCACCTGCCAATGCAGGGGACACAGGTTCGAACCCTGGTCCGGGAAGATCCCACATGCCGCGGAGCAACTAAGCCTGTGCACCACAACTACTGAGCCCACATGCCACAACTACTGAAGGCAGTGCACTCTAGGGCCCATGCTCGGCACAAGAGAAGCCACTGCAATGAGAGGCCCGTGCACCGCAGCGAAGAGTAGCTCCCGCTCGCCACAGCTAGAGAAAGCCCGCGCACAGCAACAAAGACCCAACGCAGCCAAAAAATAAATTAAAAAAAAAAAAAAGAATGCAAGTGGAAATCAGACCTGGAAGCAAATTTACTAAATGATTGATGAGTGAATTCAGTAATTAAATTAACCTAGTTCCTTTAAATATAATTTTACCCCTGAGAATAATCAGCAGAATTGTAAGAAAAGTATTTGCCAAAGTTATCTCATATTTAATTATCCATAATTCTGTGCCATGCACAGAGGAAGAGAAAGAAAACCTGGTAAGGTGGCCAGATTCATGAGCTGGGACAAGGAGGGGAACCATTGTCTTGCCTGATAACAGAAGTGAATTTTGTGGCTGTTTTGATTGTAAGTTTTGATCTAGATTAGGTTCAAAAGTTCTTCCCTGTGAAACTTACCGGAAAGAACTTGGCTGAAGGCATCTGTAGTGATGAAAGTTTTTTTTTGTTTTTTTTTTGTTTTTGCGGTACGCAGGCCTCTCACTGTTGTGGCCTCTCCTGTCGCGGAGCATAGGCTCCTGACGCGCAGGCTCAGCAGCCATGGCTCACGGGCCCAGCCGCTCTGCGGCATGTGGGATCTTCCTGGACCGGGGCACGAACCCGTGTCCCCTGCATCGGCAGGCGGACTCTCAACCACTGCACCACCAGGGAAGCCCTATAGGCATGCTTCTTAAAGCAAACAGAAGTTAGTGCTTTCCCTGGCAAAGCATTGCCTTTGTGACAGTTAATGAAGTCTTTGTCTCTCAAAGGCAGAAGGGGGATAAATGGGGCGTTGTGGATTGGGCTGTACCTCTCAAATATGTAAGGGGTGGCTGATGATTTGATTCCACAGGTGTGCAGGGATAGTGAGAATTCTTACGGTGAGCCGCTCCCACCCGCTCCCACTGAGTCCCTGCTAAGAGGGACTACCCTTTGGCAGAATGTCATGTGGAGTCAGTCGCTTCATACCCTAGACCTCAGTTTCCTCATTCTTGAAGATTTCTACAAAAGAAACCTATTTCCACACCCCTGGAAGTGGGTGCTCCAGGAGATGTAAAGGGCGTGAGCCAGGGACCCATTGTTCTGATGCCTCCTACAAACCATACTTTGATACAACTCTCATTAGTCACCCTGCCTTTGAACTCCTGTCTGGAGGCGAGCAGACTGAACCTGTTCCATATACCTGACTGAGTTGAACATTTTCTCTTATTAAGTCATCAGGTTGGCAGTTGTGGTAAGAAGTAGGAAAGCAGGGAAGAACTAGAGAGAGCAGAAACTTACTCTTTCATTGCCTGGAATGACTATCTTCCGTAAATATGCACTGTTTATTTTAAAATATTTAACGAAATCTCCTAACTCTAGGTAGTATTTGATCACAGATAGTACCCTTTCAAACTTTTGATTGATATATAGTATACATACAGAAAGGTGCATATAACCTAAGTGTACGGCTCACTGAACTTTAAAAACTTAAACACGTGCTGTGGCCAGTACCCGGATCAATAAAGAGGACTTGGGACTTCCCTGGAGGTCCAGTAGTTAGGACTCCGTGCTTCCACTGCAGGGGGCATGGGTTCAATCCCTGGTCGGGGAACTGAGATCCTGAAAGCCGTGTGGCTCGAATAAATAAAGAGGACTTTACCCACAACCCCAGAAGGCCCCTCCCCCAAGTACTCATTCCAGACACAACTTGTCCCCCTAATGGTAACCAATAGCCTGACCCCTAATAGCCCAGTTTCTTTTTGCCTGCCTTTGAACTTTATATAAATAGAATCATACAGCCTGTGCTCTTTTTTCCTGACTCCTTTCAGTCAGCATTATGTTTGTGAGAACCTTCCTTATTACTCTGTGTAGTTATAGATTGTTTATTCTCATTTCTGCGTAGCAGTATAAATACACCAGAATTTATCCACTGTTGATGGACGTTTGGGTAGTTTCCAGTTCAGTGTGATTACAAGTAGTGCTGTTATAAACATTCAAATTCATGTCCTTTCGTCAACACAAGTATGGACTGTTTTGGGGTATGTACCCAGGAATTACTAGGTCATAGGGTAAGCATATGTTCAGCCTTAGCAGATACTGTCAATTTGTTTGTAGTTGTACCAGTTTGCACTTCCACTAGCAGTGATGAGACTACTGGTTACTCTACATCCTCTCCTAAAATGTACTCCACCAATCCCCTACCTACTAGGGGGTGTGGTATAGTCTAGTGGCTAAGAATCCAGATTCTGGAACTAGACTTTCTGGGTTCAAATTCCAGCTTTATCACTTAATAAGTGTGTGAACTTAGGCACCTTACTTAACTTTTCTGAGCCTCAGTTTTTTCATCTGTAAAATGGGAATAATAAATCATCTACCTCATAGAGTTAAGGATTATTCGAGTTAATGCATGTAGAACACTAATAGTGCCTGGCACATAGAAGATACTCCATAGTATGGAGGTTCCTTAAAAAACTAAAAATAGAATTACCATATGACCCAGCAATCCCACTACTGGGCATATACCCAGAGAAGACCATAATTCAAAAAGACACATGCACCCCAATGTTCATTGCAGCCCTTTTTACAATAGCCAGGTCATGGAATCAACCTAAATGCCCATCGACAGAGGAATGGATAAAGAAGACGTGGTACATATATACAATGGAATATTACTCAGCCATAAAAAGGAACGAAACTGGGTCGTTTGTAGAGACGTGGATGGATCTAGAGACTGTCATACAGAGTGAAGTAAGTCAGAAAGAGAAAAACAAATATCATATATTAACACATATGTGGAACCTAGAAAAATGGTACAGATGAACCTGTTTGCAGGGCAGAAATAGAGATACAGATGTAGAGAACAAATGTATGGACACCAAGAGGGGAAAGGGGTGGAGTGGTGGGGTGGGGTGATGAATTGGGAGGTTGGGATTGACATATATACACTAATAAGTATAAAATAGATAACTAATAAGAAACTGCTGTATAAAAAGATAAATAAAATTTAAAAATTCAAAAAAAAAGAATACTCCATAAATCTTAGATATTATTTTCATTCAAATGCATTGAAATCAACTGCCACCAGTGCAGTAAGGGAGTTGTGTGTCTTACTGTAAAAGAAATAGAAAGTTTCCCACATAACCTGGGAGGTAATCAGATAAGTGCCACAAGGGGTCTCTGTATGCAGAAGCAGGTTAGCATACCCATCTCAATCTGGGGCTATGCAAATCACAGCTAATCCTTGGGAACTTGAATGTGCAAATTAAACCAGAATGTCAGTGCTCCACAATGTTCATAGGAGAGTATGAACCACATATAGAATCAATACAAATGACAGTCTGTGCTTTTATTTATTTATTCGGCTAGTGAAGCCACTGACATCTCTCCTATTGTTAGCCGATAACAGCGAATTCCTTAACAAACTCTATAGACTTTTACAGTCTAACCCTTGTCAAACACCACTTTAGGAATTGACATAGATATGGATTTCAGTAAATAAATATACATTCAGTAAATATTCAATGGAGGAAAGAGAAATGGTAAAGAATGATGATAGGGGAGTGGGTAGGTAGTTCAGACAGAAAGCTGACGGCTCACTCCAATCTCCAGGTGTGAGCCATTGAATGGAATTGGTTTTTAATGCTAAATAACAGCAAAGGGACTTCCATGGTGGTTCAGTGGTTAAGACTCCGAGCTTCCACTTCAGGGGGCTCCGGTTCCATCCCTGGTCGGGGAACTAAGATCCAGCATACTGTGCCGTGCTGCCAAAATAAAATTTTAAAAAATCAGCAAATATATTTTCTGTGTTCCATCTTCTAGCTTAGTGGGATTCAGCGCTGGCTGCCAATTAGAATCACCTGGGGAACTTTAAAAACTACGAATTCCCCGCCCCCGCCCCTCCCCCTGCCAAAAAACACATGCCCAACCTCTCACCCAGAAATACTGATTCAGTTTGTCAGCAGGGCCCAGATTTTTTTTTTTTTTTCTTAAGTTCTCCAAGTGATTTTAATGTGCAGCCAGAGTTGGAAAATATCATTCCTTCTGAGTGTGGATAGCAACAATACTGGTGGTGCTTTCTGAGTGGTTGTCTCCTGCAGCGGTCTCACGGGGAGGATCCTGAATAGTTTCTATGGAGTCTGTCTGCTTTGGTCAAGAAAAGCTCCAAACACTGGCTCAACTGGTTTTTATCTGGTACATTTTCTCTCATACCTATAACCTCAGAATATTCCAGTCTATTTTAAGTCTTCCTGTGGTTTCTAAAGCACAATACTTTCCGAACTGAAGACTTAGCCATTTCAAATCTCATGGGCTATGATTCAATCTAGAGCAGAGCTAAACAGAACTAAGTACCCCAGTTAGTAGTTGGACATTTTCTTATCGATGAAAAAAGATACATGAAAGAGCATTGAACTGTAAAGCCCTTCATAAAAGAGTGAAATTATTTTTTATGTTGTTGTTGCTATCACCGGTGGTGTAAACTGCAGGAAGATAGGAAAAAGCCATGGAATAATGATTGCATTTGGACATGTGAATGTGAATTTCTGACTCATCCACTTGTTAGCTGTGAGTCCTTGCCCTCTCTGGGCAGATGTTTCATGAAAGATGGAAGCATTAACAGACCTCAGCAGGAAATTTTGTAGATTAAAGGAACTAATGTGCTTGGCAAGGAGTGAGTCCTGAGCAAATGGCAGTTACCTTCCTGTATTAGTCAGTTAAGCCTATGATGCTGCTGCATAGGAAACACTCCCACCCTCAAATCTTAGTGGCTTGCTAAAACATCATTTATGTTCTCACTCATGTGTCTATGGGTCACTTAGGGCAGCTCTGCTTAAGGCTGTGAATCAGATTGAGGTCTGTTCCATATGTGTCTCATTCTGCAATCAGCAGCTTCCTGGGGCATGCATTTCTCATGGTGGATGACAGAAGTACAAGAAGAGCCTGGCAGAAATTTGCAGTGCCTTAGTATCTCAGCTCAGAACACATTCATGATCGCTTCTGCCCATTTTCCCTTGGCCAGAGCAAGTCATATGGCCAAGCTCAAGGTCAGTGGGACAGAAGAGCATAATCTGCCTCATGAAGCTACGGCACAGTAAAGGGAATAGAAGGAAGAATCGTAAACAAACAATACATTCTACCACACTTACCTTCCCTTCTGCAGGGTGCCAACAGAAGAAAGATGGGTAAGGAGGGAGGAAATAGCTCCCATAGGAACTCTGCCTTGTGCCTCATTTGTAAGCGCTTGTCTAGCCTCCTTTGTAGAGCTGGTCTAGCATTCATGCAGGTAGAGAAAAGCCATTCTGTGGGTGTGGCAGCATTCTGGCTCCTCCCCCACCTCCAGGTGTTTGTGATGAAGGATAAACTTCTCAGAGGCAATCTAGAATTCACCAGAAGCTGTCTCAAGTTCTGCTTGCATCAACACATCTAAATTTATTTAGAAAGATAAACAGAAGCAGAAGCTGGTGAAATTCAGCAAAACAGACTACACTGTGTACCAGTTGTCAAAATAACCAGATCTTGGTCTAAATTCAACCCCTTCTCTTTACCCCTTCCACATCTTTTTAATGTATGGGCCCTGTCTTTTAGGATTTGCTCTAAATGACATAATCTCTTCTCCAATATATAATGGTGGTAGGCTAAGTGCCCTTCATTTGAATTCTAACATTTCATTTGGATTTCAAAACTGGGTGAATAGGCAGCTCCACCTCTATTATCTAACCAGAGGATTCTGGCCAAGTGTGTAGTGTGGTTATAGAGAGTTACCAGATATGCCCTTGCATGTTCACTAATTTCAGGAGGATTTTAGTGAATAAATCAAAGGTGTTTGTCATAATTGAGGATAATTCAGAATGTATTTCAAGATATCAAACTATATGAAAGTCATCTCCCTAAAGATCTTTGTTGAAGGATATTTAGTAACAGCTGTGCAAGCGGAGGATGGCAGGCAGGGCTGTGCTGTGTTCATTGTTACGATCTCAGAAGAGCTACAGAACCGCCCCTCTCCAGGTATGGTCCCTGGACCACCAACATCAGAATCACCTAGGGCTGTTTGTTAAAAAGGCAGATTCACAGGCAAACCCCCCAGACTTAATAAATTCGAATCTCTGGGTGCAGGACCCAAGAATTTCCACTTTTATGCACACCAAGGCTTTTGTAGAACCTCAAATGTAGACAGAGGTCCTGCACATCTTTGATTCCAAGTAACAGTTACGGAAAATGTGAGGTTTTTATAATGCCAAATTAATCAATCTCATTGATAAACGCAGTCAAAGGATCTTTCTTGTTATTACTGAAGATTTTTTAAAGACTAAATTTGTTGAAACTTGCAACAAGGGTGCTACTGTAATAAGATTTTTTTTGCCTTATTTTAACATAATTTGAACATTTGAAACCATATTTTTCATTAAGACCTCTATTTCGATAATAACCATTCTCCTCCCATTTTCTCAAATACCAATGGCCTACAAAATGTGTATAAACATTGTTGGATGAAAGATGAAAGTTAAGAGACACAGGAGGTTTTATTTGTGTTTTAAATTTAGCACATTTTTTCCCTAGTGGATAAACTGTCTTTTTATGGTGTTTTAGGTAAAAGAACTACCTACAGTGGAGGTAGTGTAACCACCTAAATGAGAATTAGCTTTCATCTTCCACTTAGTAAGTGCATTTTAATATTTTTATCTGTGTGCATGGGATTATAATAAGCATTAACTACTTCAATAAATGAATTAAACAAAAGGACAATTTTGAGAGCTGAGAATATAGAAAACATCAACTAAGAACAAGTTGGACTCCTCCCTCCCTTTTCTACCTCCTGTTTATTACACGTAAGCTTCAAGGCCTTCATCTTCATGGCTTCCTGCTTCCAACTGTGTGGAAGATGAATGTGAACAATTTGGAAGATTCTGAGACCTTTTCTTAGTGTAATCACTGAACACAAAGATGCAAAAAGATGTGGAAACATCTGTGTCCCAGATTAAGAATGTCACAGCTATGTTTGAAAAAAATCTCTTCCATTTTCTCCCCTTTAATCCAATTAGCAAACACATGTCATTCTAAAAGATTCTGGTAACCATTGCTCAGAGGGGGAACAATCCAGAAAAGAAATGCAAAAAGGATATTTTCAGCACCATGAAATTTAAGGACTAACAACTATGGTAGGAAAGATAAAGATAAAGCTCATGCATTTAAGGCTTTTATGTACTTGGGCTCAGAGTTTTTTCACTTTATTTTATGACAAGTAAAAAAATTTTTGAGTGACAAGGAAAAAATAATGTTAACCTCCAAAGTGATTTCAAGGGAGAAAGGATTTCCCTGCGAAAATAGCAAGATCTTCCCTGACCAACAGGGCTGCAATGTCAAGGGTTCAAATGCATTCATGGAGCATTTATTTCTATTTTGAACTTACCTAACTATTTGCGTCAATATATCCTGCAGCATTTTTGAGAGAGGTCAAGGGTTTAAGAGGCCCTGGGGTGTGAGCTAACATTTCTTGGTTCACAAACAGATCTCATGTCAAAGGTTGAGTGTGCTATAGCTGAACATAAAATGGCCCCATCTCTTCAGCTGCCTGGTGATTTTACTCACAGTATCCACAAATTGGGATATTATTACAGTGCTCCTGCAGTAAGGGTCTCATTGTAACCTGATTTTATTTTCTTTTAGTAGCTATTAATATTCAAAAAACAAAATGAATAACAATGGAACGACATTGGAACATTCAGATAGGCAACCAACTCTGCTTTTGCTGTAAAAGGTATTGAGAATCATTTCTTGGTTTTTTTGTTTGTTTTTATTTTGGCTGCGTTGGGTCTTTGTTGCTGCGTGCGGGCTTTCTCTAGTTGCGGTGAGCGGTTGCTACTTTTCCTTGCGGTACGCGGGCTTCTCATTGCGGTGGCTTCTCTTGTTGCAGAGCACAGGCTCTAGGCATGTGGGCTTCAGTAGTTGTGGCTCATTGGCTCTAGAGCGCAGGCTCAGTAGTTGTGGCGCACGGGCTTAGTTGCTCCACGGCATGTGGGATCTTCCTGGACCAGGGCTCAAACCCGTGTCTCCTGCATTGGCAGGCAGATTCTTATCCACTGCGCCACCAGGGAAGTCCCCATTTCTTGGTTTTGGTTCACATCTATTCATAACGAAACTTTGGATTTCTCCGCCAGTCTTTATTTATTGATTTACTCTTTTGCGGTACGCGGGCCTCTCACGGTGGTGGCCTCTGCCGTGGCGGAGCACAGGCTCCGGACGCGCAGCCTCAGCAGCCATGGCTCACGGGCCCAGCCGCTCCGCGGCATGTGGGATCTTCCCGGACCGGGGCATGAACCCGTGTCACCTGCATTGGCAGGCGGACTCTCAACCACTGCGCCACCAGGGAAGCCCTCCGCCAGAGTCTTGATGCCTGTTTCTAAAACAAATCCTCTACCTTCAAATTGGCCTCCGTGGATATTTTGTGTAATTGAAGAGTGAAAGATTTTTACCCCAATTTATTCATTTTTGTAAAGGCCGCTGCCTGAAGGACTCTGGACTTGTGTGTATAATTGTGACTAGAATAAATAGGGCACAATTCTTAGCTCATGTGATATGCTCTCGATCAATATTTGTTGACTGAATATAAAAAAGAAAAATAGTGGCTTTAGACTGGACTGCGGCAGCAAATTTGTGCACACGCACACACACACACTTTTATGGCCATTGTGGGGGTGAACGAGAGAATTTTTTAAGATGTAAAGCTTAGTTCTAAATAGGGATGCCTCAGTTGACATTTGATCATTATGAAACCCCCCATGGCTCTCTGAATCTGTACTGGAGCATCTCTCTCCATCCTTGCAGTGAACTGCAGACAACTTGATCTCTCCAGTGTAGATTGCCAAACCTTTGAGGGCAGAAACCTTGTCTTATATCATCTTTGAAGTTCTCATTGTACCTAATTCAGAGCAGTGGACCTAATACATACTTGCATATTGGTTGACCTGTACCACACAGGGTTTTAGAAAACCAGAAACTAAAAATAAAATCCAGGGTTGTAATATATTAGTAGTTTATAGCAATTATTATTGTGTATGTGTTTTTTCAGTGCGGGGAATTCGACTTTTCAAAGCATTTTTATCACTTACGTTCTCATGGGTGGGAGGGTGGGTAGAGACCACTCCATTTGCTATCATCTGATGTTATGGGCACATGTGATTGCCTTGTCATACCACCAAACTATTGGATTGACTTAATGCAGACAATTGACAAGTTTTTAGAATTACCTGGACAGAACCTGGTAGGTAGTTATGTTGCAATGATCCATGTTGGACATTTTGCAGTTAATTGTGTTGAATGGAATTAAAATAATAGGTAATTTTTTTTTTCTTTAAAGGGCTTCAAATGGTTGGCTTTTTATTTATTTATTTTTGGCTGTGTTGGGTCTTCATTTCTGTGCGAGGGCTTACTCTAGTTGTGGCAAGCGGGGGCCACTCTTCATTGCGGTGCACGGGCCTCTCACTATCGCGGCCTCTCTTGTTGCGGAGCACAGGCTCCAGACGTGCAGGCTCAGTAGTTGTGGCTCACGGGCCTAGTTGCTCCGCGGCACGTGGGATCTTCCCAGACCAGGGCTCGAACCCGTGTCCCCTGCATTAGCAGGCAGATTCTCAACCACTGCACCACCAGGGAAGCCCAATAGGTAACTTTTTTTGAGCATTTTTACTGAGCCAATCGTATTCCTTCAAGCTCCTCATAGAGAAGGAACTTTTATTTTTTATTTATTTATTTTTTTAAAGAGAGTGTATCATCTTTATTTCTCTTTTTAAAAATTTATTATTTATTTTTGGCTGTGTTGGTTCTTTGTTGCTGCGTGCAGGCTTTCTCTATTTGCGGCGAGCAGGGGCTACTCTTTGTTTTGTTGCGTGGGCTTCTCATTGTGGTGGCTTCTCTTGTTCCGGACGGAGCACAGGCTCTAGGCGTGCTGGATTCAGTAGTTGTGGCACGCAGGCTCAGTACTTGTGGCTCGTGAGCTCTAGAGCGCAGGCTCAGTACTTGTGGCGCACAGGCTTAGTTGCTCCGTGGCATGTGGGATCTTCCCAGACCAGGGCTTTGGAATTAGCATTGGCAGGTGGATTCTTAACCACTGCGCCACCAGGGAAGCCCGCAAAGGAACTTTTATTATCCCCATTTTTCAGATGAGGAAACTGAGGTAAAGCAACTTAAGTCATCTGAAGTTAAGGTCAGATAATTAGTGATGAAGGAGCTAGGGTTTGATCCCTGGCAATGTGGTTCCTGAGGCTCCTCTGTCTAGGGTAATGTAGCAGAAAGGTAGCTATTACCTTTTTTTTTTTTTTTAAGTAAGGGAAGTAGTCAACCATGAAATTACAACTCAAAGAATAATAGAGTAATGAAAAAACTAAATGTTCTAGACCTGCCAAGACGTTGGAGTAACTTAGAGAGAAATTATGAAATTGTATTATTTCTGTCCTGGGTATTTGCTCAGCAAGATCCTGGCAAATAAATCCCATTCACCATTCAAGGGAGAGATTCACTGGGAATCATTTGCTTTTCCCTCTCTGCAGACCCTACATTCTTCAGGGAAGACCTAAAAGGGAACATATTCTGTGAAATTAAATAGTGTGTCTCAAGCAGAGTGTGGCCAGTCCTCTGGAATTGCCTGAAACTCTCCAGTGAGAAGCAAAGGGAATTTTACTCTAGCCTGCTGGTCCTCCGACAGCTGATGCGCCATCCCTGTCTCTCTTACTCTCTTAGCTAGTTTGCTTCTTGAAGCTAGGTGGAGCATCCTTAAAGAAAGTGGCGTCCTCTGTCTGTGTATTTTAAATTATTAGTAGTATGGGAAGCTTTGTGGAGTCTGTAGGTCGTGGGCCAATTAGGAGAGAGAGACACAGAGAGAGAGACCGTCCGGGGGTGGGGGGTGAGGCGGGGGAGAAACACGGAGAGAGAGAGAGACATGGAGAGAGGTGAAATGACACTGAAAGTCCTTGAGAATGTACTGACTTTAGAAAGCCTTTTAAAAACCAGTCACAAATTCAATATGATTAATACCTTGAAGTGGCTTGCAGAGTGTTTCCTGAGCAGAATTGGAGGTCACTTCAAATGAAGTAAATAAACCACAGCTAATGTGCTGACGTTTTAAAGAGAAAAGGCAATTGCTAAAAATGTCCATCCAATTTCCATTACTTACTACAGTCATTAGAAACAAGGAATGTGTTTATCGATCTAAAGTGGTTCAAACAGTATTTTCTTTGTTCAAACCGATTTAGCTGGAAGGAAATTCAAGAGTTTGCCTTGTGCCAGAGAGGGAAAGAGAGAGAGAGAGGGATTCTTTACGTAAAAAGCTGTTGATTTTCAATCCTAGGGCTGCTCACCTAAGAAGAATAACTGGGTTTCTATGAAAGCAAAGCAGTTTTGCCCTTAATTGGTTTAGCTCTAAGCCCTTGAGACTCAGAGTAGTTTTGGAATTAGCAATATCAGTATAATCTGGGCATACATTAGAACTGTAGACTCTTCAGCCCCACTACAGTCCTAACTGAATCAGAATCTGGTTTTTAACAAGATGTTCCATGATTCATATGAACATTAATGTTTGAGAAGTACTAGTCTAGGCCAACATGAATGGTTATTTAAACATTTGATAGAAAAGAGAGCTGGTTAAGAGAAGGAGAAAATACTACCCGATAAAAGCACCTTTCTCCATAGATGTACTGGTGTTAATAAACTTGCTCCTATCCACTAATGAAGCAAAAATTTAATAGGTCCTATGGCCACATGGCCCAACATATGAGCACAAAAGCAGAGTCTGAATTTGTTAAGTGATATCCAAAATGCCAACTAGGAGCAGACTTCAAAGGACAAATCTTAATCTAATTATTACACAGAAATGATTTAAGAGCATTTTGTTTGTGGCTAAGGTTACCAGCCACACAGAACTGGCCAAGGTAGTACAAAACTCTAAGGACTGAGATCGATTTGCTCTTGGAGGTGTAGAGTTCAGGGAAATTCAGCTAGAGTTTCTCCTGGCCTCGGTGGAGATACCATCTGATGTGAAACATCTGGGCCAGGTTTGGCAGCCACCATGCAAAACTGTTTTTAGGGAAAGTCTGTGAAAATGTTCATACCCACAGCATAATTGGGAAAATTTCCTTTCAGTCATCTTTGTTTGTTTGATATCAAGTCTTATTCAAATGATCTGTAAGAGGAAAATTGTTTTTTCCGCTTTACCATGTATACTGACCACGAACATTTAATTGCTTCTTCCGAAGCTTTATGTGGAATTGGCATGAAGAGACTCATCACACAGAGTGAAGTTGCTCAGGCACTGGCTGAGGCTGCAGAAGTAATGGGCTAAAAATAGACAAAAGGCCCATATCTCTAACCCATCAAATGGCCATATAGGCTTACCAACTAGAAAATATTCACGTGAGACCACTTTTGCCTCTAGCTAACTCAGCCAAAATCTCTGTTTAGCAAACTCACTAACAAGCAAAAAGCATTTAGTTTTTCTTACTTTGATTTTTTTCATGAGAAAGTGTGTGTGTTTTAGAACCAAGAAAAAAATTTTTTTTCCTTCCCTGAAGCAAATCCACATTTCATTCTTTGGCAAGCACCGATCACTTTCACTCAGAAATTCCTGATTATAGCGACACTTTGCTTGTTTTTACAGGTCATCTTAGACCAAGAGTTTAAATAAAATGGATTATCAGAGTCAATAGTTCTTTTGCTTTAATGCTCAAACTGGTATCTAGCTTTGCTGGGTTGGTGAAGATGGGCTTGAGAAATACAAACTAAACTTTTATTCTAGTCAAGGAACAATCTTGTGCATCAAAGACACGAACCAAAAACTGCCTCAAAGCAATTCATCTGAACCTACCTGGAATCTTTGCAGTGCAAATGTAGTTGGTATCGCTACCCATGTACCTGCTGGAGTGCCCTTTGCATTGGAAGAACAAAGAGGTCATAGTGTTACCATGTTTGCAGAACTATGAGAGAAAGGTTGATAAACAATTTATAACCACTTTCACAGCAAAGAACACATTTGAGCATTTGGAGGCTGCTATTTGCGCAGTTAACAATTCACAAGGTGTGGTAGGTAGCCACCAGGATGGTCCTCAGTGATCCCCTGATATTGTGTAATCCTTTTCCCTGGAATGGGGTCTGGACTTAGTAGTGACTTGCTGCTAATGAATAGAATAAGGCCCAGGTGACAGTGATTGGAGACACAGTCATAGAAGGCAGTGTGGCCTCTCGCATCGTCATCATCTGTTCTGGGGCAAGCCAGCTGCCATGTGTGAGCAGCCCTATGAAGAGGCCCACATGATAAGGAACTGAAGCCTCTCGCCAACAACATTGTGAGTATTTTTGGAAGAGGATGCTCTAGCCTCATCAGGCTTTGAATGGCTGTAATCCCAGCTGACACCTCGATTGCAACCTTGTGAGACAGATCCAACCAGCCAAGCTGTTTCCTGATTCTTCACTCGCAGAAACCGTGAAATAAGAAATGTTTATTGTTTTAAGATGCTAACGTTTGGCGTAATCTGCTACACAGCAATGGCTCACTAACACACAGGGGGTATTATGCTTCTAGATTTATCCCCTCGTTTATTCAACAGGTATTTACTGAGACACTACCACATGCCTAAGAAGAGGTTAATCATCTACCAAACATAAGAAACAAATGTTAAGAAACCCTTCATTTCTGGGCACTATATACATAGCATACAGAAAAGGATTTTACCCTTGGAAATTTGTGTTTGTGGTGGGTATCTCTGGAAATACAATCTCCCACCTAGAGTTACTACTATAAATTTGCTATTTATATATTAATGGCTCAATAAATATTTATAGATTGAATACTTCTCTGTGAATTGTGCCTACCTGTGTACTTTGAAATTGGAGATGATGCTACAAACTTGTGTCCCTGCTATGGACTGAATGTTTGTGTCCCCCTCAAAATTCATGTATTGAAACCTAACTCCCAAGTTGATGGTATTAGGAGGTGGGGCCTTTGGGAGGTGATTAGGTCATGATGGCAGAGCCCTCATGAATGGGATTAGTGCCCTTATAAAAGTGACCTCAGAGAGCTCCCTCACTTCTTCTGTCATGCGAGGACAGTTGGGCCAGTATAATCTTTCTAGCCTCCCATATATGTATCAAATACCAGTCATTTCACCAATGAAAAATTATTTCTAACATATTTATTAACAAATCCTCTGGGTATAGATTTAAATAATGACATTTGTAGTGCTTAAATCACTCTGGAATATGGATTCAAACGCTAACTAACCACCTCTAAGGATTAAAGTTCATTTATACACGTTTACACATTTACATCACAGTTTATACCATACACACAATATATGGGCAAGCATTGTCTAATCCCAACTTTTCGGGTACAAGCTGCCCCAGTGAGCCACCATTCTCTTCCAGTGCCCCAGAGGCAGGCTCTGTCCGTGCAGTGGGCAAGGTCTGCCCTGGTCCAGGAATGCTGGGTGGGTGGGTCAGTCTAATTCTGATTGGGAAGCTCTCTTGTTAGCAGATATAAGCTACGTTCTCCAATATCTGCTATATCAGGGACAAAGTTAATATTTTTGTCTCTACCTGCCAACTTCTTTGTTTTATTTTATAAGTAATTCAGATTTCAGGTCGGGGAGAGTTATCTCTTGGGCCCTTTCAAACACCCCAAATCCAAACTGGCATGCTGCTTGCCCTTCTGAGAAGTCTTCCAAGAACCCTCTTGATAGACCTCTGAACTCTTGCCTGTTGACCTTCTCCCACTTACACCACACTTCCAAATAGGCTTTGACTCCACATCGCTGCATCCCCAGCATCTAACACACAACCTGGTACATGGTAGGTGCTCAGTGAATGTTTGTTTAATGAGTGAGTCATTGTTAGCAGGACATGCTCTTTGAGGGGCTTTTTAGGACTGTTGGTCAATGGCCGTGACCTCATTAACAACCTGCTTGAAATAATTGAGATAACCAACCTCAGATGACTCAGGCAAACGCAAAGAATTTCCTAGAAACAATGTCTTCTATGACTTTAAGCTTTATTGATTTAACATATGGTGCTATATTTGTCTTTTCCATTATTCATTGAAAGTAGCAACTATATGTATGTACATATATATATTCATTTCAATTAATGCTGGTTTATCCAGAGGCTTATCTAACAAATTAATTGATTACCTGTGTTTTGGGGTCATCTTATAGCCTAGTAGGGATTCTATTAAAAAATGCAGGGCTTCCCTGGTGGCGCAGTGGTTGAGAGCCTGCTTGCCGATGCAGGGGACACGGGTTCGTGCCCCGGTCCGGGATGATCCCACATGCCGCGGAGCGGCTGGGCCCGGGAGCCATGGCCGTTGAGCCTGCGTGTCCGGAGCCTGTGCTCCGCAACGGGAGAGATCACAACAGTGAGAGGCCCACATACCGCAAAAAAAAAAAAAAAAAAAAAAAAAGCAAAAGAAACAACAAGGTCCTACCATATAGCGGAGGGAACGATATTTGATATCCTGTAATAAACCATAATGGAAAAGAATATTAAAAAAAGAATGTATGTGTATAACTGAGTCACTTTGCTGTACAGCAGAGATTGGCACAGCATTGTAAATCAACTATACTTCAATTTAAAAAATTAAAAAGAAAATTAAGGGGGACTTCCCTGGTGGTCCGGTTGTTAAGACTTCACCTTCAAATGCAGGGGGTGCAGTTTCGATCCCTGGTCGGGGAGCTAAGATCCCGCATGCCTTGCGGCCAAAAAACCAAAACATAAAACAGAAGCAATATTGTAACAAATTCAATAAAGACTTTAAAAATGGTCCACATTAAAAAAAAAAATCTTAAAAAAAATAAGTAAAATTTAAAAAAATAAAAAAGGAGGACTTCCTTGGTGGCACAGTGGTTAAGAATCTGCCTGCCAATGCAGGGGACACGGGTTCAATCCCTTGTCCATGAAGATCCTGCATGCCATGGAACAACTAAGCCTGTGTGCCACAACTACTGAGCCTGCTCGCTAGAGCCCGTGCTGCAACTGCTGAAGCCCGTGCGCCTAGAGCCTGTGCTCCACAACAAGAGAAGCCACCGCAATGAGAAGCCCACGCACAGCAAAGAAGAGTAGCCCCTGCTCGCTGCAACTAGGGAAAGCCCGCGCGCAGCAGCAAAGACCCAGCGCAGCCCATAAATAAATAAATAAATAAAAATAATAAATAATAAAAAAGGAGAAATCTCCACGGTAGGTACTAAATAAATGTTTGTTGAATGAATTCATGATTATAAATTCTTTTAAAATGATGGCAATAGTCATGTTTTTTCAATATTATCATATGTGAGTAGCTGATAATGCAGTTTAGTGCAACCTTTAAAACCATTGGCTCACATTTTTGTCCTACCTGTGAACTTCGTTTATTTTTGCTATTCATCATTCTTAGCTAAAGCATAAATTCCATTTTTAAGATACTAAATTTGAGATACCAGAAGTTACAAAGTCTGTGTTCCAATTCCAAAAGAATTGATACCAATTAGTTGTGTGGCCTTGAATAAAGTGTTCCACTTCGCTGCACCTTGGTTTCAGTTTTCCCATCTGTAAAATGTAGACACTGGTGTGTGAACTCAGCCATTTATTCAGTTACACCCAGGACCTAAACTAGGATGAAGCAAGTGAGCCGCTCACCTTGGGAGCAAAATTTAAGGGGGGTTGGGTGGAGACACAAAAAAACCTCAATAATCAAGAAAAGTAATATTTTAATGCAATATTTTAAAGAAATCAAAATTAATGCAAAAAACCTATTATGACCAAAACATCAATATTTTAAAGATGGGAGGGACTTCCCTGGTGGCGCAGTGGTTAAGAATCCGCCTGCCAATGCAGGGGACACGGGTTCAAGCCCTGGTCTGGGAAGATCCCACATGCCGCGGAGCAACTAAGCCCCTGCGCCACAACTACTGAGCCCGCATGCCACAACTACTGAAGCCTGCGCGCCTAGAGCCTGTGCTCTGCAACAAGAGAAGCTACCGCAATGAGAAGCCCACGCACTACAACGAAGAGTAGCCCCGGCTCGCTGTAACTAGAGAAAGCCCTAGGGCAGCAATGAAGACCCAACTCAGCCAAAAATAAATAAATTAATTAATTAATTAAAAAAAAAAAAAGATGGGATCACTGTTGCTGATTTTTCCTTTGGCCTCAGGTTCTGTTATGGCTTAGCATGGCACTGTGACTGATCCTGATTTTGATTTTCCTTCCCCTCCACCTTTTTTTTTTTGGCCGAGCTGCGCGGCATGTGTGATCTTAGTTCCCCAACCAGGGATTGAATCCCTGCCCCCTGCAGTGGAAATGCAGAGTCCTAACCACTGGACGGCCTGGAAAGTCCCTGATTTTTCAAAAAACGTTTCATTAAACCATTACTTGTGTTATTGCTGAGTTTTTTGGAGCTTTGTTAGATTTTGCACTGGGGGTGAGTCCTGGTCCTGTTACATACATTTAATGGATGCCTGCCATTTACTAAGCACTGTAGGGACATAGCAGCCCTTGCTTTCAAGGAGCTCATAACTTTATTGGGAAAAACAGGAGGGTAAGCAGAGATTACATAGGACAATGTGAGAAGTGTTGGGATGGAAGTAAGCAATGATATCAGATGAGACCATGTGTACAAAAAAACACAGCTTTTCATCCCGAGGTGGTATATACGACATAGTGGTTATGAACGCAGGCCGGAGATAGATGCCTTGTGTTCAAGCCCTACCTCTTCCAATTGTAACTGGCTATGTAATCTTGTGCAGGTTATTCTTAACTTCTCTGCACTTCTGTTTTCTTATTTGTAAAAGTGAGAAGAATAATTAGGTCTACTTCAGAGGGTTGTGAGGATGACATGAGCTCATATAGTGAGTTCTGAGAATAGAGCCTGGGACTTAAGGAAAATTTTTAAATGTTAGCTCTAACTAGAAAACACTCATTTCGAGCAAGGAGAAGTGCTATCAGATAAAATTAAAGCCAACTTGTTTCTAGGCAAGCTGGTAGGAGTTGTCCTGATTTTTATCTTTCCCTGACTTGTCACTCTCTGTCCCAAACCACTTTCCCTTAGTTCCAGTTGAGCAGGAAAAGCCGTTTCATCTTTGGCAGTTCTTCCAAATTCAGTAGACTATGACTGGATCATTTAGAAAGTTAATGGACAATTCCTGGCTAATGTACAAATGTACAAATCCTCATCATTTTTCCCCTGAGTCTTTGATATAAAGAACGACAAGTGGGCACCATAATGTTCCCCCTTAGAATGTAAATGGAGTCTTTTATTCACATTGTTTTAGCGGGAGACTGATATGAGCCCTTGGAGGTGGGTAGAAGTAACCTTCCAGTACCTCACAAAATCCTGTGAATAGGAGCACAGGGCGAAAACTGGGAAGAGCACCTTTACTTTTTTCTGGACTGAACAAGTATAAGGAGAAAATTTGCCTTTTCAGCTTAACAAGACTCCACCACCTTAGTTTGGGTCAAATGGATGTTTGGAGAGGGTCTAAGAGGGTACAATCTCTGCTCCCCTAATTTATTCCTATAACTGTCTGCTCTGATGTTGTAAAAGAAAAAAAAGTCCCACCATTTAAAAAGTACTCCTCTGTTTTCCCAGTTGTCTCAAAATTTAAATATGGACTACGTGATAGCTGGTATTTGTGAATCGTTAATAATTCTGTGTTAACAGCACTGTGGTCATACAAGAAAAACCTTTTCCTTCCTTCCTTCCTTTTGAGAAGCATATTGAAGTCAAAAGGACATGATAACTGAGATTTGCTTTAGAGAAAACTTGCCCTCCCCCGCAAAAAAAAGTGGGGACTTCATAAAACAAGAACAGCAAAGTATCGGTTGTTGCATCTGGGTGATAAGTCCGAAGTGGTGACTTGTCGTCTCTGCTTTTATGTAGTTTTGGAAATTTTCCCAACAAAAAACCACATTTTTCTGTTTTCAGGCACTGTTTCTCAATCTTGCACCTTCACCTGGGCAACAGGCTGGCACCATCCTTCCTCAGTCACGAAAAGTTGTTTCTCTACCAGTGTGAGGGTGTGGATCGCAGACGTAGCTGAGATCGAGAGCCCCTCAGCCCTTGGAGCAGCCAGCAGGGCCTAAGGCAGAGGGTGGGGCTCTTGGCCAGAATCCCTGCCCTGGTAACCTGGGGCCATACGTAGCCTCATCCTTTTACCCTAGGGTGCTGTTCTGATAATTACCACTGTCTTTGAGCCACGTGGTGAAAAAACACTGGCTCAAGATCGTTCCCATTAAGAAGTAAATATTCCTTGGGTGGGGTGAACTCAGCATGCTATTATCAACTCTTACCTCCTCAAGTGCTTCAGCTATCAGCTCTCAGGACCCTGACAGCTCAGAGACACCTACCTCGGATAATGGGTGAGTTTTAGATTGGGTGGGATAAGACCCTGGGGAAACCAGTGAGCTGCTTGCTGGGCTCCGAATGAAGTAGGCCTGAGGGGAAGTGGGGGAGGAAAGATGCTGAGAAGTTAGAGCCTGGTGGTGGCGGTGTTGGCAGGAACTGTGGGCAGGGGTGTCCCCGGGAACCCCAGAAAGAAGAAGTCACATTCTCTGATTCTCTCAGAACAGAGCTTCTTGTAAGCTGCTGAATAGCAGTGTCATGTAATAGTTCCACATGGAGAAGAAGTAACTCATTGAAAACCTTCCTAGGGCTTCTACCCTCCACAGATTTATGTACACCTGAAATTTAACCAAGTTGTTAAAGAACTGTGCTCAGGGGAATTGTTATTTTCAATCAAATGCTCCAAGTGACTTTTTATTCTTTTGTCTTAATTTGGGTTCCCTCAGAAGCAGAAACTGAGACACTATGGGGGGTGCGGGAGGGAGTCACACCAGCCCTGGACTGATTTCCTTCACAGAATTTTTTTTTTAATGTATAAGAAATGAATACACTTCTAGCCTATTTAAGTCCCGGTTGTTTTGGATTTTGATAATTCACAACCAAACTTAATCCCAGCTGATTCAGAATCCTACCAAGAATGGGAAGTTCCTGGGGATAAGTCCAACTCTAAGGCTACAGCAAACACTTTGAGGTGAGCCAGGGAAGCTGAGGTCTTTCCAAGCCAAAGGGGCAGGACTGAAGTCAACAAAGACTCAGGGACTGGCAATGAGCCCAAACGGAGCCAACAGAATGTTGGAGAGAAAGCTAGGAGTCCCTTCTATACCTAGCCTTTATGGACTGTGGTGCATAAAGGTAGTCTGCCTTAAAGGTAGAGAGCGCAGAGAAGAGATTAGAAGTTAGGATGGCTAAGACTTTGTGATCAATTAGGCATCAGAGGTGAGGAGAGGAAAGAACAAAAGAAGGATGATCCCAGGTCTCTGGCGTGGGAAACTGGATGGATGGTGCTGCCATTCTGAGAGAGGGCACTCAGGAGAGAGAGATTTAGAGAGAAGAGAAGATTCGGAGAGGTATGTTTTGGACCTGTTGGGGTTAAGGTGCTCATGGGAGATCCAAGTGGAGAGATTTTTAAGCTGTTGAGTGTGGACTCCGCAAAAGAGAGGAGGGCTAGAAATAGTCATCTGGATCAGTGAGTCTATAGATGGGCTCCACGGCAAGGATATGTTGAGGTTGATGAGGAGATTGTGTGAGATGAGAAGACAACAGTTGGCTTATTACCAATATCTAAGTATAGGAAAAAAGACAAGGAGCCTTTGAAGAAGAATGGAAGGAAGTGGCAAGAGAAGAGGGCAGAAAACCAGTGGGGTCGTATGTTCCAGTATCCAAGGGAAGGAAGAATTTCAAGAAGCCTCGTGAGCAATGTGAAACAACACACAGAAATGTCTAATAAAGCAAATGGTGTTGGTGCCAAGCCCGTGTTTCCTGCATACCAGTGTATGCAGCCAGATTTCCAACTTCCAAAACCTGCATCTCTTTGATTCTGGACTTCCTCTGGTTTCCAGAACCTGCTCTGTCCATGGATATGGGGGGCTGGAAATGCCAGGGAATTAAGGCATACCACTCCCCTTCAAACAGCCTTCAGCTGATGATTGACAGAAGCTGGTGTACCACTACTCCAGCTCCCTTGCCCCTTGAGTGATGTAACTCTGAGATGCGTGTTCTACGCTATTTCCCAGAGTTCCCTGGAACAGGATTAAGGTCTGTTTGCCCATAGCCGTAACTTGTTTGATAACACACACTGTGTTGACTTTCTTCCCTTTCCTTCCCATTTCTTCACTCCTTTAGCTGTATTTCCGGGGATCCCCTCCCAAATAAACCACTTACACTGGAATTCTTGCCTCAGGTTCTACTTTTAGGGGAACCCAAACTAAGATATCTTGAAAGATAAGGCCTGAGAAACATCCATTGGATCTAACAGTCAGTTCTATCGGTGACTTGAGTGAGAAAGTTGGGAATGGGGGGAGAGTGGCCTCATTTCAGGGAGATGAGAACTGAATAGGAGAGGAATGATGGAGAAGATACTTCAGAAGCAAAGTTATCGGCAGGAGAGAGAGTGGTGATGTCACATTTCACGTCAACAGGATTTAATCTCCCTAATAGCCCCCTAACTAGTTTTGGGTGCTCACCTTTCTCCCACTCTGTCCTGTCTTGGAGAGAGGTGATATGTGCCTCCTTCGGTGGAAGTTAATGGGCCAGCTCCCTCACCCTGATGCGGGCAGGTGACCTAGGCTAGAACATGGGACACCCTCTCCCATGTCTTTGAAGCCTGGGTGATATAAGAATATGAAGACTAGTTAAAGGTTATTTATCACATCACTCCAGTGCTAAACAGGCTTTTCCAAACCTTTTTGTCTCCTGAATCCTTGCAACAAATTAACTTTTGCTCAAGCTGGCCAGCGGCAGTTTCTGTGCAAAGAATCCTGGTTAATAAAACAGGGCTATAACTAAGGATTTCACAGAGTGGAATGATTTGTTTCTACTCAGAAGTTTTTCTTTTTTTTTAAATTATTTTATAATCTAAAGCTTGTTTTATTGTACTTTTTGCGTTTTTCTCTTTTTTTCCCAGCTTTATTAAACTATAACTGACATAGCATTGTATACATTTAAGGTGTACAACATGATGATTTGATAATGTAGATATTGTAAAATGAATACCATAATAAGGTTAGTTAACACATCTATCAACTCAAATAGTTACCTTTTGTGTGTGTGTGTGTGGTGAGAACATTTAAGATTTACTCTATTAGTAACTTTCAAGTATATAATATAGTATCGTTAACTACAGTCATCGTGCTGTACATTAGATGCCCAGAACTTATTCATCTTATAACTGCAAGTTTGTACCTTTTGACCAACATCTCCCTATTTCTCCTCCCGCCGCCTCCCCATCCCCCCACAGACGCTCCTGTCAATCACCATTCTACTCTCTGTTTCTTTGAGTTCAGCTTTTTTTTTAAGATTCTACATGTAAGATCATACAGTACTTGTCTTTATCTGACTTATTTCACTTAGCATAATGCTCTCAAGGTGGTCACGAATGGCAGGATTTCCTTCTCTTCTATGGCTGAGTAGTATTCCGTCGTGTATACCACATCTTGTTTCTCCACTTACCTATTGGTGGATGCTTAGGGTGTTTCCATGTCTTGTTTATTGTAAACAATGCTGCAGTGAACATGGGGGTGCATATATCTCTTCGAGATAGTGATTCAGTTTCCTGTGGATGTATATACCCGTAAGTGAGATTGCTGGATCATAGGGTAGTTCTATTTTTAATTTTTTTGAGGAACCTCCATATTGTTTCCCACAGTGGCTTTACCAATTTACATCTCTAACCAACTGTGCCCAAAGGTTCCCTTTTCTCCATATCCTTCCCAACACTGTTTTCTCTTGTCTTTTTGATAATAAGCATACTAACGGTATGAGATGATATCTCATTGTGGTTTTGATTTGCATTTCCAAGATGATTAGTGATGTTGAGCACTTTTCATGTACTTAATGGCCATTTGTATATCTTCTTTGGAAAAATGTCTATTCAGGACTTTTGCCCATTTTTAAATTGGATTATTTGTGTTTTATGCTACTGAGTTGTATGAGTTCCTTATATATTTTGGATAGTAACCCCTTATCAGATATATGGTTTGCAAATATTTTCTTTCTTCCATAGGTTGCCTTTTCATTCTGTTGATTGTTTCCTTTGCTGTAGAGAAGGTTTGTAGTTTGATGTATTCCCACTTGTTTATTTTCACTTTTGTTGCTTATGCTTTTAGTGTCATAACCAAAAAGTCATTGCCAAGACCCATGTCAAGGAGATTTTCCCCTGTTTTCTTCTAGGAGTTTTATAGTTTCAGGTCTTACATTTAAGTCTTTAATCCATTTCAAGTTAATTTTTGTAAGAAGTATAAGATGTGGGTACAATTTCATTCTTTGGCATGTGAATGTCCAGTCTTCCCAGCACCATTTATTGAAGAAACTACTCAGATTTTTTCTGGTTATAAAAGTAACCTGTTCTCAATGTAGAAAGTTGAGAAAATACAGACAGAAAAGTATTCTAAAGAAAAAAAACAAAAAAACCCTTATAATCCCATTGCTCAAAGGTAAGCACTATTAATTTATTTGAGATGATACTATGTATGCAATTTACTATACAGTTTATAGAATATGGCATACTTCTTTTTTAAATATTAACATTATACCATACATCATTTCTTTATTTCAATAACAACTTCTCAAATACAATTTTCATGAGTTAGAACATTTAGTCTTATGGATATACCATACTTTTCTAAAAATTTCCACCATTATTTAATATTCTGGCTCTCTCAAAATTCTCTCTATCATAAAAAATAGGGGCTTCCCTGGTGGTGCAGTGGTTGAGAGTCCGCCTGCCAATGCAGGGGACGCGGGTTCGTGCCCCGGTCCGGGAAGATCCCACATGCTGCAGAGCAGCTGGGCCCATGAGCCATGGCCGCCGAGCCTGCGCGTCCGGAGCCTGTGCACCGCCACGGGAGAGGCCACAACAGTGAGAGGCCTGCATACCGCAAAAAAAAAAAATAATAATAATAATTTCCTGAACATCTTCTTACATAAATCTTGGTCTGGCAGTTCTGATTCTGTCCACAGGCTTGATTTGATTCCCAGAAGTGGAGTTATTGTTTCAAAAGGAATGAACATTTTAATATATATATATTTTTTAAATAAATTTATTTATTTTTGGCTGCATCGGGTCTTCGTTGCTGCACGCAGGCTTTCTCTAGTTGTGGCTAGCAGAGGCTACTCTTCATTGTGGTGCGCGGGCTTCTCTTGTTGTGGAGCACCGGGCTGTAGGCACCCGGGCTTCGGCAGTTGTGGCCCGGGGGCTCAGCAGGTGTGGCCCGCGGGCTCTAGAGTGCTGGCTCAGCGTGCTTCGCAACAAGAGAAGCCACCGCAGTGAGAAGCCCGCGCCCTGCAAAGAGTAGCCCCCACTCGCCACAACTAGAGAAAGCCCACACCCAGCAGCAAAGACCCAACGCAGCCATAAATAAATAAATAAATAATAAATAAATTTATAGACTGCTGGCTCAGTAGTTGTGGCTCACGGGTCTAGTTATGTGTGATCCTCCCTGACCAGAGTTCAAACCCTTGTCCCCTGCATTGGCAGACAGACTCTTAACCACTGCAGCACCAGCGAAGCCCAGGAATGAACCTTTTAAAAGCTCCAGAGAGCTTGTGTCAGAATCATGTCCAGATAATTGGATACCAATTTATATTTCCACCAGTGCTCTTGCTGGTTGCTGGGGATTTTTTTTAATGGTTAATGTGAGAGAAGCCAGTTATTTCATTTCTAATTTCTTTGATTTAGATTGATTCAGTTTCCTTCTTTCTGAATTGTCTATCTTTACATTAATATTTTTCTCAGGGATTTGCACAAACTCTATAGAGTAAAGCTACATTACTAACCTTGTGTTTCATTTTTGAAAATATTTTTCTCTTTTACTATTTACCTTTTCAGCTGATTATGTTGTTTTAGCTATTCAACCATTTACATTTTTATACAGTTAAGTCCAGTAAACTTATTCCTTATGAAAAGATCTTTGAGTTTTTCATTGTTTACGCTTGTAAATCTACATTCATTTTGAATAGTGCTTTGTCTTGAATCCTCTGTTTAGTAATATTTTCCATTGATGTTTTCTTTTTCCCACCTTTGATTGATATGTCTTTATTCACACCTTTTAATTTTAACTTTGTCTTTTGTTTTGTTTTTTTCTGGCCACGCCACACGGCATACGGGATCTTATTTCCCTGACCAGGGATCAAACCCGCACCCCCTGCAGTGGAAGCGAAACGCGGAATCTTAACCACTGACCGCCAGGGCAGTCCCTAGTTTTAACCTTTGTTGTGTAATTATGTTTAGGTTGTCTTTTATAAGCAGCACATAATCATATTTTGTTTGCTTTTAGCCCAGTGTGAGCAACTCTTCTTTTTATTACAGAGCGTAAAACATTTACAATTAGCATAATAACTGGTGCATTTGCTCCTATTTCTGGAATCTTTTTCATACTCTCTTTTAGGCTTATTTGCTATTTTCCACATTTCTTCTCACTTGCAGTGCTTTTGTTTTCTTTTCTTTGGTGGTAATTTGGAAGGTGGTTCTTAATTCTAGTAGTGATTGCCTCTAAGTTTATTAGATGTAGCCCCTGAACCCATGCTTCTTTGGTTGTCTAAATGAAGGCAAAAAAGTAATTTTTTACATCATCCATTTAACAATTAATGGGTTTTATTTTTGTTTGTTTTGTTTTCGCTTTTACATCTCACAAATTCCTGTCTTTACTAATGTAATCTGGGGTCATAAAACTCAATTATTATGCTATATTTATTATATAAATGTTCTTTTCAAGACTTGGCTTTGGATTTTTGCATTCAATTTAGTAACCATATTTAACAACAATTATTTTCATTTAACTAAATATTTAACTGATTTTCAAGTTCCTGCCTATATATATATTTTTTTGCGGTACGCGGGCCTCTGACTGTTGTGGCCTCTCCCGCTGCGGAGCACAGGCTCCGGACGCGCAGGCCCAGCGGCCATGGCTCACGGGCCCAGCCGCTTCGCGGCACGTACGGATCCTTCCGGACTGGGGCACAAACCCGCATCCCCTATATCGGCAAGCAGACTCTCAACCACTGCGCCACCAGGGAAGCCCTATCCCACGTTCGAATTCTAATTTTATGTGTCTAGGACAGCCTTTGCATGACTCCCCCTCTGGCTTCAGCCTTATTGTAGCGAGAGAGTTGTAGCCTGAATGGCTGCAGGGGAATTGTGGAGAAAGGGTGGGGGAGGAGGGAAAGGGAGGGCTTTAGGAAAGGCTTCCTGAGAATAGGAAGAGTTCCTGGTGTTCCAGTAGTTCGGGTGATGCTGAAAGCTTCTCTAGACTGCTGCCCCTGCCACCCTTATCTCCAATCTCCAGTTGAGAACGGATTAACAGAAGAATAAGGTTTGGAAACTGGTTTCAAATCCTTGTCCTGCACTTTTTCCTCTATTTTAGAACAAGGTACTTAATGCTTGACCCTCAATTTTCTCATCTGTAAAAATGGTTTATTCTTACTTTCCAGGATTGTAATCACAGATAATCTTATAGATTATTTTATAAGGGTTTAGCATGGTGCTTGACATCAGCAAGCTCTTAGTAAAAATTCTTATAATTGCTGTTTTGTATTAATGTCTATTGTTGTAGGGCTCCTTTTTTTTTTTTTTTGCGGTACGCGGGCCTCTCACTGCTGTGGCCCCTCCCGCCGCGGAGCACAGGCTCCAGACGCGCAGGCTCAGCGGCCATGGCCCACGGGCCCAGCCGCTCCGCGGCACGTGGGATCCTCCCGGACCGGGGCAGGAACCCGTGCAGGCGGAGTCTCAACCACTGCGCCACCAGGGAAGCCCTAGGGCTCCATTTTTATGCAATTCCAACATTTACTTCGTTCTCTTGAAGATCCAACTATAATCCCTGTTGTGGAATGCAATTTCGTGTGTCTGACACGCAGTGAGGCCAAACAAACTGAAGCATCGGAGTTTGGAGCAGAGGAAGGTTTATTGCAGGGCCAAGGAAGGAGAACGGAAGGTTTGTGCGCAAAAAATCCCAAACTCCCTAATGGTTTTCGGGGAGAAATTTTTACAGCAAAATTTGGGGTGAGGGCTGCAGGGTGTGTTTCTTCTGATTGGTTGGTGTTGAGGTAACAGGGCGGTGCTCCAGCAATCCTGTGCACAGCCTGGAGTTACCATCCTCCACCTGGGTGGGGTCCTTAGTTCCTGAAGAACTCAAAGATGTATTGTTACGCATATTCTTGAGGAGGAGCTAGGATTCTGCTTTATCAGGTACTATTGTTTCCTGACTGCTCTTCCTTTGTTTCTGCATTCCCTCACTTCCCTGATCAGCAACTGTTTGAATCTGCCCTTTGGTACTCAGGGAAGGGTCCTCCGAGGCTGAAACCTTTTTCTGCAAATAAGAAAGGAAACACTGAAAGGCTTTTGTACCCAGGAGGGCGCTACAGGTTCTTGCTCGGTTTCACCCTTACACACCACTCGTTAAAATCCATTCTCTCCAAAGCAACTTGGTCTCCGGTGCTTTCACAAGCCACAGCTGCCCCTCAGACCTTCTTGCTTCTTACCCCACATTCATCCAAACTCTATAGCAGTGCTGTCCAGTAGAACTTTGTGTGATGATGGAAATGTTCTATAATATAGAACATGTAGCTAGCAAGCACTTGACACGTAGCTAGTGCGACTAAAGAACTGGATTTTTTTATTGTAATTAATTTAAATTTAAGTGGCCACATATGGCTAGCGGTTACCCTATTTGACTC